>NC_068443.1:988163-1065766 GCF_023373465.1 Oncorhynchus keta | reverse complement strand
GGGAATAGCTGCATTGTTTATATTCGGACATGTTACCAGACACCTTGCCCTGATTAAAGCAGTGGTTCGCGCTTTCAGTTTCACGCGAATGCTGCCATCAATCCACGGTTTCTGGTTAGGGAATGTTTTTATCGTTGCTATGGGAACGCACATCTTCGAAGCACGTTCTAATGAACTCGCACACCGAATCAGCGTATTCGTCAATATTTTTATCTGACGCAATACGAAACATGTCCCAGTCCACGTGATGGAAGCAGTCTTGGAGTGTGGAGTCAGCTTGGTCTGACCAGCGTTGGACAGACCTCAGCGTGGGAGCCTCTTGTTTTAGTTTCTGCCTGTAGGCAGGGATCAGCAAAATGGAGTCGTGGTCAGCTTTTCCGAAAGGGGGCGGGGCAGGGCCTTATATCGTCGCGGAAGTTAGAGTAACAATGATCCAAGGTTTTACCACCCCTGGTTGCGCAATCGATATGCTGATAAAATTTAGGGAGTCTTGTTTTCAGATTAGCTTTGTTAAAATCCCCAGCTACAATGAATGCAGCCTCCGGATAAATGGTTTCCAGTTTGCAAAGAGTTAAATAAAGTTCGTTCAGAGCCATCGATGTGTCTGCTTGGGGGGGGATATATACGGCTGTGATTATAATCGAAGAGAATTCTCTTGGAAGATAATGCGGTCTACATTTGATTGTGAGGAATTCTAAATCAGGTGAACAGAAGGATTTGAGTACCTGTATGTTTCCTTCATCACACCATCTCTCGTTATTCATGAGGCATACGCCCCCGCCAGTCTTCTTACCAGAAAGATGTTTGTTTCTGTCGGCGCGATGCGTGGAGAAACCCGTTGGCTGCACCGCATCGGATAGTGTCTCTCCAGTGAGCCATGTTTCTGTGAAGCAGAGAACGTTGCAGTCTCTGATGTCCCTCTGGAATGCCACCCTTGCTCGGATTTCGTCAACCTTGTTGTCAAGAGACTGGACATTGGCAATAAGAATGCTAGGTAGTGGTGCGCGATGTGCCCTTGTTCGGAGTCTGACCAGAAGACCGCCTCGTTTCCCTCTTTTTCGGAGTCATTTTCTTGGGTCGCTGCATGCGATCCATTCCGTTGTCCTGTTTGTAAGGCAGAACACAGGATCCGCGTCGCGGAAAACATATTCTTGGTCGTACTGATGGTGAGTTGACGCTGATCTTATATTCAGTAGTTCTTCTCGACTGTATGTAATGAAACCTAAGATGACCTGGGGTACTAATGTAAGAAATAACACGTAAAAAAACAAAAAACTGCATAGTTTCCTAGGAACGCGAAGCGAGGCGGCCATCTCTAGCCTAGTGGTTAGAGTGTAGAGGCAGCAGGTAGCCTAGTGGTTAGAGTGGAGGGGCGGCAGGTAGACTAGTGGTTGGAGCGTTGGACTAGTAACCGAAAGGTTGCAAGATTGAATCCCTGAGCTGACAAGGTAAAAATCTGTTGTTCTGCCCCTGAACAAGGCAGTTAACCCCACTGTTCCTAGGGCCGTTATTGAAAATAAGAATTTGTTCTTAACTGGCTTTCCTAGTTAAATAAAGGTACAAGAGAGTGACATAAATATGTATATATATAGAGAGAGTGACATAAATATGTATTTATAGAGAGAGAGTGACATAAATAAGTATATATAGAGAGTGACATAAATATGTATATATAGAGAGAGAGTGACATAAATATGTATATATAGAGAGAGTGACATAAATAAGTATATATAGAGAGAGAGTGACATAAATAAGTATATATAGAGAGAGAGTGACATAAATATGTATATATAGAGAGTGACATAAATATGTATATATATATAGAGAGTGACATAAATATGTATATATATAGAGAGAGAGTGACATAAATATGTATATATAGAGAGAGAGTGACACAAATATGTATATATAGAGAGAGAGAGTGACATAAATATGTATATATAGAGTGACATAAATATGCATATATAGAGAGTGACATAAATATGTATATATAGAGAGAGAGTGACATAAATATGTATATATATAGAGAGAGAGTGACATAAATATGTATATATAGAGAGAGAGTGACACAAATATGTATATATAGAGAGAGAGAGTGACATAAATATGTATATATAGAGTGACATAAATATGCATATATAGAGAGTGACATAAATATGTATATATAGAGAGAGAGAGTGACATAAATATGTATATATAGAGTGACATAAATATGCATATATAGAGAGTGACATAAATATGTATATATAGAGAGAGAGAGTGACATAAATATGTATATAGAGAGAGAGAGTGACACAAATATGTATATATAGAGAGAGAGAGTGACAGCAGCAGTACCTTTTTGACCTCTCTAGTGAGCATGCATCTCTCAATGCGCAGCACGGTGGAGATGTCTATGTGTTCTCTACACACGTTGTTCATCCACTTGGTGAAGCTCTCCACCGTGGTCTGGAACAACACCCAGGTGAACTTGATGATGTTGAACACTCGCTTCAAGACGTTGTCTGGTGGGACGTAGGAAAGAGAAGTTACAAATATTTACTTTTTTTTTTTTTTGCAGACAATCTTATCCAAAGTGGGATCAGGGCATTCAACTAAAACTAGCTAAAACAGCCATGATCCAGATCATTGTCATCACGATCATAGATTCGGAGTAAACTATAGTAAGAACCTACGATATATATATACTTTATTTAGAATCAATATCACGACTGGTGGTTGTCTCTCCGTGTAAGTGGTTGTGTATATACATACACTACAGTATTTGAAAGGGTCTGTGACACCCACCTGGTCCGTCAGACTTCTTCTCCTGTGTTCCCTCCGGATCTTCCTCCATCTCTATAGTCACATGACCTGCACAGAATAACACAACAAAACAATAATTTACAGTAAATAATGTAAAAAAAACAATAAGTTAGAGAGAATAACACAACAATACATTTTTTTTTATTGTATTTTTTCCCCAGGTAAGTTGACTGAGAACACATTCTCATTTACAGCAACAACCTGAGGAATAGTTACAGGGGAGAGGAGGAGGGGATGAATAAGCCAATTGTAAACTGGGGATGAATAAGCCAATTGTAAACTGGGGATGATTAGGTGACCATGATGGTTTGAACTCCAGATTGGGAATTTAGCTAGGACACCGGGTTAACATCCCTACTCTTACGATAAGTACCATTTTTTATTTTATTTTATTTCACCTTTATTTAACCAGGTAGGCTAGTTGAGAACAAGTTCTCATTTGCAACTGCGACCTGGCCAAGATAAAGCATAGCAGTGTGAACAGACAACACAGAGTTACACATGGAGTAAACAATTAGCAAGTCAATAACACAGTAGAAAAAAATGGGCAGTCTATATACAATGTGTGCAAAAGGCATGAGGAGGTAGGCGAATAATACAATTTTGCAGATTAACACTGGAGTGATAAATGATCAGATGGGCATGTACAGGTAGAGATATTGGTGTGCAAAAGAGCAGAAAAGTAAATAAATAAAAACAGTATAAAAACAGTATGGGAATGAGGTAGGTGAAAAAGGGTGAGCTATTTACCTATAGACTATGTACAGCTGCAGCGATCGGTTAGCTGCTCGGATAGCTGATGTTTGAAGTTGGTGAGGGAGATAAAAGTCTCCAACTTCAGCGATTTTTGCAATCGTTCCAGTCACAGGCAGCAGAGTACTGGAACGAAAGGCGGCCAAATGAGGTGTTGGCTTTAGGGATGATCAGTGAGATACACCTGCTGGAGCGCGTGCTACGGATGGGTGTTGCCATCGTGACCAGTGAACTGAGATAAGGCGGAGCTTTACCAAGCATGGACTTGTAAATGACCTGGAGCCAGTGGGTCTGGCGACGAATATGTAGTGAGGGCCAGCCGACTAGAGCATACAAGTCGCAGTGGTGGGTGGTATAAGGTGCTTTAGTGACAAAACGGATGGCACTGTGATAGACTGCATCCAGTTTGCTGAGTAGAGTGTTGGATGCCATTTTGTAGATGACATCGCCGAAGTCGAGGATCGGTAGGATAGTCAGTTTTACTAGGGTAAGCTTGGCAGCGTGAGTGAAGGAGGCTTTGTTGCGGAATAGAAAGCCGACTCTGGATTTGATTTTGATTGGAGATGTTTGATGTGAGTCTGGAAGGAGAGTTTGCAGTCTAGCCAGACACCTAGGTACTTACCATGGGATCTGTAGCAACCATAGTCAGGACACCCATTTAACATCCCATCCAAAAGACAGCACCCTGCAATGTCCCCAATCACTGCCCTGGGGCAATTTCTTTTTAGACCAGAAGAAAGGGTGCCTCCTACTGGGTCTCCAACACCACTTCTAGCATCATCTGGTCTCCCATCCAGGACCAACCCTGCTTAGCTTCAGAAACAAGCCAGCAGTGGAATGCTGGGTGATATGCTGCTGGCCACGTTACAGAGAATAACACAACAAAATAATAACTTTCAGAGAACAACATAACCAAACAATACTTCCAGTAGACTTGGTTTATAATTAGTTTATAGTAGATTTGGTTTATAATGAGTGAGTGTGAGAACTCTTGGGGTAGTCGTCAGGGATGTCCTTTCTCACCCCTGCTTTTCACTTTCACAACCAAGCCTTACATTAAATTAATGATGCTTTTGAATCATCACAGATTAATGACGGATCTTCCGTGAGAACTAAGGAAGTAGCATGAGGTTCCTCAGAGGTTGTAAGAACAGAATGATGTGTTGATCTATTCTCGTGATCTTCTTCTTCTTCTTCTGAAACTATTTGGTCAAAGGATGTATGCTGATGATTTTCTTTATATCGGTGGCTCTGTTATAATACTGATATCTCTTAACTTACCTTCTTTCTTGTCCTTCTTGTGTTTCTCTCTCTTGGTGTACCTCTTCCAGAACTTACGCTTCTCTTTGCCTCGTTCCTTCATGGCTGTCTTGGAGTCTGTTATCCAGGCATGGTAGAAAAACTGGGAGCGTACAGTACAGGAAGCACAATGTTAGTTTGGACATAAAGGAACGAATCCTGATTTGAGATCTGTGCGCTCTTATCTCTGACTTTCGCAAAATTATGTATTGAGTCATGTGTTGATACATGTAATGATTCATGTATTGATTTGTGTCGATTCGTGTATTGTTCATGTATTGATTCATGTATTGATTTGTGTCGATTCGTGTATTGTTCATGTATTGATTCATGTATTGATTTGTGTCGATTCGTGTATTGTTCATGTATTGATTCATGTATTGATTTGTGTCGATTCGTGTATTGTTCATGTATTGATTCATGTATTGATTTGTGTCGATTCGTGTATTGTTCATGTATTGATTCATGTATTGATTCGCAATGATTCATGTATGGATTCGTGTATTTTGTCGTGTTGATTCATATATTGATGACAATTTGTACAGGAAAAAATAGTTACGCACACAGATCTCAAGGATTCAGTCCAATCAAACAGATATCAAGGATTCAGTCCAATCACACAAATCTCAAGGCTTCAGTCCAATCAAAACAGATCTCAAGGCTTCAGTCCAAACAAAGGAGTGCTACGGTCAAGGCGGGCACACTCAAAGGCAAATGAAACAAGAGCAATAGCAAGCCAGGTGACCATTAGTTAACCCTTTAAACCACAGACAAATCAAAACAATCCGAGTCACAAAGACAATATGACAACTTTAGAGTGTTTTTGCTTCATCGGTACAAAAGGTAGAGGCCACCTGCGATTTATGGCATTTTACACTCTTATATTGTAATTTGTAACAATGGCTTCATTGTGACTAGGCGACAATATCGAAGGCTCACTTGTAAATATATTTAACCTTGTACAGACTATAGTACAACGGAGCAAACCACACAAAAATCGCAAATGTGTGATAACAACACCAAGGCATTTTCTGAAATCTGTTGGTAAAAGGCTCTGCCGAGTTCATGCAAACTGCTTCAAAACAATCTATCACTTAAAACACATGACAGAAGGACCACTGTAGTTCCATCCCCATCCTGTCTGGAATATTTAGGATATTTTTTGTTTCTAAATGGATATGGTATTGGATCGGACATGGGATGGAAAGACAGTTGGTTATAAATGCCTTGGCCTTCATTAAAACAGCAAATCTACACAAAACAGGCTGAGGACACAGGATACAGTCGACACAGGCTGTGGTAAGAGGAGATACAGGCTGAGGACACAGGATACAGTCTACACAGGCTGTGGTAAGAGGAGATACAGGCTGAGGACACAGGATACAGTCTACACAGGCTGTGGTAAGAGGAGATACAGGCTGAGGACACAGGATACAGTCTACACAGGCTGTGGTAAGAGGAGATACAGGCTGAGGACACAGGATACAGTCGACACAGGCTGTGGTAAGAGGAGATACAGGCCGAGGACACAGGATACAGTCGACACAGGCTGTGGTAAGAGGAGATGCTGAATCTGTTATTTGGTACCTTGGCTGCCCTGATTACATACTGAAGGATGGTTTTGGGCAGTTTAATGATAGATCTGGGCAGAGCTATAAGGGCTGAGGCAAACTTCCCAATAGCTCGCTGAAGAGGAGGGACAAAGGGTGGTGGGAGAGTTAGTAGAAAACACAAAGATGAAAGTCTTTTCATACACTAGTAGTGGCAACAGACAATATTGACAATTGAAAGACAATGAAATATTTCACACTACAGTAATACCGGGTAACTACTTCGGTATACTGAGGAAACGTTGACGCTGGTCTGGTCTGGTCTGGAGCTCACCTGAAACGCTGACTTCTTGGGCAGCTCTTGATCCTCTCTTTTCTCCTCCTCTTCCTCCTCTTCTTCACTGTCAGTTTCAAACAAGTAATAATCTCCACTTCTCACCACTGATGAGTAGAGAGCAAGATGCTGTTAATATTATCTGGAGGAAAAAGGGCTTGAAAAGCAGGTGATGCTTTGGGGTGTTGAGAGTCTGTAAACTAGGGTAGTGTGGGGCAGCAGAGGTTGGTTTGATTCAAAACACTTGTGGGATGAAGTTGATAAGAGTAGGAAAGCAAACACAATGTTAGACACACAATATTAGCATATTAGTTTGTTTACTAAGACATGGCATAGATTGAGGTGATTTGGGCAGACCTTCAAAAAGAATTGTAATAGTTGAAACTGACTTATGTCCTTGAACAGAAGAGCCATAATGGGGGAACAGGAAGAGAGGAGGATGCTGGGTAATATATGAATGGGGTTAGGATGAGGGGTGAACTGGGTAAATCATATAATGAATGCAACGATATGACAGGGGTGATACTAACAAATCAATTCAACACAGAAACAGGGCACCACAGAGAACAACTGAGACACACCTCAGAGAAACGTGGGTAATAGTTTTCTACAGCTTTTCGATGTCAATTTGAAACTCGGTTTCCTTATTAAAACCTTCAAAATGTATTAAATGTGGATCGTTCTGATCAGTATTGCTCAGTTTCCCCTCATGCGGTACATATACTGGTGATCGTGACTATAACAGAGACATAATCCTTCACCCTTTTACTCTTCCTAGAAAGAAAGAATGAAGAGGGAGAAGGCACTTAGCTCTGTCTAATGGAATCTTTCACAACGAGAGATTCCCTACTGTGGCCTCACCAGGACCACTACCACAAACATCACAGGCATCAGTTGTTTTATTTCCTCTCATGGAAAATAGTCTATTTATGGCCCCCATTGCCATTAGTTGAGGCATATTGTAGTATTGTCTTATTTCATTCCAGCAAATCAGTACACTATCTCGTCTGTATATTTCTGATGTTTTGGGGTTCATCAATCAGTCAAACAATTAACTAATCAATCAATGAATTAATCAATCGAGGGGCCTTAAATAGAGACAGAAAAGGACTGAGGTCTGGATGGAACGTTGACGTTTGTTTTGGGTCGTCTGGAGCCCAGGTGCAGTATGGGAATCCTCTGAGAGTTCTGGTCAAGGACACAACAGTCAATCAGAGCGGAGAAAGAAGGAGTGGTCAACCTACTGGAGGCGTGGTCAACCCAAGGCCGCCACCACTGCCTTTTTTTAGTCTTGGCTGTTTCTTTCTCTTTCACTTTCTCTTTCTCTCTTTCTCGCTCTGCTCCTAAAATAAAAATGGTTTCACATGTAGATCAATTATGCTTTATATTGCAAAAAATATTTCTTCATTCAGACTTTGTGCAAGTTAAATGGTATTTCAAAAAAATAAAAAAATAAAAAAATAAATATATATATATATATATATCTTCATGAAGCTTTGTGACCACAACATTGTTTGCAGTAATGATGTCATAATGATCGGGATCGTATGAAAATCTATTCCAGGGTTGAATAAACGTTCCATGAGAACTAACCAACACCCAGTCTATATTGATTAGCCATTCCACCTAGTTTTAACATCAGTACTCCTAGAGAGACGTTAAGAGCCTTCATCATGATACGGTACCATCATCCTCTTCCTCCTGCTCCTGTGGCTGGATGGGGTTATCTCTGTCCCCAGATTCCTGCGGCTGGATGGGGTTCTCTCTGTCCCCAGATTCCTGGGCCAGGCTCAACATCTTTTTCTTCCCACTCTTAAACTTCTCCTGGCGCTGCTTTATACGGTCCATCCTGAGAGGGAGAGAGACAGAGACAGAAAGATGATGAATGACAACACTCAGTTTTATCTATCAAGAGAAAGCAGACAAGGATTCTCTCTCTTCTTCCATGTTTCTAGAACAATATTGAAAGAAAGAAAGTACTATTTGGACCATTTGGCCTGTTAGAGGCTGGATAAAGATTAGATTAATAGATAAAGGTTTAAATGGAAGGTTAATAGATAAAGGTTTAAAGGAAGGTTAATAAGTAAAGGCTGGATAAAGACTAGATTAATAGATAAAGGTTTAAATGGAAGGTTAATAGATAAAGGTTTAAATGGAAGGTTAATAGATAAAGGTTTAAAGGGAAGGTTAATAAGTAAAGGCTGGATAAAGGTTAGGTTAACAGATAAAGGTTTAAATGGAAGGTTAATAAGTAAAGGCTGGATAAAGGTTAGTAGATAAAGATTTAAAGGGAAGGTTAATAAGTAAAGGCTGGATAAAGGTTAGTAGATAAAGGTTTAAATGGAAGGTTAATAGATACAGGTTTAAATGGAAAGTTAATAGATACAGGTTTAAAGGGAAGGTTAATAGATACAGGTTAGTAGATAAAGGTTTAAAGGGAAGGTTAATAGATACAGGTTAATAGATACAGGTTTAAAGGGAAGGTTAATAGATAAATGTTGGATAAAGGTTTAAAGGGAAGGTTAATAGATAAAGATTTAAAGGGAAGGTTAATAAGTAAAGCCTGGATAAAGGTTAGTAGATAAAGATTTAAAGGGAAGGTTAATAGATAAATGTTGGATAAAGGTTTAAAGGGAAGGTTAATAGATAAAGATTTAAAGGAAGGTTAATAAGTAAAGGCTGGATAAAGGTTAGTAGATAAAGATTTAAAGGAAGGTTAATAAGTAAAGGCTGGATAAAGTTTAATAGATACAGGTTTAAAGGGAAGGTTAATAAGTAAAGGCTGGATAAAGGTTAATAGATAAAGATTTAAATGGAAGGTTAATAAGTAAAGGCTGGATAAAGGTTAATAGATAAAGGTTTAAAGGGAAGGTTAATAAGTAAAGGCTGGATAAAGTTTAGGTTAACAGATAAAGGTTTAAAGGGAAGGTTAATAGATACAGATTTAAAGGGAAGGTTATAAGTAAAGGCTGGATAAAGGTTAATAGATAAAGGTTTAAAGGGAAGGTTAATAAGTAAAGGCTGGATAAAGGTTAGTAGATAAAGGTTTAAATGGAAGGTTAATAAGTAAAGGCTGGATAAAGGTTAGGTTAACAGATAAAGGTTTAAAGGGAAGGTTAATAAGTAAAGGCTGGATAAAGGTTAACAGATACAGGTTTAAAGGGAAGGGTCATATCAAGCAGACAGCTGTTGTGACTTACTGTCTCTTCAGCTGCTCCATAGACTTGTTCTCTTCCTCCAGTCTGGCTCTCACTGCCTTCACTATAGTAGCCTGGAACAATTCAGCCCCTCTGAAACACACACATAGATAATCACATCAAAGATACATTACCATATCACAGATACATTACATAATCACAGATACATTACATTATCACAGGTACATCATCACATCACAACTATACTACCATATCGCAGGTACATTACCATATCACAGGTACATTACCATATCACATACATTACATTATCACAGATACATTACATTATCACAGGTACATCATGACATCACAGGTACATTACCATACCACACACACATTACCATATCACAGACACATTACCATATCACAGATACATTACCATACCAGAGCAACATTACCATATTAGAGGTACATTACCATATCACAGACACATTACCATATCAAAGAGACATTACCATACCAGAGCAACATTACCATATTAGAGGTACATTACCATATCACAGACACATTACCATATCACAGAGACATTACCATACCAGAGCAACATTACCATATTAGAGGTACATTACCATATCACAGACACATTACCATACCACAGATACATTACCATACCAGAGCAACATTACCATATTAGAGGTACATTAAAATCACAGACACATTACCATGTCACAGATACTTTACCATACCAGAGCAACATTACCATATTAGAGGTACATTACCATATCACAGACACATTACCATATCACAGATACATTACCATACCAGAGCAACATTACCATATTAGAGCAACATTACCATATCACATATATATTACCATATCACAGATACATGATCATCACAGCGACAGCGGCAGCGGAGTGAGAACACGCTGGTGTAATGAGTAACCTGGTGTAATGAGAAACCTGGTGTAATGAGTAACCTGATGTAATGAGTAACCTGGTGTAATGAGTAACCTGGAGTAACCTGGTGTAATGCGTAACCTGGTGTGATGAGTAACCTGGTGTAATGAGTAACCTGGTGTAACCTGGTGTGATGTGTAACCTGGTGTGATGAGTAACCTGGTGTGATGAGTAACCTGGTGTAATAAGTAACCTGGTGTAATGAGTAACCTGGTGTAATAAGTAACCTGGTCTAATCTGGTGTAATGAGTAACCTGAGTGTAATGAGTGATGAGTCACCTGGTGTCTTGAGTAACCTGGTGTAACCTGGTGTAATGAGTAATCTGGTGTAATGAGTAACCTGGTGTAAAGAGCAACCTGGTGTGATGAGTAACCTGGTGTAACCTGGTGTAATGAGTAACCTGGTGTGATGAGTAACCTGGTGTAATGAGTAACCTGGTGTAACCTGGTGTAATGAGTAACCTGGTGTGACCTGGTGTGATGAGTAACATGGTGTAATGAGTAACCTGGTGTAATGAGGAACCTGGTGTAACCTGGTGTAATGAGTAACCTGGTGTAACCTGGTGTAATGAGTAACCTGGTCTCAACTGGTGTATTGAGTAACCTGGTGTGACCTGGTGTGAAGAGTAACCTGAGTGTAATGAGTGATGAGTAACCTGGTGTAACCTGGTGTAACCTGGTGTAATGAGTAACCTGGTGTAACCTGGTGTAATGAGGAACCTGGTGTAACCTGGTGTGATGAGTAACATGGTGTGATGAGTAACCTAGTGTAATGAGTAACCTGGTGCAAAGAGTAACCTGGTGTAATGGGTAACCTAGTGTAATGAGTAACCTGGTGTAATGAGTAACCTGGTGTAATGAGTAACCTGGTGTGATGAGTAAGCTGGTATAATGAGTAACCTGGTGTAACCTGGTGTAATGAGTAACCTGATGTAACCTGGTGTAATGAGTAACCTGGAGTAACCTGGTGTAATGAGTAACCTGGTGTGATGAGTAACCTGGTGTGATGCGTAACCTGGTGTAATGAGTAACCTGGTGTAATGAGTAACCTGGTGTAACCTGGTGTAATGAGTAACCTGGTGTAATGAGTAACCTGGTGTAACCTGGTGTAATGAGTAACCTGGTGTAATGAGTAACCTGGTGTAACCTGGTGTAATGAGTAACCTGGTGTAATGAGTAACCTGGTGTAATGAGTAACCTGGTGTAACCTGGTGTAATGAGTAACCTGGTGCAAAGAGTAACCTGGTGTAACCTGGTGTAATGAGTAACCTGGTGTGATGAGTAACCTGGTGTAATGAGTAACCTGGTGCAAAGAGTAACCTGGTGTAATGAGTAACCTAGTGTAATGAGTAACCTGGTGTAATTTGTAACCTGGTGTAACCTGGTGTAATGAGTAACCTGGTGTAACCTGGTGTAATGAGTAACCTGGTGTGACAAGTAACCTGGTGTAATGAGTAACCTGGTGTAATGAGTAACCTGGTGTAATCAGTAACCTGGTGTGATGAGTAACCTGGTGTAATGAGTAACCTGGTGTAATCAGTAACCTGGTGTAATGAGTAATCTGGTGTAATGAGTAACCTGGTGTGATGAGTAACCTGGTGTAATGAGTAACCTGGTGTAATGAGTAACCTGGCGTACTGAGTAACCTGGTGTAATGAGTAACCTGGTGTAACCTTGTGTAATTAGTAACATGGTGTAACCTGGTGTAATGACTAACCTGGTGTAACCTGGTGTAATGAGTAACCTTGTGTAATGAGTAACCTGGTGTAATGACTAACCTGGTGTAACCTGGTGTAATGAGAAACTTGGTGTAATGAATAACCTGGTGTAATGAGTAACCTGGTGTGATAGGTAACCTGGTGTAACCTGGTGTAATGAGTAACCTGGTGCAATGAGTAACCTGGTGTAATGAGTAACCTGGTGTGATAGGTAACCTGGTGTAACCTGGTGTAATGAGCAACCTGGTGTAACCTGGTGTAATGACTAACCTGGTGTAACCTGGTGTAATGACTAACCTGGTGTAATGAGTAACCTGGTGTAACCTGGTGTAATGAGTAACCTGGTGTAATTAGTAACCTGGTGTGATGAGTAACCTGGTGTAATGAGTAACCTGGTGTAACCTGGTGTGATGAGTAACCTGGTGTAATGAGTAACCTGGTGTAACCTGGTGAAATGAGTAACCTGGTGTAACCTGGTGTAACCTGGTGTAATGTGTAACCTGGTGTAATGAGTAACCTGGTGTAACCTTGTGTAATTAGTAACATGGTGTAACCTGGTGTAATGACTAACCTGGTGTAACCTGGTGTAATGAGTAACCTTGTGTAATGAGTAACCTGGTGTAATGACTAACCTGGTGTAACCTGGTGTAATGAGTAACCTTGTGTAATGAGTAACCTGGTGTAATGACTAACCTGGTGTAACCTGGTGTAAAGAGTAACCTGGTGTAACCTGGTGTAACCTGGTGTAATGAGTAACCTGGTGTAATGAGTAACCTGGTGTAACCTGGTGTAATGAGTAACCTGGTGTAATGAGTAACCTGGTGTAACCTGGTGTAACGAGTAACCTGGTGTAACCTGGTGTGATGAGTAACCTGGTGTAACCTGGTGTAATGAGTAACCTGGTGTAACCTGGTGTGATGAGTAACCTGGTGTAACCTGGTGTAATGAGTAACCTGGTGTAACCTGGTGTAATGAGTAACCTGGTGTAATGAGTAACCTGGTGTAAAGAGTAACCTGGTGTGATGAGTAACCTGTGATGAGTAACCTGGTGTAATGAGTAACCTGGTGTAACCTGGTGTAATGAGTAACCTGGTGTAATGAGTAACCTGTGATGAGTAACCTGGTGTAATGAGTAACCTGGTGTAACCTGGTGTAATGAGTAACCTAGTGTAATGAGTAACCTGGTGTAATGAGTAACCTGGTGTAATAAGTAACCTGGTGTAACCTGGTGTAATGAGTAACCTGGTGTAACCTGGTGTGATGAGTAACCTGTTGTAACCTGGTGTACTAAGCAACCTGGTGTAACCTGGTGTAATGAGTAACCTGGTGTAACCTGGTGTAACGAGTAACCTGGTGTAATGAGTAACCTGGTGTAACCTGGTGTGATGAGTAACCTGGTGTAATGAGTAACCTGGTGTGATGAGTAACCTGGTGTAATAAGTAACCTGGTGTAATGAGTAACCTGGTGTAATAAGTAACCTGGTGTAACCTGGTGTAATAAGTAACCTGGAGTGATGAGTAACCTGGTGTAATGAGTAACCTGGTGTAACCTGGTGTAATGAGTAACCTGGTGTAATGAGTAACCTGGTGTGATGTGAGTAACCTGGTGTGATGAGTAACCTGGTGTAACCTGGTGTGATGAGTAACCTGGTGTGATGAGTAACCTGGTGTAATGAGTAACCTGGTGTAACCTGGTGTAATGAGTAACCTGGTGTGACCTGGTGATGAGTAACATGGTGTAATGAGTAACCTGGTGTAATGAGGAACCTGGTGTAACCTGGTGTAATGAGTAACCTGGTGTAACCTGGTGTAATGAGTAACCTGGTCTCAACTGGTGTATTGAGTAACCTGGTGTGACCTGGTGTGAAGAGTAACCTGAGTGTAATGAGTGATGAGTAACCTGGTGTAACCTGGTGTAACCTGGTGTAATGAGTAACCTGGTGTAACCTGGTGTAATGAGGAACCTGGTGTAACCTGGTGTGATGAGTAACATGGTGTGATGAGTAACCTAGTGTAATGAGTAACCTGGTGCAAAGAGTAACCTGGTGTAATGGGTAACCTAGTGTAATGAGTAACCTGGTGTAATGAGTAACCTGGTGTAATGAGTAACCTGGTGTGATGAGTAAGCTGGTATAATGAGTAACCTGGTGTAACCTGGTGTAATGAGTAACCTGATGTAACCTGGTGTAATGAGTAACCTGGAGTAACCTGGTGTAATGAGTAACCTGGTGTGATGAGTAACCTGGTGTGATGCGTAACCTGGTGTAATGAGTAACCTGGTGTAATGAGTAACCTGGTGTAACCTGGTGTAATGAGTAACCTGGTGTAATGAGTAACCTGGTGTAACCTGGTGTAATGAGTAACCTGGTGTAATGAGTAACCTGGTGTAACCTGGTGTAATGTGTAACCTGGTGTAATGAGTAACCTGGTGTAATGAGGAACCTGGTGTAACCTGGTGTAATGAGTAACCTGTTGCAAAGAGTAACCTGGTGTAACCTGGTGTAATGAGTAACCTGGTGTGATGAGTAACCTGGTGTAATGAGTAACCTGGTGCAAAGAGTAACCTGGTGTAATGAGTAACCTAGTGTAATGAGTAACCTGGTGTAATTTGTAACCTGGTGTAACCTGGTGTAATGAGTAACCTGGTGTAACCTGGTGTAATGAGTAACCTGGTGTGACAAGTAACCTGGTGTAATGAGTAACCTGGTGTAATGAGTAACCTGGTGTAATCAGTAACCTGGTGTGATGAGTAACCTGGTGTAATGAGTAACCTGGTGTAATCAGTAACCTGGTGTAATGAGTAATCTGGTGTAATGAGTAACCTGGTGTGATGAGTAACCTGGTGTAATGAGTAACCTGGTGTAATGAGTAACCTGGCGTACTGAGTAACCTGGTGTAATGAGTAACCTGGTGTAACCTTGTGTAATTAGTAACATGGTGTAACCTGGTGTAATGACTAACCTGGTGTAACCTGGTGTAATGAGTAACCTTGTGTAATGAGTAACCTGGTGTAATGACTAACCTGGTGTAACCTGGTGTAATGAGAAACTTGGTGTAATGAATAACCTGGTGTAATGAGTAACCTGGTGTGATAGGTAACCTGGTGTAACCTGGTGTAATGAGTAACCTGGTGCAATGAGTAACCTGGTGTAATGAGTAACCTGGTGTGATAGGTAACCTGGTGTAACCTGGTGTAATGAGCAACCTGGTGTAACCTGGTGTAATGACTAACCTGGTGTAACCTGGTGTAATGACTAACCTGGTGTAATGAGTAACCTGGTGTAACCTGGTGTAATGAGTAACCTGGTGTAATTAGTAACCTGGTGTGATGAGTAACCTGGTGTAATGAGTAACCTGGTGTAACCTGGTGATGAGTAACCTGGTGTAATGAGTAACCTGGTGTAACCTGGTGAAATGAGTAACCTGGTGTAACCTGGTGGTAACCTGGTGTAATGTGTAACCTGGTGTAATGAGTAACCTGGTGTAACCTTGTGTAATTAGTAACATGGTGTAACCTGGTGTAATGACTAACCTGGTGTAACCTGGTGTAATGAGTAACCTTGTGTAATGAGTAACCTGGTGTAATGACTAACCTGGTGTAACCTGGTGTAATGAGTAACCTTGTGTAATGAGTAACCTGGTGTAATGACTAACCTGGTGTAACCTGGTGAAATGAGTAACCTGGTGTAACCTGGTGTAACCTGGTGTGATGAGTAACCTGGTGTAATGAGTAACCTGGTGTGACCTGGTGTAATGAGTAAGCTGGTGTAATGAGTAACCTGGTGTAACCTGGTGTAAAGAGTAACCTGGTGTAACCTGGTGTCATGAGTAACCTGGTGTAACCTGGTGTAATGAGTAACCTGGTGTAACCTGGTGTGATGAGTAACCTGGTGTAACCTGGTGTAATGAGTAACCTGGTGTAACCTGGTGTAATGAGTAACCTGGTGTAATGAGTAACCTGGTGTAAAGAGCAACCTGGTGTGATGAGTAACCTGGTGTAACCTGGTGTAATGAGTAACCTGGTGTAACCTGGTGTAATGAGTAACCTGGTGTAATGAGTAACCTGTGATAACCTTGTGTAACCTGGTGTAATGAGTAACCTGGTGTAACCTGGTGTAATGAGTAACCTGGTGTAATGAGTAACCTGGTGTAATGAGTAACCTGGTGTAATGTGTAACAAGGTGTAAAGAGGAACATGGAGTGATAGGTAACCTGGTGTAACCTGGTGTAATGAGTAACCTGGTGTAACCTGATGTAATGACTAACCTGGTGTAACCTGGTGTAATGAGTAACCTGGTGTAATGAGTAACCTGGTGTAATGAGTAACCTGGTGTAATGAGTAACCTGGTGTAATGAGTAACCTGGTGTGATAGGTAACCTGGTGTAACCTGGTGTAATGAGTAACCTGGTGTAACCTGATGTAATGACGAACAAGGAGTAACCTGGTGTAACCTGGTGTAATGAGTAACCTGGTGTAATGAGTAACCTGGTGTAACCTGGTGTAATGGGTAACCTGGTGTAATTAGTAACCTGGTGTGATGAGTAACCTGGTGTAATGAGTAACCTGGTGTAACCTGGTGTGATGAGTAACCTGGTGTAATGAGTAACCTGGTGTAACCTGGTGTAATGAGTAACCTGGTGTAACCTGGTGTAACCTGGTGTAATGTGTAACCTGGTGTAATGAGTAACCTGGTGTAACCTGGTGTAATGAGTAACCTGGTGTAATGAGTAACCTGGTGTAATGTGTAACCTGGTGTAAAGAGTAACCTGGTGTAACCTGGTGTGATGAGTAACCTGGTGTAACCTGATGTAATGAGTAACCTGGTGTAATGAGTAACCTGGTGTAACCTGGTGTAATGAGTAACCTGGTGTAATGAGTAACCTGGTGTAATGAGTAACCTGGTGTAACCTGGTGTAATGAGTAACCTGGTGTAATGAGTAACCTGGTGTAATGAGTAACCTGGTGTAACCTTGTGTAATGAGTAACCTGGTGTAACCTGGTGTAATGAGTAACCTGGTGTAATGAGTAACCTGGTGTAATGAGTAACCTGGTGTAACCTGGTGTAATGAGTAACCTGGTGTAACCTGGTGTAATGAGTAACCTGGTGTAATGAGTAACCTGGTGTAATGAGTAACCTGGTGTAACCTGGTGTAATGAGTAACCTGGTGTGATGAGTAACCTGAGTGTAATGATTGATGAGTAACCTGGTGTAACCTGGTGTAATGAGTAACCTGGTGTGATGAGTAACCTGGTGTAATGAGTAACCTGGTGTAATGAGTAACCTGGTGTAATGAGTAACCTGGTGTAATGAGTAACCTGGTGTAATGAGTAACCTGGTGTAATGCGTAACCTGGTGTAATGAGTAACCTGGTGTAATGAGTAACCTGGTGTAATGAGTAACCTGGTGTAACCTGGTGTAATGAGTAACCTGGTGTGATGAGTAACCTGGTGTAATGAGTAACCTGGTGTAATGAGTAACCTGGTGTAACCTGGTGTAATGAGTAACCTGGTGTAACCTGGTGTAACCTGGTGTAATGAGTAACCTGGTGTAATGAGTAACCTGGTGTGATGAGTAACCTGGTGTAATGAGTAACCTGGTGTAATGAGTAACCTGGTGTAATGCGTAACCTGGTGTAATGAGTAACCTGGTGTAATGAGTAACCTGGTGTAATGCGTAACCTGGTGTAATGAGTAACCTGGTGTAATGAGTAACCTGGTGTAATGAGTAACCTGGTGTAACCTGGTGTAATGAGTAACCTGGTGTGATGAGTAACCTGGTGTAATGAGTAACCTGGTGTAATGAGTAACCTGGTGTAACCTGGTGTAATGAGTAACCTGGTGTAACCTGGTGTAACCTGGTGTAACCTGGTGAAATGAGTAACCTTGTGTAATAAGTAACCTGGTGTGTAATGAGTAACCTGAGTGTAATGAGTGATGAGTCACCTGGTGTCTTGAGTAACCTGGTGTGACCTGGTGTGATGAGTAACCTGAGTGTAATTAATGATGAGTAACTTGGTATAACCTGGTGTAATGAGTAACCTGGTGTAACCTTGTGTAATGAGTAACCTGGTGTTACCTGGTGTAATGAGTAACCTGCTGTGATGAGTAACCTGGTGTAATGAGTAACCTGGTGAAATGAGTAACCTGGTGTAATGAGTAACCTGGTGTGATGAGTAACTTGGTGTAATTAGTAACCTGGTGTAATGAGTAACTTGGTGTAACCTAGTGTAATGAGTAACCTGGTGTAATAAGCAACCTGGTGTAATGAGTAACCTGGTGTAACCTGGTGTAATGAGTAACCTGGTGTAATGAGTAACCTGGTTTAACCTAGTGTAATGAGTAACCTGGTGTGATGAGTAACCTGGTGTAATGAGTAACCTGGTGTAATGAGTAACCTGGTGTAATGAGTAACCTGGTGTAATGAGTAACCTGGTGTAACCTGGTGTAATGAGTAACCTGGTGTAATGAGTAACCTGGTGTAACCTGGTGTAATGAGTAACCTGGTGTAATGCGCAACCTGGTGTAACCTGGTGTAATGAGTAACCTGGTGTAATAAGTAACCTGGTGTAACCTGGTGTAATGAGTAACCTGGTGTAATGAGTAACCTGGTGTAACCTGGTGTAATGAGTAACCTGGTGTAATGCGCAACCTGGTGTAACCTGGTGTAATTAGTAACCTGGTGTAATGAGTAACTTGGTGTAACCTAGTGTAATGAGTAACCTGGTGTAATAAGCAACCTGGTGTAATGAGTAACCTGGTGTAAAATGGTGTAATGAGTAAACTGGTATAAACCTGGTGTAATGATTAACCTGAGTGTAATGAGTGATGAGTCACCTGGTGTCTTGAGTAACCTGGTGTAAAATGGTGTAATGAGTAAACTGGTATAAACCTGGAGTGATGAGTAACTTGGTGTAACCTGGTGTAATGAGTAACCTGGTGTAACCTTGTGTAATGAGTAACCTGGTGTAATGAGTAACCTGGTTGTAATGAGTAACCTGGTGTAACCTTGTGTAATGAGTAACCTGGTGTAACCTGGTGTGATGAGTAACCTGGTGTAACCTGGTGTTATGAGTAACCTGGTGTAATGAGTAACCTGGTGTAAAGAGTAACCTGGTGTAATGAGTAACCTGGTGTAATGAGTAACCTGGTGTAACCTGGTGTAATGAGTAACCTGGTGTAACCTGGTGTAATGAGTAACCTGGTGTAATGAGTAACCTGGTGTAATGAGTAACCTGGTGTAACCTGGTGTAATGAGTAACCTGGTGTAATAAGTAACCTGGTGTAATGAGTAACCTGAGTGTAATGAGTGATGAGTCACCTGGTGTCTTGAGTAACCTGGTGTGACTTGGTGTGATGAGTAACCTGAGTGTAATGAGTGATGAGTAACTTGGTGTAACCTGGTGTAATGAGTAACCTGGTGTAACCTGGTGTAATGAGTAACCTGGTGTTACCTGGTGTAATGAGTAACCTGCTGTGATGAGTAACCTGGTGTAATGAGTAACCTGGTGAAATGAGTAACCTGGTGTAATGAGTAACCTGGTGTGATGAGTAACTTGGTGTAATTAGTAACCTGGTGTAATGAGTAACTTGGTGTAACCTAGTGTAATGAGTAACCTGGTGTAATAAGCAACCTGGTGTAATGAGTAACCTGGTGTAACCTGGTGTAATGAGTAACCTGGTGTAATGAGTAACCTGGTGTAACCTGGTGTAATGAGTAACCTGGTGTGATGAGTAACCTGGTGTAATGAGTAACCTGGTGTAATGAGTAACCTGGTGTAATGAGTAACCTGGTGTAATGAGTAACCTGGTGTAACCTGGTGTAATGAGTAACCTGGTGTAATGAGTAACCTGGTGTAACCTGGTGTAATGAGTAACCTGGTGTAATGCGTAACCTGGTGTAACCTGGTGTAATGAGTAACCTGGTGTAATGAGTAACCTGGTGTTACCTGGTGTAATGAGTAACCTGCTGTGATGAGTAACCTGGTGTAATGAGTAACCTGGTGAAATGAGTAACCTGGTGTAATGAGTAACCTGGTGTGATGAGTAACTTGGTGTAATTAGTAACCTGGTGTAATGAGTAACTTGGTGTAACCTAGTGTAATGAGTAACCTGGTGTAATAAGCAACCTGGTGTAATGAGTAACCTGGTGTAACCTGGTGTAATGAGTAACCTGGTGTAATGAGTAACCTGGTTTAACCTAGTGTAATGAGTAACCTGGTGTGATGAGTAACCTGGTGTAATGAGTAACCTGGTGTAATGAGTAACCTGGTGTAATGAGTAACCTGGTGTAATGAGTAACCTGGTGTAACCTGGTGTAATGAGTAACCTGGTGTAATGAGTAACCTGGTGTAACCTGGTGTAATGAGTAACCTGGTGTAATGCGCAACCTGGTGTAACCTGGTGTAATGAGTAACCTGGTGTAATAAGTAACCTGGTGTAACCTGGTGTAATGAGTAACCTGGTGTAATGAGTAACCTGGTGTAACCTGGTGTAATGAGTAACCTGGTGTAATGCGCAACCTGGTGTAACCTGGTGTAATTAGTAACCTGGTGTAATGAGTAACTTGGTGTAACCTAGTGTAATGAGTAACCTGGTGTAATAAGCAACCTGGTGTAATGAGTAACCTGGTGTAAAATGGTGTAATGAGTAAACTGGTATAAACCTGGTGTAATGATTAACCTGAGTGTAATGAGTGATGAGTCACCTGGTGTCTTGAGTAACCTGGTGTAAAATGGTGTAATGAGTAAAACTGGTATAAACCTGGTGTGATGAGTAACCTGAGTGTAATGAGTGATGAGTAACCTGGTGTAACCTGGTGTAATGAGTAACCTGGTGTAACCTTGTGTAATGAGTAACCTGGTGTAACCTGGTGTAATGAGTAACCTGGTGTAACCTGGTGTAATGAGTAACCTGGTGTAACCTGGTGTAATGAGTAACCTGGTGTAACCTGGTGTGATGAGTAACCTGGTGTAATGAGTAACCTGGTGTAACCGGGTGTAAAGAGTAACCTGGTGTAATGAGTAACCTGGTGTAAAGAGTAACCTGGTGTAATGAGTAACCTGGTGTAATGAGTAACCTGGTGTAACCTTGTGTAATGAGTAACCTGGTGTAACCTGGTGTAATGAGTAACCTGGTGTAATGAGTAACCTGGTGTAATAAGTAACCTGGTGTAACCTGGTGTAATGAGTAACCTGGTGTAACCTGGTGTAATGAGTAACCTGGTGTGATGAGTAACCTGGTGTAATGAGTAACCTGGTGTAATGAGTAACCTGGTGTAATGCGTAACCTGGTGTAATGAGTAACCTGGTGTAATGAGTAACCTGGTGTAATGAGTAACCTGGTGTAACCTGGTGTAATGAGTAACCTGGTGTGATGAGTAACCTGGTGTAATGAGTAACCTGGTGTAATGAGTAACCTGGTGTAACCTGGTGTAATGAGTAACCTGGTGTAACCTGGTGTAACCTGGTGTAACCTGGTGTAATAAGTAACCTGGTGTAATGAGTAACCTGGTCTAAACCTGGTGTAATGAGTAACCTGAGTGTAATGAGTGATGAGTCACCTGGTGTCTTGAGTAACCTGGTGTGACCTGGTGTGATGAGTAACCTGAGTGTAATTAATGATGAGTAACTTGGTATAACCTGGTGTAATGAGTAACCTGGTGTAACCTTGTGTAATGAGTAACCTGGTGTTACCTGGTGTAATGAGTAACCTGCTGTGATGACTGTTCTGCCTTATTATTATTCGACCATGCTGGTCATTTATGAACATTTGAACATCTTGGTCATGTTCTGTTATAATCTCTACCCGGCACAGCCAGAAGAGGACTGGCCACCCCACATAGCCCGGTTCCTCTCTAGGTTTCTTCCTAGGTTTTGGCCTTTCTAGGGAGTTTTTCCTAGCCACCGTGCTTTTACACCTGCATTGTTTGCTGTTTGGGGTTTTAGGCTGGGTTTCTGTACAGCACTTTGAGATATCAGCTGATGTACGAAGGGCTATATAAATAAATTTGATTTGATTTGATTTGATGAGTAACCTGGTGTAATGAGTAACCTGGTGAAATGAGTAACCTGGTGTAATGAGTAACCTGGTGTGATGAGTAACTTGGTGTAATTAGTAACCTGGTGTAATGAGTAACTTGGTGTAACCTAGTGTAATGAGTAACCTGGTGTAATAAGTAACCTGGTGTAATGAGTAACCTTGTGTAACCTGGTGTAATGAGTAACCTGGTGTAATAAGTAACCTGGTGTAATGAGTAACCTGAGTGTAATGAGTGATGAGTAACCTGGTGTAACCTGGTGTAATGAGTAACCTGGTGTAATGAGTAACCGGGTGTAAAGAGTAACCTGGTGTAATGAGTAACCTGGTGTGACCTGGTGTGATGAGTAACCTGAGTGTAATGGTTGATGAGTAACCTGGTGTAACCTGGTGTAATGAGTAACCTGGTGTAATGAGTAACCGGGTGTAATGAGTAACCTGGTGTAACCTGGTGTAATGAGTACCCTGGTGTAACCTGGTGTAATAAGTAACCTGGTGTAATGAGTAACCTGGTGTAACCTGGTGGAATGAGTAACCTGGTGTGATGAGTAACCTGGTGTAATAAGTAACCTGGTGGAATGAGTAACCTGGTGTAATGCGCAACCTGGTGTAACCTGGTGTAACCTGGTGTAATGAGTAACCTGGTGTAATAAGTAACCTGGTGTAATGAGTAACCTGGTGTAACCTGGTGTAATGAGTAACCTGGTGTAATGCGTAACCTGGTGTAATGAGTAACCTGGTGTAATGAGTAACCTGGTGTAATGAGTAACCTGGTGTAATGCGTAACCTGGTGTAATGAGTAACCTGGTGTAATGCGCAACCTGGTGTAACCTGGTGTAATGAGTAACCTGGTGTAATGCGTAACCTGGTGTAATGAGTAACCTGGTGTAATGAGTAACCTGGTGTAACCTGGTGTAATGAGTAACCTGGTGTAATAAGTAACCTGGTGTAATGAGTAACCTGGTGTAACCTGGTGTAATGAGTAACCTGGTGTAACCTGGTGTAATGAGTAACCTGGTGTAACCTGGTGTGATGAGTAACCTGGTGTAATGAGTAACCTGGTGTAACCTGGTGTAATGAGTAACCTGGTCTAATCTGGTGTAATGAGTAACCTGAGTGTAATGAGTGATGAGTCACCTGGTGTCTTGAGTAACCTGGTGTGACCTGGTGTGATGAGTAACCTGAGTGTAATGAGTGATGAGTAACCTGGTGTAATGAGTAACCTGGTGTAACCTGGTGTAATGAGTAACCTGGTGTGATGAGTAACCTGGTGTAACCTAGTGTAATGAGTAACCTGGTGTAACCTGGTGTAATGAGTAACCTGGTGTGATGAGTAACCTGGTGTAATGAGTAACCTGGTGTAACCTGGTGTAATGAGTAACCTGGTGTAACCTGGTGTAATGAGTAACCTGGTGTAATGAGTAACCGGGTGTAAAGAGTAACGTGGTGTAATGAGTAACCTGGTGTAAAGAGTAACCTGGTGTAATGAGTAACCTGGTGTAATGAGTAACCTGGTGTAATGAGTAACCTGGTGTAACCTGGTGTGATGAGTAACCTGGTGTAATGAGTAACCTGGTGTAACCTGGTGTAATGAGTAACCTGGTCTAATCTGGTGTAATGAGTAACCTGAGTGTAATGAGTGATGAGTCACCTGGTGTCTTGAGTAACCTGGTGTGACCTGGTGTGATGAGTAACCTGAGTGTAATGAGTGATGAGTAACCTGGTGTAATGAGTAACCTGGTGTAACCTGGTGTAATGAGTAACCTGGTGTGATGAGTAACCTGGTGTAACCTAGTGTAATGAGTAACCTGGTGTAACCTTGTGTAATGAGTAACCTGGTGTAACCTGGTGTGATGAGTAACCTGGTGTAATGAGTAACCTGGTGTAACCGGGTGTAATGAGTAACCTGGTGTAATGAGTAACCTGGTGTAAAGAGTAACCTGGTGTAATGAGTAACCTGGTATAATGAGTAACCTGGTGTAACCTTGTGTAATGAGTAACCTGGTGTAACCTGGTGTAATGAGTAACCTGGTGTGATGAGTAACCTGGTGTAATAAGTAACCTGGTGTAACCTGGTGTAATGAGTAACCTGGTGTAACCTGGTGTAATGAGTAACCTGGTGTGATGAGTAACCTGGTGTAATGAGTAACCTGGTGTAATGAGTAACCTGGTGTAATGAGTAACCTGGTGTGATGAGTAACCTGGTGTAATGAGTAACCTGGTGTAATGAGTAACCTGGTGTAACCTGGTGTAATGAGTAACCTGGTGTAACCTGGTGTAACCTGGTGTAACCTGGTGTAATAAGTAACCTGGTGTAATGAGTAACCTGGTCTAAACCTGGTGTAATGAGTAACCTGAGTGTAAACCTGGTGTGATGAGTAACCTGAGTGTAATGAGTGATGAGTAACTTGGTATAACCTGGTGTAATGAGTAACCTGGTGTAACCTTGTGTAATGAGTAACCTGGTGTAACCTGGTGTAATGAGTAACCTGCTGTGATGAGTAACCTGGTGTAATGAGTAACCTGGTGAAATGAGTAACCTGGTGTAATGAGTAACCTGGTGTAATGAGTAACTTGGTGTAATTAGTAACCTGGTGTAATGAGTAACTTGGTGTAACCTGGTGTAATGAGTAACCTGGTGTAATAAGTAACCTGGTGTAATGAGTAACCTGGTGTAACCTGGTGTAATGAGTAACCTGGTGTAATGAGTAACCTGGTTTAACCTAGTGTAATGAGTAACCTGGTGTGATGAGTAACCTGGTGTAATGAGTAACCTGGTGTAATGAGTAACCTGGTGTAATGAGTAACCTGGTGTGATGAGTAACCTGGTGTAATGAGTAACCTGGTGTGATGAGTAACCTGGTGTAATGAGTAACCTGGTGTAATGAGTAACCTGGTGTAACCTGGTGTAATGAGTAACCTGGTGTAACGTGTAACCTGGTGTAACCTGGTGTAATGAGTAACCTGGTCTAATCTGGTGTAATGAGTAACCTGAGTGTAATGAGTGATGAGTCACCTGGTGTCTTGAGTAACCTGGTGTGACCTGGTGTGATGAGTAACCTGAGTGTAATGAGTGATGAGTAACTTGGTGTAACCTGGTGTAATGAGTAACCTGGTGTAACCTGGTGTAATGAGTAACCTGGTGTGATGAGTAACCTGGTGTAACCTAGTGTAATGAGTAACCTGGTGTAACCTTGTGTAATGAGTAACCTGGTGTAACCTGGTGTGATGAGTAACCTGGTGTAATGAGTAACCTGGTGTAACCGGGTGTAATGAGTAACCTGGTGTAATGAGTAACCTGGTGTAAAGAGTAACCTGGTGTAATGAGTAACCTGGTATAATGAGTAACCTGGTGTAACCTTGTGTAATGAGTAACCTGGTGTAACCTGGTGTAATGAGTAACCTGGTGTGATGAGTAACCTGGTGTAATAAGTAACCTGGTGTAACCTGGTGTAATGAGTAACCTGGTGTAACCTGGTGTAATGAGTAACCTGGTGTAATGAGTAACCTGGTGTAATGAGTAACCTGGTGTAATGAGTAACCTGGTGTAATGAGTAACCTGGTGTAATGAGTAACCTGGTGTAATGAGTAACCTGGTGTAACCTGGTGTAATGAGTAACCTGGTGTAACCTGGTGTAACCTGGTGTAACCTGGTGTAATAAGTAACCTGGTGTAATGAGTAACCTGGTCTAAACCTGGTGTAATGAGTAACCTGGTGTGAACCTGGTGTGATGAGTAACCTGAGTGTAATGAGTGATGAGTAACTTGGTGTAACCTGGTGTAATGAGTAACCTGGTGTAACCTTGTGTAATGAGTAACCTGGTGTAACCTGGTGTAATGAGTAACCTGGTGTGATGAGTAACCTGGTGTAATGAGTAACCTGGTGTAATGAGTAACCTGGTGTAATGAGTAACCTGGTGTAATGAGTAACCTGGTGTAACCTGGTGTAATGAGTAACCTGGTGTAATAAGTAACCTGGTGTAATGAGTAACCTGGTGTAACCTGGTGTAATGAGTAACCTGGTGTAACCTGGTGTAATTAGTAACCTGGTGTAATGAGTAACTTGGTGTAACCTAGTGTAATGAGTAACCTGGTGTAATAAGTAACCTGGTGTAATGAGTAACCTGGTGTAACCTGGTGTAATGAGTAACCTGGTGTAATGAGTAACCTGGTTTAACCTAGTGTAATGAGTAACCTGGTGTGATGAGTAACCTGGTGTAATGAGTAACCTGGTGTAATGAGTAACCTGGTGTAATGAGTAACCTGGTGTGATGAGTAACCTGGTGTAACCTGGTGTAATGAGTAACCTGGTGTGATGAGTAACCTGGTGTAATAAGTAACCTGGTGTAACCTGGTGTAATGAGTAACCTGGTGTAACCTGGTGTAATGAGTAACCTGGTGTAATGAGTAACCTGGTGTAATGAGTAACCTGGTGTAATGCGTAACCTGGTGTAATGAGTAACCTGGTGTAATGAGTAACCTGGTGTATTGAGTAACCTGGTGTAACCTGGTGTAATGAGTAACCTGGTGTGATGAGTAACCTGGTGTAATGAGTAACCTGGTGTAACCTGGTGTAATGAGTAACCTGGTGTAACCTGGTGTAACCTGGTGTAACCTGGTGTAATGCGTAACCTTGTGTAATAAGTAACCTGGTGTGTAATGAGTAACCTGAGTGGAATGAGTGATGAGTCACCTGGTGTCTTGAGTAACCTGGTGTGACCTGGTGTGATGAGTAACCTGAGTGTAATTAATGATGAGTAACTTGGTATAACCTGGTGTAATGAGTAACCTGGTGTAACCTTGTGTAATGAGTAACCTGGTGTTACCTGGTGTAATGAGTAACCTGCTGTGATGAGTAACCTGGTGTAATGAGTAACCTGGTGAAATGAGTAACCTGGTGTAATGAGTAACCTGGTGTGATGAGTAACTTGGTGTAATTAGTAACCTGGTGTAATGAGTAACTTGGTGTAACCTAGTGTAATGAGTAACCTGGTGTAATAAGCAACCTGGTGCAATGAGTAACCTGGTGTAACCTGGTGTAATGAGTAACCTGGTGTAATGAGTAACCTGGTTTAACCTAGTGTAATGAGTAACCTGGTGTGATGAGTAACCTGGTGTAATGAGTAACCTGGTGTAAAGAGTAACCTGGTGTAATGAGTAACCTGGTGTAATGAGTAACCTGGTGTAACCTGGTGTAATGAGTAACCTGGTGTAATGAGTAACCTGGTGTAACCTGGTGTAATGAGTAACCTGGTGTAATGCGCAACCTGGTGTAACCTGGTGTAATGAGTAACCTGGTGTAATAAGTAACCTGGTGTAACCTGGTGTAATGAGTAACCTGGTGTAATGAGTAACCTGGTGTAACCTGGTGCAATGAGTAACATGGTGTTATAAGTAACCTGGTGTAATGAGTAACCTGGTGTAACCTGGTGTAATGAGTAACCTGGTGTAATAAGTAACCTGGTGTAATGAGTAACCTGGTGTAATGCGTAACCTGGTGTAACCTGGTGTAATGAGTAACCTGGTGTAATAAGTAACCTGGTGTAATGAGTAACTTGGTGTAACCTGGTGTAATGAGTAACCTGGTGTGATGAGTAACCTGGTGTAACCTGGTGTAATGAGTAACCTGGTGGAATGAGTAACCTGGTGTAACCTGGTGTAATAAGTAACCTGGTGGAATGAGTAACCTGGTGTAATGAGTAACCTGGTGTAACCTGGTGTAATGAGTACCCTGGTGTAACCTGGTGTAATAAGTAACCTGGTGTAATGAGTAACCTGGTGTAACCTGGTGGAATGAGTAACCTGGTGTGATGAGTAACCTGGTGTAATGCGCAACCTGGTGTAACCTGGTGTAACCTGGTGTGATGAGTAACCTGGTGTAATGAGTGATGAGTAACCTGGTGTAATGAGTAACCTGGTGTAACCTGGTGTAATGAGTAACCTGGTGTAATGAGTAACCTGGTGTAATGAGTAACCTGGTGTAATGAGTAACCTGGTGTAATGAGTAACCTGGTGTAATGAGTAACCTGGTGTAATGAGTAACCTGGTGTAATGAGTAACCTTGTGTAACCTGGTGTAATGAGTAACCTGGTGTAATAAGTAACCTGGTGTAATGAGTAACCTGAGTGTAATGAGTGATGAGTAACCTGGTGTAACCTGGTGTAATGAGTAACCTGGTGTAATGAGTAACCGGGTGTAAAGAGTAACCTGGTGTAATGAGTAACCTGGTGTAACCTGGTGTAATGAGTAACCTGGTGTAACCTGGTGTGATGAGTAACCTGGTGTAATGAGTAACCTGGTGTAACCTGGTGTAATAAGTAACCTGGTGTAATGAGTAACCTGAGTGTAATGAGTGATGAGTCACCTGGTGTCTTGAGTTACCTGGTGTGACTTGGTGTGATGAGTAACCTGAGTGTAATGAGTGATGGGTAACCTGGTGTAACCTGGTGTAATGAGTAACCTGGTGTAATGAGTAACCTGGTGTAACCTGGTGTAATGAGTAACCTGGTGTGATGAGTAACCTGGTGTAACCTGGTGTAATGAGTAACCTGGTGTAACCTTGTGTAATGAGTAACCTGGTGTAACCTGGTGTAATGAGTAACCTGGTGTAATGAGTAACCTGGTGTAACCTGGTGTAATGAGTAACCTGGTGTTATAAGTAACCTGGTGTAATGAGTAACCTGGTGTAACCTGGTGTAATGAGTAACCTGGTGTAATAAGTAACCTGGTGTAATGAGTAACCTGGTGTAATGCGTAACCTGGTGTAACCTGGTGTAATGAGTAACCTGGTGTAATAAGTAACCTGGTGTAATGAGTAACCTGGTGTAACCTGGTGTAATGAGTAACCTGGTGTGATGAGTAACCTGGTGTAACCTGGTGTAATGAGTAACCTGGTGTAATGAGTAACCTGGTGTAACCTGGTGTAATAAGTAACCTGGTGTAATGAGTAACCTGGTGTAATGAGTAACCTGGTGTAACCTGGTGTAATGAGTAACCTGGTGTAACCTGGTGTAATAAGTAACCTGGTGTAATGAGTAACCTGGTGTAACCTGGTGGAATGAGTAACCTGGTGTAATGAGTAACCTGGTGTAATAAGTAACCCCGTGGAATGAGTAACCTGGTGTAATGCGCAACCTGGTGTAACCTGGTGTAACCTGGTGTAATGTGTAACCTGGTGTAATAAGTAACCTGGTGTAATGAGTAACCTGGTGTAACCTGGTGTAATGAGTAACCTGGTGTAATGCGTAACCTGGTGTAATGAGTAACCTGGTGTAATGAGTAACCTGGTGTAATGAGTAAACTGGTATAATGCGTAACCTGGTGTAATGAGTAACCTGGTGTAATGCGCAACCTGGTGTAACCTGGTGTAATGAGTAACCTGGTGTAATGCATAACCTGGTGTAATGAGTAACCTGGTGTAATGAGTAACCTGGTGTAACCTGGTGTAATGAGTAACCTGGTGTAATAAGTAACCTGATGGAATGAGAAACCTGGTGTAACCTGGTGTGATGAGTAACCTGGTGTCTTGAGTAACCTGGTGTGACCTGGTGTGATGAGTAACCTGATTGTAATGAGTGATGAGTAACTTGGTGTAACCTGGTGTAATGAGTAACCTGGTGTAACCTGGTGTAATGAGTAACCTGGTGTGATGAGTAACCTGGTGTAACCTAGTGTAATGAGTAACCTGGTGTAACCTTGTGTAATGAGTAACCTGGTGTAACCTGGTGTGATGAGTAACCTGGTGTAATGAGTAACCTGGTGTAACCGGGTGTAATGAGTAACCTGGTGTAATGAGTAACCTGGTGTAAAGAGTAACCTGGTGTAATGAGTAACCTGGTATAATGAGTAACCTGGTGTAACCTTGTGTAATGAGTAACCTGGTGTAACCTGGTGTAATGAGTAACCTGGTGTGATGAGTAACCTGGTGTAATAAGTAACCTGGTGTAACCTGGTGTAATGAGTAACCTGGTGTAACCTGGTGTAATGAGTAACCTGGTGTAATGAGTAACCTGGTGTAATGAGTAACCTGGTGTAATGAGTAACCTGGTGTAATGAGTAACCTGGTGTAATGAGTAACCTGGTGTAATGAGTAACCTGGTGTAATGAGTAACCTGGTGTAACCTGGTGTAATGAGTAACCTGGTGTAACCTGGTGTAACCTGGTGTAACCTGGTGTAATGCGTAACCTTGTGTAATAAGTAACTTGGTGTGTAATGAGTAACCTGGTCTAAACCTGGTGTAATGAGTAACCTGAGTGTAATGAGTGATGAGTCACCTGGTGTCTTGAGTAACCTGGTGTGACCTGGTGTGATGAGTAACCTGATTGTAATGAGTGATGAGTAACCTGGTGTAACCTGGTGTAATGAGTAACCTGGTGTAACCTGGTGTAATGAGTAACCTGGTGTGATGAGTAACCTGGTGTAACCTAGTGTAATGAGTAACCTGGTGTAACCTTGTGTAATGAGTAACCTGGTGTAACCTGGTGTGATGAGTAACCTGGTGTAATGAGTAACCTGGTGTAACCGGGTGTAATGAGTAACCTGGTGTAATGAGTAACCTGGTGTAAAGAGTAACCTGGTGTAATGAGTAACCTGGTATAATGAGTAACCTGGTGTAACCTTGTGTAATGAGTAACCAGGTGTAACCAGGTGTAATGAGTAAACTGGTGTGATGAGTAACCTGGTGTAATAAGTAACCTGGTGTAACCTGGCGTAATGAGTAACCTGGTGTAACCTGGTGTAATGAGTAAACTGGTGTGATGAGTAACCTGGTGTAATGAGTAACCTGGTGTAATGAGTAACCTGGTGTAATGAGTAACCTGGTGTAATGAGTAACCTGGTGTAATGAGTAACCTGGTGTAATGAGTAACCTGGTGTAACCTGGTGTAATGAGTAACCTGGTGTAACCTGGTGTAACCTGGTGTAACCTGGTGTAATGAGTAACCTTGTGTAATAAGTAACCTGGTGTGTAATGAGTAACCTGGTCTAAACCTGGTGTAATGAGTAACCTGAGTGTAATGAGTGATGAGTAACTTGGTATAACCTGGTGTAATGAGTAACCTGGTGTAACCTTGTGTAATGAGTAACCTGGTGTAACCTGGTGTAATGAGTAACCTGCTGTGATGAGTAACCTGGTGTAATGAGTAACCTGGTGAAATGAGTAACCTGGTGTAATGAGTAACCTGGTGTGATGAGTAACTTGGTGTAATTAGTAACCTGGTGTAATGAGTAACTTGGTGTAACCTAGTGTAATGAGTAACCTGGTGTAATAAGTAACCTGTTGTAACCTGGTGTAATGAGTAACCTGGTGTAACCTGGTGTGATGAGTAACCTGGTGTAATGAGTAACCTGGTGTAACCTGGTGTAATGAGTAACCTGGTCTAATCTGGTGTAATGAGTAACCTGAGTGTAATGAGTAATGAGTAACCTGGTGTAATGAGTAACCTGGTGTAACCTGGTGTAATGAGTAACCTGGTGTGATGAGTAACCTGGTGTAACCTGGTGTAATGAGTAACCTGGTGTAATGCGCAACCTGGTGTAACCTGGTGTAATGAGTAACCTGGTGTAATAAGTAACCTGGTGTAACCTGGTGTAATGAGTAACCTGGTGTAATGAGTAACCTGGTGTAACCTGGTGTAATGAGTAACCTGGTGTAATAAGTAACCTGGTGTAACCTGGTGTAATGAGTAACCTGGTGTAATGAGTAACCTGGTGTAACCTGGTGTAATGAGTAACCTGGTGTGATGAGTAACCTGGTGTAATGAGTAACCTGGTGTAACCTGATGTAATGAGTAACCTGGTGTAATGAGTAACCTGGTGTAACCGGGTGTAATGAGTAACCTGGTGTAATGAGTAACCTGGTGTAAAGAGTAACCTGGTGTAATGAGTAACCTGGTATAATGAGTAACCTGGTGTAACCTTGTGTAATGAGTAACCTGGTGTAACCTGGTGTAATGAGTAACCTGGTGTGATGAGTAACCTGGTGTAATAAGTAACCTGGTGTAACCTGGTGTAATGAGTAACCTGGTGTAACCTGGTGTAATGAGTAACCTGGTGTGATGAGTAACCTGGTGTAATGAGTAACCTGGTGTAATGAGTAACCTGGTGTAATGAGTAACCTGGTGTAATGAGTAACCTGGTGTAATGAGTAACCTGGTGTAATGAGTAACCTGGTGTAACCTGGTGTAATGAGTAACCTGGTGTAACCTGGTGTAACCTGGTGTAACCTGGTGTAATAAGTAACCTGGTGTAATGAGTAACCTGGTCTAAACCTGGTGTAATGAGTAACCTGAGTGTAATGAGTGATGAGTCACCTGGTGTCTTGAGTAACCTGGTGTGACCTGGTGTGATGAGTAACCTGAGTGTAATGAGTGATGAGTAACTTGGTGTAACCTGGTGTAATGAGTAACCTGGTGTAACCTGGTGTAATGAGTAACCTGGTGTGATGAGTAACCTGGTGTAACCTAGTGTAATGAGTAACCTGGTGTAACCTTGTGTAATGAGTAACCTGGTGTAACCTGGTGTAACCGGGTGTAATGAGTAACCTGGTGTAATGAGTAACCTGGTGTAAAGAGTAACCTGGTGTAATGAGTAACCTGGTATAATGAGTAACCTGGTGTAACCTTGTGTAATGAGTAACCTGGTGTAACCTGGTGTAATGAGTAACCTGGTGTGATGAGTAACCTGGAGTAATAAGTAACCTGGTGTAACCTGGCGTAATGAGTAACCTGGTGTAACCTGGTGTAATGAGTAACCTGGTGTGATGAGTAACCTGGTGTAATGAGTAACCTGGTGTAATGAGTAACCTGGTGTAATGAGTAACCTGGTGTGATGAGTAACCTGGTGTAATGAGTAACCTGGTGTAATGAGTAACCTGGTGTAACCTGGTGTAATGAGTAACCTGGTGTAACCTGGTGTAACCTGGTGTAACCTGGTGTAATAAGTAACCTGGTGTAATGAGTAACCTGGTCTAAACCTGGTGTAATGAGTAACCTGAGTGTAATGAGTGATGAGTCACCTGGTGTCTTGAGTAACCTGGTGTGACCTGGTGTGATGAGTAACCTGAGTGTAATGAGTGATGAGTAACTTGGTATAACCTGGTGTAATGAGTAACCTGGTTTAACCTTGTGTAATGAGTAACCTGGTGTAACCTGGTGTAATGAGTAACCTGCTGTGATGAGTAACCTGGTGTAATGAGTAACCTGGTGAAATGAGTAACCTGGTGTAATGAGTAACCTGGTGTGATGAGTAACTTGGTGTAATTAGTAACCTGGTGTAATGAGTAACTTGGTGTAACCTAGTGTAATGAGTAACCTGGTGTAATGAGTAACCTGGTGTGATGAGTAACCTGGTGTAACCTGGTGTAATGAGGAACCTGGTGTAATGAGTAACCTGGTGTAACCTGGTGTGATGAGTAACCTGGTGTAATGAGTAACCTGGTGTAATGAGTTACCTGGTGTAATGAGTAACCTGGTGTAATGAGTAACCTGGTGTGATGAGTAACCTGGTGTAACCTGGTGTAATGAGTAACCTGGTGTAATGAGTAACCTGGTGTAATGAGTAACCTGGTGTAATGAGTAACCTGGTGTAATGCGCAACCTGGTGTTATAAGTAACCTGGTGTAATGAGTAACCTGGTGTTATAAGTAACCTGGTGTAATGAGTAACCTGGTGTAACCTGGTGTAATGAGTAACCTGGTGTTATAAGTAACCTGGTGTAATGAGTAACCTGGTGTAACCTGGTGTAATGAGTAACCTGGTGTAATAAGTAACCTGGTGTAATGAGTAACCTGGTGTAATGCGTAACCTGGTGTAACCTGGTGTAATGAGTAACCTGGTGTAATAAGTAACCTGGTGTAATGAGTAACCTGGTGTAACCTGGTGTAATGAGTAACCTGGTGTGATGAGTAACCTGGTGTAACCTGGTGTAATGAGTAACCTGGTGGAATGAGTAACCTGGTGTAACCTGGTGTAATAAGTAACCTGGTGGAATGAGTAACCTGGTGTAATGAGTAACCTGGTGTAACCTGGTGTAATGAGTAACCTGGTGTAACCTGGTGTAATAAGTAACCTGGTGTAATGAGTAACCTGGTGTAACCTGGTGTACTGAGTAACCTTGTGTAACCTGGTGTGATGAGTAACCTGTTGTAACCATGTGTAATAAGTAACCTGGTGTAATGAGTAACCTGAGTGTAATGAGTGATGAGTCACCTGGTGTCTTGAGTAACCTGGTGTGACTTGGTGTGATGAGTAACCTGAGTGTAATGAGTGATGGGTAACCTGGTGTAACCTGGTGTAATGAGTAACCTGGTGTAATGAGTAACCTGGTGTAATGAGTAACCTGGTGTAACCTTGTGTAATGAGTAACCTGGTGTAACCTTGTGTAATGAGTAACCTGGTGTAACCTGGTGTGATGAGTAACCTGGTGTAATGAGTAACCTGGTGTAACCGGGTGTAATGAGTAACCTGGTGTAATGAGTAACCTGGTGTAACGAGTAACCTGGTGTGATGAGTAACCTGGTATAATGAGTAACCTGGTGTAACCTTGTGTAATGAGTAACCTGGTGTAACCTGGTGTAATGAGTAACCTGGTGTGATGAGTAACCTGGTGTAATGAGTAACCTGGTGTAACCTGGTGTAATGAGTAACCTGGTGTAACCTGGTGTAATGAGTAACCTGGTGTGATGAGTAACCTGGTGTAATGAGTAACCTGGTGTAATGAGTAACCTGGTGTAATGAGTAACCTGGTGTGATGAGTAACCTGGTGTAAACCTGGTGTAATGAGTAACCTGGTGTAACCTTGTGTAATGAGTAACCTGGTGTAACCTGGTGTAATGAGTAACCTGCTGTGATGAGTAACCTGGTGTAATGAGTAACCTGGTGAAATGAGTAACCTGGTGTAATGAGTAACCTGGTGTGATGAGTAACTTGGTGTAATTAGTAACCTGGTGTAATGAGTAACTTGGTGTAACCTAGTGTAATGAGTAACCTGGTGTAATAAGTAACCTGTTGTAACCTGGTGTAATGAGTAACCTGGTGTAACCTGGTGTGATGAGTAACCTGGTGTAATGAGTAACCTGGTTTAACCTAGTGTAATGAGTAACCTGGTGTGATGAGTAACCTGGTGTAATGAGTAACCTGGTGTAATGAGTAACCTGGTGTAATGAGTAACCTGGTGTGATGAGTAACCTGGGGTAACCTGGTGTAATGAGTAACCTGGTGTAATGAGTAACCTGGTGTAACCTGGTGTAATGAGTAACCTGGTGTAATGCGCAACCTGGTGTAACCTGGTGTAATGAGTAACCTGGTGTAATAAGTAACCTGGTGTAACCTGGTGTAATGAGTAACCTGGTGTAATGAGTAACCTGGTGTAACCTGGTGTAATGAGTAACCTGGTGTTATAAGTAACCTGGTGTAATGAGTAACCTGGTGTAACCTGGTGTAATGAGTAACCTGGTGTAATAAGTAACCTGGTGTAATGAGTAACCTGGTGTAATGCGTAACCTGGTGTAACCTGGTGTAATGAGTAACCTGGTGTAATAAGTAACCTGGTGTAATGAGTAACCTGGTGTAACCTGGTGTAATGAGTAACCTGGTGTAATGAGTAACCTGGTGTAATGAGTAACCTGGTGTAATGAGTAACCTGGTGTAATGAGTAACCTGGTGTAATTAGTAACCTGGTGTAATGAGTAACTTGGTGTAACCTAGTGTAATGAGTAACCTGGTGTAATAAGTAACCTGGTGTAATGAGTAACCTGGTGTAACCTGGTGTAATGAGTAACCTGGTGTAATGAGTAACCTGGTTTAACCTAGTGTAATGAGTAACCTGGTGTGATGAGTAACCTGGTGTAATGAGTAACCTGGTGTAATGAGTAACCTGGTGTAATGAGTAACCTGGTGTGATGAGTAACCTGGTGTAACCTGGTGTAATGAGTAACCTGGTGTAATGAGTAACCTGGTGTAACCTGGTGTAATGAGTAACCTGGTGTAATGAGTAACCTGGTGTAACCTGGTTTAACGAGTAACCTGGTGTAACCTGGTGTAACCTGGTGTAAAGAGTAACCTGGTGTAATGAGTAACCTGGTGTAACCTGGTGTACTGAGTAACCTTGTGTAACCTGGTGTGATGAGTAACCTGGTGTAACCTGGTGTAATGAGTAACCTGGTGTAACCTGGTGTAATGAGTAACCTGGTGTAATGAGTAACCTGGTGTAACCTGGTGTAATGAGTAACCTGGTGTAATAAGTAACCTGGTGTAATGAGTAACCTGGTGTAACCTGGTGTAATGAGTAACCTGGTGTGATGAGTAACCTGGTGTAACCTGGTGTAATGAGTAACCTGGTGTAATGAGTAACCTGGTGTAACCTGGTGTAATGAGTAACCTGGTGTAATGAGTAACCTGGTGTAATGAGTAACCTGGTGTAACCTGGTGTAATGAGTAACCTGGTGTAACCTGGTGTAATGAGTAACCTGGTGTAACCTGGTGTAATGAGTAACCTGGTGTAACCTGGTGTAATGAGTAACCTGGTGTAACCTGGTGTAATGAGTAACCTGGTGTAATGAGTAACCTGGTGTAATGAGTAACCTGGTGTAATGAGTAACCTGGTGTAATGAGTAACCTGGTGGAATGAGTAACCTGGTGTAATGCGCAACCTGGTGTAACCTGGTGTAACCTGGTGTAATGAGTAACCTGGTGTAATAAGTAACCTGGTGTAATGAGTAACCTGGTGTAACCTGGTGTTATGAGTAACCTGGTGTAATGCGTAACCTGGTGTAATGAGTAACCTGGTGTAATGAGTAACCTGGTGTAATGAGTAACCTGGTGTAATGAGTAACCTGGTGTAATGAGTAACCTGGTGTAATGAGTGATGAGTAACCTGGTGTAACCTGGTGTAATGAGTAACCTGGTGTAATGAGTAACCGGGTGTAAAGAGTAACCTGGTGTAATGAGTAACCTGGTGTGACTTGGTGTGATGAGTAACCTGAGTGTAATGATTGATGAGTAACCTGGTGTAACCTGGTGTAATGAGTAACCTGGTGTAACCTAGTGTAATGAGTAACCTGGTGTAATAAGTAACCTGTTGTAACCTGGTGTAATGAGTAACCTGGTGTAACCTGGTGTGATGAGTAACCTGGTGTAATGAGTAACCTGGTGTAACCTGGTGTAATGAGTAACCTGGTGTAACCTTGTGTAATGAGTAACCTGGTGTAACCTGGTGTGATGAGTAACCTGGTGTAATGAGTAACCTGGTGTAACCGGGTGTAATGAGTAACCTGGTGTCTTGAGTAACCTGGTGTGACCTGGTGTGATGAGTAACCTGATTGTAATGAGTGATGAGTAACTTGGTGTAACCTGGTGTAATGAGTAACCTGGTGTAACCTGGTGTAATGAGTAACCTGGTGTGATGAGTAACCTGGTGTAACCTAGTGTAATGAGTAACCTGGTGTAACCTTGTGTAATGAGTAACCTGGTGTAACCTGGTGTGATGAGTAACCTGGTGTAATGAGTAACCTGGTGTAACCGGGTGTAATGAGTAACCTGGTGTAATGAGTAACCTGGTGTAAAGAGTAACCTGGTGTAATGAGTAACCTGGTATAATGAGTAACCTGGTGTAACCTGGTGTAATGAGTAACCTGGTGTAACCTGGTGTAATGAGTAACCTGGTGTGATGAGTAACCTGGTGTAATAAGTAACCTGGTGTAACCTGGTGTAATGAGTAACCTGGTGTAACCTGGTGTAATGAGTAACCTGGTGTGATGAGTAACCTGGTGTAATGAGTAACCTGGTGTAATGAGTAACCTGGTGTAATGAGTAACCTGGTGTAATGAGTAACCTGGTGTAATGAGTAACCTGGTGTAATGAGTAACCTGGTGTAACCTTGTGTAATGAGTAACCTGGTGTAACCTGGTGTAATGAGTAACCTGGTGTGATGAGTAACCTGGTGTAATGAGTAACCTGGTGTAATGAGTAACCTGGTGTAATGAGTAACCTGGTGTGATGAGTAACTTGGTGTAATTAGTAACCTGGTGTAATGAGTAACTTGGTGTAACCTAGTGTAATGAGTAACCTGGTGTAATAAGTAACCTGTTGTAACCTGGTGTAATGAGTAACCTGGTGTAACCTGGTGTGATGAGTAACCTGGTGTAATGAGTAACCTGGTGTAACCTGGTGTAATGAGTAACCTGGTCTAATCTGGTGTAATGAGTAACCTGAGTGTAATGAGTAATGAGTCACCTGGTGTCTTGAGTAACCTGGTGTGATGAGTAACCTGGGGTAACCTGGTGTAATGAGTAACCTGGTGTAATGAGTAACCTGGTGTAACCTGGTGTAATGAGTAACCTGGTGTAATGCGCAACCTGGTGTAACCTGGTGTAATGAGTAACCTGGTGTAATAAGTAACCTGGTGTAACCTGGTGTAATGAGTAACCTGGTGTAATGAGTAACCTGGTGTAACCTGGTGTAATGAGTAACCTGGTGTTATAAGTAACCTGGTGTAATGAGTAACCTGGTGTAACCTGGTGTAATGAGTAACCTGGTGTAATAAGTAACCTGGTGTAATGAGTAACCTGGTGTAATGCGTAACCTGGTGTAACCTGGTGTAATGAGTAACCTGGTGTAATGAGTAACCTGGTGTAATGAGTAACCTGGTGTAACCTGGTGTAATGAGTAACCTGGTGTGATGAGTAACCTGGTGTAATGAGTAACCTGGTGTAATGAGTAACCTGGTGTAATGAGTAACTTGGTGTAATTAGTAACCTGGTGTAATGAGTAACCTGGTGTAACCTGGTGTAATGAGTAACCTGGTGTAATGAGTAACCTGGTGTAATGAGTAACCTGGTGTAACCTGGTGTAATGAGTAACCTGGTGTAATGAGTAACCTGGTGTAACCTGGTGTAATGAGTAACCTGGTGTAACCTGGTGTAATGAGTAACCTGGTGTAATGCGCAACCTGGTGTAACCTGGTGTAATGAGTAACCTGGTGTAATAAGTAACCTGGTGTAACCTGGTGTAATGAGTAACCTGGTGTAATGAGTAACCTGGTGTAACCTGGTGTAATGAGTAACCTGGTGTTATAAGTAACCTGGTGTAATGAGTAACCTGGTGTAACCTGGTGTAATGAGTAACCTGGTGTAATAAGTAACCTGGTGTAATGAGTAACCTGGTGTAATGCGTAACCTGGTGTAACCTGGTGTAATGAGTAACCTGGTGTAATAAGTAACCTGGTGTAATGAGTAACCTGGTGTAACCTGGTGTAATGAGTAACCTGGTGTGATGAGTAACCTGGTGTAACCTGGTGTAATGAGTAACCTGGTGGAATGAGTAACCTGGTGTAACCTGGTGTAATAAGTAACCTGGTGGAATGAGTAACCTGGTGTAATGAGTAACCTGGTGTAACCTGGTGTAATGAGTAACCTGGTGTAACCTGGTGTAATAAGTAACCTGGTGTAATGAGTAACCTGGTGTAACCTGGTGGAATGAGTAACCTGGTGTAATGAGTAACCTGGTGTAATAAGTAACCCCGTGGAATGAGTAACCTGGTGTAATGCGCAACCTGGTGTAACCTGGTGTAACCTGGTGTAATGTGTAACCTGGTGTAATAAGTAACCTGGTGTAATGAGTAACCTGGTGTAACCTGGTGTTATGAGTAACCTGGTGTAATGCGTAACCTGGTGTAATGAGTAACCTGGTGTAATGAGTAACCTGGTGTAATGAGTAACCTGGTGTAATGCGTAACCTGGTGTAATGAGTAACCTGGTGTAATGCCAACCTGGTGTAACCTGGTGTAATGAGTAACCTGGTGTAATGCGTAACCTGGTGTAATGAGTAACCTGGTGTAATGAGTAACCTGGTGTAACCTGGTGTAATGAGTAACCTGGTGTAATGCGCAACCTGGTGTAACCTGGTGTAATGAGTAACCTGGTGTAATGCGTAACCTGGTGTAATGATTAACCTGGTGTAATGAGTAACCTGGTGTAACCTGGTGTAATGAGTAACCTGGTGTAATAAGTAACCTGGTGGAATGAGTAACCTGGTGTAACCTGGTGTAATGAGTAACCTGGTAACCGGGTGTAATGAGTAACCTGGTGTCTTGAGTAACCTGGTGTGACCTGGTGTGATGAGTAACCTGATTGTAATGACTGATGAGTAACTTGGTGTAACCTGGTGTAATGAGTAACCTGGTGTAACCTTGTGTAATGAGTAACCTGGTGTGATGAGTAACCTGGTGTAACCTAGTGTAATGAGTAACCTGGTGTAACCTTGTGTAATGAGTAACCTGGTGTAACCTGGTGTGATGTAACCTGGTGTAATGAGTAACCTGGTGTAACCGGGTGTAATGAGTAACCTGGTGTAATGAGTAACCTGGTGTAAAGAGTAACCTGGTGTAATGAGTAACCTGGTAACCTGGTGTAATGTGTAATGAGTAACCTGGTGTAACCTTGTGTAATGAGTAACCTGGTATAACCTGGTGTGATGAGTAACCTGGTGTAACCTGGTGTAATGAGTAACCTGGTGTAACCTGGTGTAATGAGTAACCTGGTGTATGAGTAACCTGGTGTAATGAGTAACCTGGTGTAATGAGTAACCTGGTGTAATGAGTAACCTGGTGTAATGAGTAACCTGGTGTAATGAGTAACCTGGTGTAATGAGTAACCTGGTGTAACCTGGTGTAATGAGTAACCTGGTGTAACCTGGTGTAATGAGTAACCTGGTGTGATGAGTAACCTGGTGTAATGAGTAACCTGGTGTAATGAGTAACCTGGTGTAATGAGTAACCTGGTGTGATGAGTAACCTGGTGTAACCTGGTGTAATGAGTAACCTGGTGTAATGAGTAACCTGGTGTAACAAGTAACCTGGTGTAATGAGTAACCTGGTGTAACCTGGTGTAATGAGTAACCTGGTGTAATGAGTAACCTGGTTTAACCTAGTGTAATGAGTAACCTGGTGTGATGAGTAACCTGGTGTAATGAGTAACCTGGTGTAATGAGTAACCTGGTGTAATGAGTAACCTGGTGTGATGAGTAACCTGGGGTGTGTAATGAGTAACCTGGTGTAATGAGTAACCTGGTGTAACCTGGTGTAATGAGTAACCTGGTGTAATGCGTAACCTGGTGTAACGTGTAATCTGGAGTAATGAATAACCTGGTGTAACCTGGAGTAACCTGGTGTAATGAGTAACCTGGTGTAATGAGTAACCTGGTGTAACCTGGTGTAATGAGTAACCTGGTGTTATAAGTAACCTGGTGTAATGAGTAACCTGGTGTAACCTGGTGTAATGAGTAACCTGGTGTAATAAGTAACCTGGTGTAATGAGTAACCTGGTGTAATGCGTAACCTGGTGTAACCTGGTGTAATGAGTAACCTGGTGTAATAAGTAACCTGGTGTAATGAGTAACCTGGTGTAACCTGGTAATGAGTAACCTGGTGTAATGAGTAACCTGGTGAAATGAGTAACCTGGTGTAATGAGTAACCTGGTGTGATGAGTAACTTGGTGTAATAACCTGGTGTAATGAGTAACCTGGTGTAACCTGGTGTAATGTAACCTGGTGTAACCTGGTGTAATGAGTAACCTGGTGTAATGAGTAACCTGGTGTGACCTGGTGTAATGAGTAACCTGGTGTGACCTGGTGTAATGAGTAACCTGGTGTAACCTGGTGTAATGAGTAACCTGGTGTAATGAGTAACCTGGTGTAACCTGGTGTAATGAGTAACCTGGTGTAATGAGTAACCTGGTGTAACCTGGTGTAATGAGTAAACTGGTGTAATGAGTAACCTGGTGTGACCTGGTGTAATGAGTAACCTGGTGTGACCTGGTGTAATGAGTAACCTGGTGTGACCTGGTGTGATGAGTAACCTGGTGTAATGAGTAACCTGGTGTAATGAAACCTGGTGTAATAAGTAACCTGGTGTAACCTGGTGTAATGAGTAACCTGGTGTAATAAGTAACCTGGTGTAATGAGTAACCTGGTGTAACCTGAATGAGTAACCTGGTGTGATGAGTAACCTGGTGTAACCTGGTGTAATGAGTAACCTGGTGGAATGAGTAACCTGGTGTAACCTGGTGTAATAAGTAACCTGGTGGAATGAGTAACCTGGTGTAATGAGTAACCTGGTGTAACCTGGTGTAATGAGTAACCTGGTGTAACCTGGTGTAATAAGTAACCTGGTGTAATGAGTAACCTGGTGTAACCTGGTGTAAACCTGATGAGTAACCTGGTGTAATAAGTAACCTGGTAATGAGTAACCTGGTGTAATGCCTGGTGTAACCTGGTAACCTGGTGTAATGAGTAACCTGGTGTAATAAGTAACCTGGTGTAATGAGTAACCTGGTGTAACCTGGTGTATGAGTAACCTGGTGTAATGCGTAACCTGGTGTAATGAGTAACCTGGTGTAATGAGTAACCTGGTGTAATGAGTAACCTGGTGTAATGCGTAACCTGGTGTAATGAGTAACCTGGTGTAATGCGCAACCTGGTGTAACCTGGTGTAATGAGTAACCTGGTGTAATGCGTAACCTGGTGTAATGAGTAACCTGGTGTAATGAGTAACCTGGTGTAACCTGGTGTAATGAGTAACCTGGTGTAATGCGCAACCTGGTAACCTGGTGTAATGAGTAACCTGGTGTAATGCGTAACCTGGTGTAATGATTAACCTGGTGTAATGAGTAACCTGGTGTAACCTGGTGTAATGAGTAACCTGGTGTAATAAGTAACCTGGTGTAATGAGTAACCTGGTGTAACCTGGTGTAATGAGTAACCTGGTGTAATGAGTAACCTGGTGTAATGAGTAACCTGGTGTAATGCGCAACCTGGTGTAACCTGGTGTAATGAGTAACCTGGTGTAACCTGGTGTAATGAGTAACCTGGTGTAATGAGTAACCTGGTGTGATGAGTAACCTGGTGTAATGAGTAACCTGGTGTAATGAGTAACCTGGTGTAACCTGGTGTAATGAGTAACCTGGTGTTATAAGTAACCTGGTGTAATGAGTAACCTGGTAACCTAGTGTAATGAGTAACCTGGTGTAATGAGTAACCTGGTTTAACCTGGTGTAATGAGTAACCTGGTGTATGAGTAACCTGGTGTAATGAGTAACCTGGTGTAATGAGTAACCTGGTGTAATGAGTAACCTGGTGTGATGAGTAACCTGGTGTAACCTGGTGTAATGAGTAACCTGGTGTAATGAGTAACCTGGTGTAATGAGTAACCTGGTGTAATGAGTAACCTGGTGTAACCTGGTGTAATGAGTAACCTGGTGTAATAAGTAACCTGGTGTAACCTGGTGTAATGAGTAACCTGGTGTAATGAGTAACCTGGTGTAACCTGGTGTAATGAGTAACCTGGTGTTATAAGTAACCTGGTGTAATGAGTAACCTGGTGTAACCTGGTGTAATGAGTAACCTGGTGTAATAAGTAACCTGGTGTAATGAGTAACCTGGTGTAATGCGTAACCTGGTGTAACCTGGTGTAATGCGTAACCTGGTGTAATAAGTAACCTGGTGTAATGAGTAACCTGGTAACCTGGTGTAATGAGTAACCTGGTGTGATGAGTAACCTGGTGTAATGGTGTAATGAGTAACCTGGTGGAATGAGTAACCTGGTGTAACCTGGTGTAATAAGTAACCTGGTGGAATGAGTAACCTGGTGTAATGAGTAACCTGGTGTAACCTGGTGTAATGAGTAACCTGGTAACCTGGTGTAATAAGTAACCTGGTGTAATGAGTAACCTGGTGTAACCTGGTGTGAGTAACCTGGTGTGAGTAACCTGGTGTAATAAGTAACCTGGTGGAATGAGTAACCTGGTGTAATGGTGTAACCTGGTGTTATGAGTAACCTGGTGTAATGCGTAACCTGGTGTAATGAGTAACCTGGTAATGAGTAACCTGGTGTAATGAGTAACCTGGTGTAATGCGTAACCTGGTGTAATGAGTAACCTGGTGTAATGCGCAACCTGGTGTAACCTGGTGTAATGAGTAACCTGGTGTAATGCGTAACCTGGTGTAATGAGTAACCTGGTGTAATGAGTAACCTGGTGTAACCTGGTGTAATAAGTAACCTGGTGTAATGAGTAACCTGGTGTAACCTGGTGTAATGAGTAACCTGGTGTAATGCGTAACCTGGTGTAATGAGTAACCTGGTGTAATGAGTAACCTGGTGTAATGAGTAACCTGGTGTAATAAGTAACCTGGTGGAATGAGTAACCTGGTGTAACCTGGTGTAATGAGTAACCTGGTGTAACCTGGTGTAATGAGTAACCTGGTGTAATGAGTAACCTGGTGTAATGCGCAACCTGGTGTAACCTGGTGTAATGAGTAACCTGGTGTAATGCGTAACCTGGTGTAATGAGTAACCTGGTGTAATGAGTAACCTGGTGTAACCTGGTGTAATGAGTAACCTGGTGTGATGAGTAACCTGGTGTAATGAGTAACCTGGTGTAATGAGTAACCTGGTGTAACCTGGTGTAATGAGTAACCTGGTGTTATAAGTAACCTGGTGTAATGAGTAACCTGGTGTAACCTGGTGTAATGAGTAACCTGGTGTAATGAGTAACCTGGTGTAACCTGGTGTAATGAGTAACCTGGTGTGATGAGTAACCTGGTGTAATGAGTAACCTGGTGTAATGAGTAACCTGGTGTAATGAGTAACCTGGTGTGATGAGTAACCTGGTGTAACCTGGTGTAATGAGTAACCTGGTGTAATGAGTAACCTGGTGTAACCTGGAATGAGTAACCTGGTGTAATGCGCAACCTGGTGTAACCTGGTGTAATGAGTAACCTGGTGTAATAAGTAACCTGGTGTAACCTGGTGTAATGAGTAACCTGGTGTAATGAGTAACCTGGTGTAACCTGGTGTAATGAGTAACCTGGTGTTATAAGTAACCTGGTGTAATGAGTAACCTGGTGTAACCTGGTGTAATGAGTAACCTGGTGTAATAAGTAACCTGGTGTAATGAGTAACCTGGTGTAATGCGTAACCTGGTGTAACCTGGTGTAATGAGTAACCTGGTGTAATAAGTAACCTGGTGTAATGAGTAACCTGGTGTAACCTGGTGTAATGAGTAACCTGGTGTGATGAGTAACCTGGTGTAACCTGGTGTAATGAGTAACCTGGTGGAATGAGTAACCTGGTGTAACCTGGTGTAATAAGTAACCTGGTGGAATGAGTAACCTGGTGTAATGAGTAACCTGGTGTAACCTGGTGTAATGAGTAACCTGGTGTAACCTGGTGTAATAAGTAACCTGGTGTAATGAGTAACCTGGTGTAACCTGGTGTAATGAGTAACCTGGTGTAATGAGTAACCTGGTGTAACAAGTAACCTGGTGGAATGAGTAACCTGGTGTAATGCGCAACCTGGTGTAACCTGGTGTAACCTGGTGTCATGAGTAACCTGGTGTAATAAGTAACCTGGTGTAATGAGTAACCTGGTGTAACCTGGTGTACTGAGTAATCTGGTGTTATGAGTAACCTGGTGTAATGAGTAACCTGGTGTAATGAGTAACCTGGTGTAATAAGTAACCTGGTGGAATGAGTAACCTGGTGTAATGAGTAACCTGGTGTAATAAGTAACCTGGTGTAATGAGTAACCTGGTGTAATGAGTAACCTGTTGTAATGAGTAACCTGGTGTAATGAGTAACCTGGTGTAATAAGTAACCTGTTGTAATGAGTAACCTGGTGTAATGCGTAACTTGGTGTAATGAGTAACCTGGTTTAATGAGTAACCTGATGTAACCTGGTGTAATGAGTAAACTGGTTTACCCTAGTGTAATGAGTAACCTGGTGTAATGAGTACCTGGTGTAACCTGGTGTAATGAGTAACCTGGTGTAATAAGTAACCTGGTGTAACCTGGTGTAATGAGTAACCTGGTGTAACCTGGTGTAATAAGTAACCTGGTGGAATGAGTAACCTGGTGTAATGCGCAACCTGGTGTAACCTGGTGTAATGAGTAACCTGGTGTAACCTGGTGTAATGAGTAACCTGGTGTAACCTGGTGTAATAAGTAACCTGGTGGAATGAGTAACCTGGTGTAATGCGCAACCTGGTGTAACCTGGTGTAACCTGGTGGAATGAGTAACCAGGTGTTATAAGTAACCTGGTGGAATGAGTAACCTGGTGTAACCTGGTGTAATGAGTAACCTGGTGTAATAAGTAACCTGGTGGAATGAGTAACCTGGTGTAATGAGTAACCTGGTGTAACCTGGTTTAATGAGTAACCTGGTGTAATGCGTAACCTGGTGTAACCTGGTGTAATGAGTAACCTGGTGTAATAAGTAACCTGTTGTAATGAGTAACCTTGTGTAATGCATAACCTGATGTGATGAGTAACCTGGTGTAATGAGTAACCTGGTGTAATGAGTAACCTGGTGTGATGAGTAACCTGGTGTAACCTGGTGTAATGAGTAACCTGGTGTAATGAGTAACCTGGTGTAATGCGCAACCTGGTGTAACCTGGTGTAATGAGTAACCTGGTGTAACCTGGTGCAATGAGTAACCTGGTGTTATAAGTAACCTGGTGTAATGAGTAACCTGGTGTAAGCTGGTGTAATGAGTAACCTGGTTTAACCTAGTGTAATGAGTAACCTGGTGTGATGAGTAACCTGGTGTAATGAGTAACCTGGTGTAATGAGTACCTGGTGTAACCTGGTGTAATGAGTAACCTGGTGTAATGAGTAACCTGGTGTAATGAGTAACCTGGTGTAATAAGTAACCTGGTGGAATGAGTAACCTGGTGTAATGAGTAACCTGGTGTAATAAGTAACCTGGTGTAATGAGTAACCTGGTGTAATGAGTAACCTGTTGTAATGAGTAACCTGGTGTAATGAGTAACCTGGTGTAATAAGTAACCTGTTGTAATGAGTAACCTGGTGTAATGCGTAACTTGGTGTAATGAGTAACCTGGTTTAATGAGTAACCTGATGTAACCTGGTGTAATGAGTAAACTGGTTTACCCTAGTGTAATGAGTAACCTGGTGTGATGAGTAACCTGGTGTAATGAGTACCTGGTGTAACCTGGTGTAATGAGTAACCTGGTGTAATGAGTAACCTGGTGTAATGAGTAACCTGGTGTAATAAGTAACCTGGTGTAACCTGGTGTAATGAGTAACCTGGTGTAATGAGTAACCTGGTGTAATAAGTAACCTGTTGTAATGAGTAACCTGGTGTAATGCGTAACCTGGTGTAATGAGTAACCTGGTGTAATGAGTAACCTGGTGTAACCTGGTGTAATGAGTAACCTGGTGTAATGAGTAACCTGGTTTAACCTAGTGTAATGAGTAACCTGGTGTGATGAGTAACCTGGTGTAATGAGTAACCTGGTGTAATGAGTAACCTGGTGTGATGAGTAACCTGGTGTAACCTGGTGTAATGAGTAACCTGGTGTAATGAGTAACCTGGTGTAATGCGCAACCTGGTGTAACCTGGTGTAATGAGTAACCTGGTGTAACCTGGTGTAATGAGTAACCTGGTGTTATAAGTAACCTGGTGTAATGAGTAACCTGGTGGAAGCTGGTGTAATGAGTAACCTGGTGTAATAAGTAACCTGTTGTAATGAGTAACCTGGTGTAATGAGTAACCTGGTGTAATAAGTAACCTGGTGTAATGAGTAACCTGGTGGAATGAGTAACCTGGCGTAATGCGCAACCTGGTGTAACCTGGTGTAATGAGTAACCTGGTGTTATAAGTAACCTGGTGTAATGAGTAACCTGGTGTGATGAGTAACCTGGTGTAATGAGTAACCTGGTGTAATGAGTAACCTGGTGTAACCTGGTGTAATGAGTAACCTGGTGTAATGAGTAACCTGGTGTAATGAGTAACCTGGTGTAATGAGTAACCTGGTGTAATGAGTAACCTGGTGTAATGAGTAACCTGGTGTAATGAGTAACCTGGTGTAATGAGTAACCTGGTGTAATGAGTAACCTGGTGTAATAAGTAACCTGGTGGAATGAGTAACCTGGTGTAATGCGCAACCTGGTGTAACCTGGTGTAATGAGTAACCTGGTGTAACCTGGTGTAATGAGTAACCTGGTGTTATAAGTAACCTGGTGTAATGAGTAACCTGGTGTAACCTGGTGTAATGAGTAACCTGGTGTAATAAGTAACCTGTTGTAATGAGTAACCTGGTGTAATGCGTAACCTGGTGTAATGAGTAACCTGGTGTAACCTGGTGTAATGAGTAACCTGGTGTAACCTGGTGTAATGAGTAACCTGGTGTAATGAGTAACCCGGTGTAATTAGTAGCCTGGTGTAACCTGGTGTAATGAGTAACCTGGTGTCATAAGTAACCTGGTGTAATGAGTAACCTGGTGTAATGCGTAACCTGGTGTAACCTGGTGTAATGAGTAACCTGGTTTAACCTAGTGTAATGAGTAACCTGGTGTGATGAGTAACCTGGTGTAATGAGTAACCTGGTGTGATGAGTAACCTGCGCAACCTGGTGTAACCTGGTGTAATGAGTAACCTGGTGTAACCTGGTGTAATGAGTAACCTGGTGTAACCTGGTGTAATAAGTAACCTGGTGGAATGAGTAACCTGGTGTAATGCGCAACCTGGTGTAACCTGGTGTAACCTGGTGGAATGAGTAACCAGGTGTTATAAGTAACCTGGTGGAATGAGTAACCTGGTGTAACCTGGTGTAATGAGTAACCTGGTGTAATAAGTAACCTGGTGGAATGAGTAACCTGGTGTAATGAGTAACCTGGTGTAACCTGGTTTAATGAGTAACCTGGTGTAATGAGTAACCTGGTGTAACCTGGTTTAATGAGTAACCTGGTGTAATAAGTAACCTGTTGTAATGAGTAACCTTGTGTAATGCATAACCTGGTGTGATGAGTAACCTGGTGTAATGAGTAACCTGGTGTAATGAGTAACCTGGTGTGATGAGTAACCTGGTGTAACCTGGTGTAATGAGTAACCTGGTGTAATGAGTAACCTGGTGTAATGCGCAACCTGGTGTAACCTGGTGTAATGAGTAACCTGGTGTAACCTGGTGCAATGAGTAACCTGGTGTTATAAGTAACCTGGTGTAATGAGTAACCTGGTGTAAGCTGGTGTAATGAGTAACCTGGTTTAACCTAGTGTAATGAGTAACCTGGTGTGATGAGTAACCTGGTGTAATGAGTAACCTGGTGTAATGAGTACCTGGTGTAACCTGGTGTAATGAGTAACCTGGTGTAATGAGTAACCTGGTGTAATGAGTAACCTGGTGTAATAAGTAACCTGGTGGAATGAGTAACCTGGTGTAATGAGTAACCTGGTGTAATAAGTAACCTGGTGTAATGAGTAACCTGGTGTAATGAGTAACCTGGTGTAATGAGTAACCTGGTGTAATGAGTAACCTGGTGTAATGAGTAACCTGGTGTAATGAGTAACCTGGTGTAATGAGTAACCTGGTGTAATGAGTAACCTGGTGTAATGAGTAACCTGGTGTAATGAGTAACCTGGTGTAACCTGGTGTAATGAGTAACCTGGTGTAACCTGGTGTAATGAGTAACCTGGTGTAATGAGTAACCTGGTGTAATGAGTAACCTGGTTTAACCTAGTGTAATGAGTAACCTGGTGTGATGAGTAACCTGGTGTAATGAGTAACCTGGTGTAATGAGTACCTGGTGTGACCTGGTGTAATGAGTAACCTGGTGTAATGAGTAACCTGGTGTAATGAGTAACCTGGTGTAACAAGTAACCTGGTGGAATGAGTAACCTGGTGTAATGAGTAACCTGGTGTAATAAGTAACCTGGTGTAATGAGTAACCTGGTGTAATGAGTAACCTGTTGTAATGAGTAACCTGGTGTAATGAGTAACCTGGTGTAATAAGTAACCTGTTGTAATGAGTAACCTGGTGTAATGCGTAACTTGGTGTAATGAGTAACCTGGTTTAATGAGTAACCTGATGTAACCTGGTGTAATGAGTAAACTGGTTTACCCTAGTGTAATGAGTAACCTGGTGTGATGAGTAACCTGGTGTAATGAGTACCTGGTGTAACCTGGTGTAATGAGTAACCTGGTGTAATGAGTAACCTGGTGTAATGAGTAACCTGGTGTAATGAGTAACCTGGTGTAATGAGTAACCTGGTGTAATGAGTAACCTGGTGTAATTAGTAACCTGGTGTAATGAGTAACCTGGTGTAATGAGTAACCTGGTGTAATAAGTAACCTGGTGTAACCTGGTGTAATGAGTAACCTGGTGTAACCTGGTGTAATGAGTAACCTGGTGTAATGAGTAACCTGGTGTAATGCGCAACCTGGTGTAACCTGGTGTAATGAGTAACCTGGTGTAATGAGTAACCTGGTGTTATAAGTAACCTGGTGTAATGAGTAACCTGGTGGAAGCTGGTGTAATGAGTAACCTGGTGTAATAAGTAACCTGTTGTAATGAGTAACCTGGTGTAATGAGTAACCTGGTGTAATAAGTAACCTGTTGTAATGAGTAACCTGGTGTAATGCGTAACTTGGTGTAATGAGTAACCTGGTGTAATGAGTAACCTGGTGTAACCTGGTGTAATGAGTAAACTGGTTTAACCTAGTGTAATGAGTAACCTGGTGTGATGAGTAACCTGGTGTAATGAGTAACCTGGTGTAATGAGTACCTGGTGTAACCTGGTGTAATGAGTAACCTGGTGTAATGAGTAACCTGGTGTAATGAGTAACCTGGTGTAATAAGTAACCTGGTGGAATGAGTAACCTGGTGTAATGAGTAACCTGGTGTAATGAGTAACCTGGTGTAATGAGTAACCTGGTGTAATGAGTAACCTGGTGTCATAAGTAACCTGGTGTAATGAGTAACCTGGTGTAATGCGTAACCTGGTGTAACCTGGTGTAATGAGTAACCTGGTGTAATAAGTAACCTGTTGTAATGAGTAACCTGGTGTAATGCGTAACCTGGTGTAATGAGTAACCTGGTGTAATGAGTAACCTGGTGTAATGAGTAACCTGGTGTAACCTGGTGTAATGAGTAACCTGGTGTGATGAGTAACCTGGTGTAATGAGTAACCTGGTGTAACCTGGTGTAATGAGTAACCTGGTGTTATGAGTAACCTGGTGTAACCTGGTGTAATGAGTAACCTGGTGTAATAAGTAACCTGGTGTAGTGAGTAACCTGGTGTAATGAGTAACCTGGTTTAACCTAGTGTAATGAGTAACCTGGTGTGATGAGTAACCTGGTGTAATGAGTAACCTGGTGTGATGAGTAACCTGCGCAACCTGGTGTAACCTGGTGTAATGAGTAACCTGGTGTAACCTGGTGTAATGAGTAACCTGGTGTAACCTGGTGTAATAAGTAACCTGGTGGAATGAGTAACCTGGTGTAATGCGCAACCTGGTGTAACCTGGTGTAACCTGGTGGAATGAGTAACCTGGTGTTATAAGTAACCTGGTGGAATGAGTAACCTGGTGTAACCTGGTGTAATGAGTAACCTGGTGTAATAAGTAACCTGGTGGAATGAGAAACCTGGTGTAATGAGTAACCTGGTGTTATAAGTAACCTGGTGTAATGAGTAACCTGGTGTAATGCGTAACCTGGTGTAACCTGGTGTAATGAGTAACCTGGTGTAATAAGTAACCTGTTGTAATGAGTAACCTTGTGTAATGCATAACCTGGTGTGATGAGTAACCTGGTGTAATGAGTAACCTGGTGTAATGAGTAACCTGGTGTGATGAGTAACCTGGTGTAACCTGGTGTAATGAGTAACCTGGTGTAATGAGTAACCTGGTGTAATGCGCAACCTGGTGTAACCTGGTGTAATGAGTAACCTGGTGTAACCTGGTGCAATGAGTAACCTGGTGTTATAAGTAACCTGGTGTAATGAGTAACCTGGTGTAAGCTGGTGTAATGAGTAACCTGGTTTAACCTAGTGTAATGAGTAACCTGGTGTGATGAGTAACCTGGTGTAATGAGTAACCTGGTGTAATGAGTACCTGGTGTAACCTGGTGTAATGAGTAACCTGGTGTAATGAGTAACCTGGTGTAATGAGTAACCTGGTGTAATAAGTAACCTGGTGGAATGAGTAACCTGGTGTAATGAGTAACCTGGTGTAATAAGTAACCTGGTGTAATGAGTAACCTGGTGTAATGAGTAACCTGTTGTAATGAGTAACCTGGTGTAATGAGTAACCTGGTGTAATAAGTAACCTGTTGTAATGAGTAACCTGGTGTAATGCGTAACTTGGTGTAATGAGTAACCTGGTTTAATGAGTAACCTGATGTAACCTGGTGTAATGAGTAAACTGGTTTACCCTAGTGTAATGAGTAACCTGGTGTGATGAGTAACCTGGTGTAATGAGTAACCTGGTGTAATGAGTAACCTGGTGTAATGAGTAACCTGGTGTAATGAGTAACCTGGTGTAATAAGTAACCTGGTGTAATGAGTAACCTGGTGTAATGAGTAACCTGGTGTAATGAGTAACCTGGTGTAATGAGTAACCTGGTGTAATGAGTAACCTGGTGTAATGAGTAACCTGGTGTAATAAGTAACCTGGTGGAATGAGTAACCTGGTGTAATGCGCAACCTGGTGTAACCTGGTGTAATGAGTAACCTGGTGTAACCTGGTGTAATGAGTAACCTGGTGTTATAAGTAACCTGGTGTAATGAGTAACCTGGTGTAATGAGTAACCTGGTGTAATGCGTAACCTGGTGTAATGAGTAACCTGGTGTAATGCATAACCTGGTGTAATGAGTAACCTGGTGTAATGAGTAACCTGGTGTAATGAGTAACCTGGTGTAACCTGGTGTAATGAGTAACCTGGTGTGATGAGTAACCTGGTGTAATGAGTAACCTGGTGTAACCTGGTGTAATGAGTAACCTGGTGTTATGAGTAACCTGGTGTATCCTGGTGTAATGAGTAACCTGGTGTAATAAGTAACCTGGTGTAGTGAGTAACCTGGTGTAATGAGTAACCTGGTTTAACCTAGTGTAATGAGTAACCTGGTGTGATGAGTAACCTGGTGTAATGAGTAACCTGGTGTGATGAGTAACCTGCGCAACCTGGTGTAACCTGGTGTAATGAGTAACCTGGTGTAACCTGGTGTAATGAGTAACCTGGTGTAACCTGGTGTAATGAGTAACCTGGTGGAATGAGTAACCTGGTGTAATGCGCAACCTGGTGTAACCTGGTGTAACCTGGTGGAATGAGTAACCTGGTGTAATGCGCAACCTGGTGTAACCTGGTGTAATGAGTAACCTGGTGTAACCTGGTGTAATGAGTAACTTGGTGTCATAAGTAACCTGGTGTAATGAGTAACCTGGTGTAATGAGTAACCTGGTGTGATGAGTAACCTGGTGTAACCTAGTGTAATGAGTAACCTGGTGTAACCTGGTGTAATGAGTAACCTGATGTAATAAGTAACCTGTTGTAATGAGTAACCTGGTTTAACCTAGTGTAATGAGTAACCTGGTGTGATGAGTAACCTGGTGTAATGAGTAACCTGGTGTAATGAGTAACCTGGTGTGATGAGTAACCTGGTGTAACCTGGTGTAATGAGTAACCTGGTGTAATGAGTAACCTGGTGTAATGAGCAACCTGGTGTAACCTGGTGTAATGAGTAACCTGGTGTAACCTGGTGTAATGAGTAACCTGGTGTAATAAGTAACCTGGTGTAATGAGTAACCTGGTGTAACCTGGTGTAATGAGTAACCTGGTTTAACCTAGTGTAATGAGTAACCTGGTGTGATGAGTAACCTGGTGTAATGAGTAACCTGGTGTAATGAGTACCTGGTGTAACCTGGTGTAATGAGTAACCTGGTGTAATGAGTAACCTGGTGTAATGAGTAACCTGGTGTAATGAGTAACCTGGTGTAATAAGTAACCTGGTGGAATGAGTAACCTGGTGTAATAAGTAACCTGGTGTAATGAGTAACCTGGTGTAATGAGTAACCTGGTGTAATGAGTAACCTGGTGTAATGAGTAACCTGGTGTAATAAGTAACCTGGTGGAATGAGTCACCTGGTGTAATGCGCAACCTGGTGTAACCTGGTGTAATGAGTAACCTGGTGTAACCTGGTAATGAGTAACCTGGTGTTATAAGTAACCTGGTGTAATGAGTAACCTGGTGTAATGCGTAACCTGGTAACCTGGTGTAATGAGTAACCTGGTGTAATAAGTAACCTGTTGTAATGAGTAACCTGGTGTAATGCATAACCTGGTGTAATGAGTAACCTGGTGTAATGAGTAACCTGGTGTAATGAGTAACCTGGTGTAACCTGGTGTAATGAGTAACCTGGTGTGATGAGTAACCTGGTGTAATGAGTAACCTGGTGTAACGTGTAACCTGGTGTAACCTGGTGTTATGAGTAACCTGGTGTATCCTGGTGTAATAAGTAACCTGGTGTAATAAGTAACCTGGTGTAATGAGTAACCTGGTGTAATGAGTAACCTGGTTTAACCTAGTGTAATGAGTAACCTGGTGTAATGAGTAACCTGGTGTAATGAGTAACCTGGTGTGATGAGTAACCTGGTGTAATGAGTAACCTGGTGTAATGAGTAACCTGGTTTAACCTAGTGTAATGAGTAACCTGGTGTGATGAGTAACCTGGTGTAATGAGTAACCTGGTGTAATGAGTAACCTGGTGTGATGAGTAACCTGGTGTAATGAGTAACCTGGTGTAACCTGGTGTAATGAGTAACCTGGTGTAATGAGTAACCTGGTGTAATGAGTAACCTGGTGTAATGAGTAACCTGGTGTAATAAGTAACCTGGTGGAATGAGTAACCTGGTGTAATGCGCAACCTGGTGTAACCTGGTGTAATGAGTAACCTGGTGTAACCTGGTGTAATGAGTAACCTGGTGTCATGAGTAACCTGGTGTAATGAGTAACCTGTTGTAATGAGTAAGCTGGTGTAACCTGGTGTAATGAGTAACCTGGTGTGATGAGTAACCTGGTGTAACCTAGTGTAATGAGTAACCTGGTGTAACCTGGTGTGATGAGTAACCTGGTGTAACCTTGTGTAATGAGTAACCTGGTGTAACCTGGTGTGATGAGTAACCTGGTGTAACCTGGTGTAATGAGTAACCTGGTGTAACCTGGTGTAATGAGTAACCTGGTGTTATAAGTAACCTGGTGTAATGAGTAACCTGGTGTAATGCGTAACCTGGGGTAACCTGGTGTAATGAGTAACCTGGTGTAATAAGTAACCTGTTGTAATGAGTAACCTGGTGTAATGCATAACCTGGTGTAATGAGTAACCTGGTGTAATGAGTAACCTGGTGTAATGAGTAACCTGGTGTAACCTGGTGTAATGAGTAACCTGGTGTGATGAGTAACCTTGTGTAATGAGTAACCTGGTGTAATGAGTAACCTGGTGTAACCTGGTGTTATGAGTAACCTGGTGTATCCTGGTGTAATAAGTAACCTGGTGTAATAAGTAACCTGGTGTAATGAGTAACCTGGTGTAATGAGTAACCTGGTTTAACCTAGTGTAATGAGTAACCTGGTGTAACCTGGTGTAATGAGTAACCTGGTGTTATGAGTAACCTGGTGTATCCTGGTGTAATGAGTAACCTGGTGTAATAAGTAACCTGGTGTAGTGAGTAACCTGGTGTAATGAGTAACCTGGTTTAACCTACTGTAATGAGTAACCTGGTGTGATGAGTAACCTGGTGTAATGAGTAACCTGGTGTAATGAGTAACCTGGTGTAATGAGTAACCTGGTGTGATGAGTAACCTGGTGTAACCTGGTGTAATGAGTAACCTGGTGTAATGAGTAACCTAATATAATAATAATAATATAATAATAATATATGCCATTTAGCAGACGCTTTTATCCAAAGCGACTTACAGTCATGTGTGCATACATTCTACGTATGGGTGGTCCCGGGATTGAACCCACTACCCTGGCGTTACAAGCGCCATGCTCTACCAACTGAGCTACAGAAGGACCACGTGTAATAAGTAACCTGGTGTAACCTGGTGTAATGAGTAACCTGGTGTAATGAGTAACCTGGTGTAACCTGGTGTAATGAGTAACCTGGTGTTATAAGTAACCTGGTGTAATGAGTAACCTGGTGTAACCTGGTGTAATGAGTAACCTGGTGTAATAAGTAACCTGGTGTAATGAGTAACCTGGTGTAATGCGTAACCTGGTGTAACCTGGTGTAATGAGTAACCTGGTGTAATGCGTAACCTGGTGTAATGAGTAACCTGGTGTAACCTGGTGTAATGAGTAACCTGGTGTGATGAGTAACCTGGTGTAACCTGGTGTAATGAGTAACCTGGTGGAATGAGTAACCTGGTGTAATGAGTAACCTGGTGTAATAAGTAACCTGGTGGAATGAGTAACCTGGTGTAATGCGCAACCTGGTGTAACCTGGTGTAATGAGTAACCTGGTGTAACCTGGTGTAATGAGTAACCTGGTGTAACCTGGTGTAATAAGTAACCTGGTGGAATGAGTAACCTGGTGTAATGCGCAACCTGGTGTAACCTGGTGTAACCTGGTGGAATGAGTAACCAGGTGTTATAAGTAACCTGGTGGAATGAGTAACCTGGTGTAACCTGGTGTAATAAGTAACCTGGTGGAATGAGTAACCTGGTGTAATGAGTAACCTGGTGTTATAAGTAACCTGGTGTAATGAGTAACCTGGTGTAATGCGTAACCTGGTGTAACCTGGTGTAATGAGTAACCTGGTGTAATAAGTAACCTGTTGTAATGAGTAACCTGGTGTAATGCATAACCTGGTGTAATGAGGAACCTGGTGTAATGAGTAACCTCGTGTAATGACTAACCTGGTGTAACCTGGTGTAATGAGTAACCTGGTGTGATGAGTAACCTTGTGTAATGAGTAACCTGGTTTAATGAGTAACCTGGTTTAATGAGTAACCTGGTGTAACCTGGTGTAATGAGTAACCTGGTGTAATGAGTAACCTGGTGTATCCTGGTGTAATGAGTAACCTGGTGTAATGAGTAACCTGGTGTAACCTGGTGTAATGAGTAACCTGGTGTGATGAGTAACCTGGTGTAACCTGGTGTAATGAGTAACCTGGTGTAATGAGTAACCTGGTTTAACCTAGTGTAATGAGTAACCTGGTGTGATGAGTAACCTGGTGTAATGAGTAACCTGGTGTAATGAGTAACCTGGTGTAATGAGTAACCTGGTGTAACCTGGTGTAATGAGTAACCTGGTGTAATGAGTAACCTGGTGTAATAAGTAACCTGGTGTAACCTGGTGTAATGAGTAACCTGGTGTAATGAGTAACCTGGTGTAACCTGGTGTAATGAGTAACCTGGTGTTATAAGTAACCTGGTGTAATGAGTAACCTGGTGTAACCTGGTGTAATGAGTAACCTGGTGTAATAAGTAACCTGGTGTAATGAGTAACCTGGTGTAATGCGTAACCTGGTGTAACCTGGTGTAATGAGTAACCTGGTGTAATGAGTAACCTGGTGTAATGAGTAACCTGGTGTAACCTGGTGTAATGAGTAACCTGGTGTGATGAGTAACCTGGTGTAACCTGGTGTAATGAGTAACCTGGTGGAATGAGTAACCTGGTGTAATGAGTAACCTGGTGTAATAAGTAACCTGGTGTAATGAGTAACCTGGTGTAATGCGTAACCTGGTGTAATGAGTAACCTGGTGTAATGAGTAACCTGGTGTAATGAGTAACCTGGTGTAACCTGGTGTAATGAGTAACCTGGTATGATGAGTAACCTGGTGTAATGAGTAACCTGGTGTAATGAGTAACCTGGTGTAACCTGGTGTAATGAGTAACCTGGTGTTATAAGTAACCTGGTGTATCCTGGTGTAATGAGTAACCTGGTGTAATGAGTAACCTGGTGTAACCTGGTGTAATGAGTAACCTGGTGATGAGAATCCTGGTAACCTGGTGTGATGAGTAACCTGGTGTGATGAGTAACCTGGTGCAACCTGCTGTAATGAGTAACCTGGTGTGATGAGTAACCTGGTGTAATGAGTAACCTGGTGTAATGAGTAACCTGGTGTAATGAGTAACCTGGTGTAATGAGTAACCTGGTGTAACCTGGTGTAATGAGTAACCTGGTGTAATGAGTAACCTGGTGTAATGAGTAACCTGGTGTAACCTGGTGTAATGAGTAACCTGGTGTAATGAGTAACCTGGTGTAACCTGGTGTAATGAGTAACCTGGTGTAATGCGTAACCTGGTGTAACCTGGTGTAATGAGTAACCTGGTGTAATGAGTAACCTGGTGTAATGAGTAACCTGGTGTAACCTGGTGTAATGAGTAACCTGGTGTGATGAGTAACCTGGTGTAACCTGGTGTAATGAGTAACCTGGTGGAATGAGTAACCTGGTGTAATGAGTAACCTGGTGTAATAAGTAACCTGGTGGAATGAGTAACCTGGTGTAATGCGCAACCTGGTGTAACCTGGTGTAATGAGTAACCTGGTGTAACCTGGTGTAATGAGTAACCTGGTGTAACCTGGTGTAATAAGTAACCTGGTGGAATGAGTAACCTGGTGTAATGCGCAACCTGGTGTAACCTGGTGTAACCTGGTGGAATGAGTAACCTGGTGTAACCTGGTGTAATGACTAACCTGGTGTAATAAGTAACCTGGTGGAATGAGTAACCTGGTGTAATGAGTAACCTGGTGTAACCTGGTTTAATGAGTAACCTGGTGTAATGCGTAACCTGGTGTAACCTGGTGTAATGAGTAACCTGGTGTAATAAGTAACCTGTTGTAATGAGTAACCTGGTGTAATGCATAACCTGGTGTAATGAGGAACCTGGTGTAATGAGTAACCTGTGTAATGACTAACCTGGTGGTGTAATGAGTAACCTGGTGATGAGTAACCTTGTGTAATGAGTAACCTGGTTTAATGTAACCTGGTTTAATGTAACCTGGTGTAACCTGGTGTAATGAGTAACCTGGTGTTATGAGTAACCTGGTGTATCCTGGTGTAATGAGTAACCTGGTGTAATGAGTAACCTGGTGTAACCTGGTGTAATGAGTAACCTGGTGTGATGAGTAATCTGGTGTAATGAGTAACCTGAGTGTAATGAGTGATGTGTAACCTGGTGTAATGAGTAACCTGGTGTAACCTGGTGTAATGAGTAACCTGGTGTAATGAGTAACCTGGTGTAATGAGTAACCTGGTGTGATGAGTAACCTGGTGTAACCTGGTGTAATGAGTAACCTGGTGTAATGAGTAACCTGGTGTAATGAGTAACCTGGTGTAACCTGGTGTAATGAGTAACCTGGTGTAATGAGTAACCTGGTGTAACCTGGTGTAATGAGTAACCTGGTGTAACCTGGTGTAATGAGTAACCTGGTGTGATGAGTAACCTGGTGTAACCTGGTGTAATGAGTAACCTGGTGTAATGAGTAACCTGGTTTAACCTAGTGTAATGAGTAACCTGGTGTGATGAGTAACCTGGTGTAATGAGTAACCTGGTGTAATGAGTAACCTGGTGTGATGAGTAACCTGGTGTAATGAGTAACCTGGTGTAATGAGTAACCTGGTGTAATGAGTAACCTGGTGTAACCTGGTGTAATGAGTAACCTGGTGTAATAAGTAACCTGGTGTAATGAGTAACCTGGTGTAATGAGTAACCTGGTGTAACCTGGTGTAATGAGTAACCTGGTGTGATGAGTAACCTGGTGTAACCTGGTGTAATGAGTAACCTGGTGTAATGAGTAACCTGGTTTAACCTGGTGTAATGAGTAACCTGGTGTGATGAGTAACCTGGTGTAATGAGTAACCTGGTTTAACCTGGTGTAATGAGTAACCTGGTGTTAAGTAACCTGGTAACCTGGTGTAATGAGTAACCTGGTGTAATAAGTAACCTGGTGTAGTGAGTAACCTGGTGTAATGAGTAACCTGGTTTAACCTACTGTAATGAGTAACCTGGTGTGATGAGTAACCTGGTGTAATGAGTAACCTGGTGTAATGAGTAACCTGGTGTAATGAGTAACCTGGTGTGATGAGTAACCTGGTGTAACCTGGTGTAATGAGTAACCTGGTGTAATGAGTAACCTAATATAATAATAATAATATAATAATAATATATGCCATTTAATCCAAAGCGACTTACAGTCATGTGTGCATACATTCTGGGGTGGTCCCGGGATTGAACCCACTACCCTGGTAACCTGAGCTGAAGGACCACGTGTAATAAGTAACCTGGTGTAACCTGGTGTAATGAGTAACCTGGTGTAATGAGTAACCTGGTGTAACCTGGTGTAATGAGTAACCTGGTGTTATAAGTAACCTGGTGTAATGAGTAACCTGGTGTAACCTGGTGTAATGAGTAACCTGGTGTAATAAGTAACCTGGTGTAATGAGTAACCTGGTGTAATGCGTAACCTGGTGTAACCTGGTGTAATGAGTAACCTGGTGTAATAAGTAACCTGGTGTAATGAGTAACCTGGTGTAACCTGGTGTAATGAGTAACCTGGTGTGATGAGTAACCTGGTGTAACCTGGTGTAATGAGTAACCTGGTGGAATGAGTAACCTGGTGTAATGAGTAACCTGGTGTAATAAGTAACCTGGTGGAATGAGTAACCTGGTGTAATGCGCAACCTGGTGTAACCTGGTGTAATGAGTAACCTGGTGTAACCTGGTGTAATGAGTAACCTGGTGTAACCTGGTGTAATAAGTAACCTGGTGGAATGAGTAACCTGGTGTAATGCGCAACCTGGTGTAACCTGGTGTAACCTGGTGGAATGAGTAACCAGGTGTTATAAGTAACCTGGTGGAATGAGTAACCTGGTGTAACCTGGTGTAATGAGTAACCTGGTGTAATAAGTAACCTGGTGTAATGAGTAACCTGGTGTTATAAGTAACCTGGTGTAATGAGTAACCTGGTGTAATGCGTAACCTGGTGTAACCTGGTGTAATGAGTAACCTGGTGTAATAAGTAACCTGTTGTAATGAGTAACCTGGTGTAATGCATAACCTGGTGTAATGAGGAACCTGGTGTAATGAGTAACCTGTGTAATGACTAACCTGGTGTAACCTGGTGTAATGAGTAACCTGGTGTGATGAGTAACCTTGTGTAATGAGTAACCTGGTTTAATGAGTAACCTGGTTTAATGAGTAACCTGGTGTAACCTGGTGTAATGAGTAACCTGGTGTAATGAGTAACCTGGTGTAACCTGGTGTAATGAGTAACCTGGTGTAATGAGTAACCTGGTGTAACCTGGTGTAATGAGTAACCTGGTGTGATGAGTAACCTGGTGTAACCTGGTGTAATGAGTAACCTGGTGTAATGAGTAACCTGGTTTAACCTAGTGTAATGAGTAACCTGGTGTGATGAGTAACCTGGTGTAATGAGTAACCTGGTGTAATGAGTAACCTGGTGTAATGAGTAACCTGGTGTGATGAGTAACCTGGTGTAACCTGGTGTAATGAGTAACCTGGTGTAATGAGTAACCTGGTGTAATAAGTAACCTGGTGTAACCTGGTGTAATGAGTAACCTGGTGTAATGAGTAACCTGGTGTAACCTGGTGTAATGAGTAACCTGGTGTTATAAGTAACCTGGTGTAATGAGTAACCTGGTGTAACCTGGTGTAATGAGTAACCTGGTGTAATAAGTAACCTGGTGTAATGAGTAACCTGGTGTAATGCGTAACCTGGTGTAACCTGGTGTAATGAGTAACCTGGTGTAATGAGTAACCTGGTGTAATGAGTAACCTGGTGTAACCTGGTGTAATGAGTAACCTGGTGTGATGAGTAACCTGGTGTAACCTGGTGTAATGAGTAACCTGGTGTAATGAGTAACCTGGTGTAATGAGTAACCTGGTGTAATGAGTAACCTGGTGTAATGAGTAACCTGGTGTAATGAGTAACCTGGTGTAATGAGTAACCTGGTGTAATGAGTAACCTGGTGTAATGAGTAACCTGGTGTAACCTGGTGTAATGAGTAACCTGGTGTTATAAGTAACCTGGTGTAATGAGTAACCTGGTGTAATGAGTAACCTGGTGTAACCTGGTGTAATGAGTAACCTGGTGTTATGAGTAACCTGGTGTAATGAGTAACCTGGTGTAATGCGTAACCTGGTGTAGCCTGGTGTAATGAGTAACCTGGTGTGATGAGTAACCTGGTGTAACCTGGTGTAATGAGTAACCTGGTGTAATGAGTAACCTGGTTTAACCTGGTGTAATGAGTAACCTGGTGTGATGAGTAACCTGGTGTAATGAGTAACCTGGTGTAACCTGGTGTAATGAGTAACCTGGTGTGATGAGTAACCTGGTGTAATGAGTAACCTGGTGTAATGAGTAACCTGGTGTAATAAGTAACCTGGTGTAACCTGGTGTAATGAGTAACCTGGTGTAATGAGTAACCTGGTGTAACCTGGTGTAATGAGTAACCTGGTGTTATAAGTAACCTGGTGTAATGAGTAACCTGGTGTAACCTGGTGTAATGAGTAACCTGGTGTAATAAGTAACCTGGTGTAATGAGTAACCTGGTGTAATGCGTAACCTGGTGTAACCTGGTGTAATGAGTAACCTGGTGTAATGAGTAACCTGGTGTAATGAGTAACCTGGTGTAACCTGGTGTAATGAGTAACCTGGTGTGATGAGTAACCTGGTGTAACCTGGTGTAATGAGTAACCTGGTGGAATGAGTAACCTGGTGTAATGAGTAACCTGGTGTAATAAGTAACCTGGTGGAATGAGTAACCTGGTGTAATGCGCAACCTGGTGTAACCTGGTGTAATGAGTAACCTGGTGTAACCTGGTGTAATGAGTAACCTGGTGTAACCTGGTGTAATAAGTAACCTGGTGGAATGAGTAACCTGGTGTAATGCGCAACCTGGTGTAACCTGGTGTAACCTGGTGGAATGAGTAACCTGGTGTTATAAGTAACCTGGTGGAATGAGTAACCTGGTGTAACCTGGTGTAATGAGTAACCTGGTGTAATGAGTAACCTGGTGTAATGAGTAACCTGGTGTAATAAGTAACCTGGTGTAATGAGTAACCTGGTGTAATGAGTAACCTGGTGTAACCTGGTGTAATGAGTAACCTGGTGTAATAAGTAACCTGGTGTAATGAGTAACCTGGTGTAATGAGTAACCTGGTGTAATGAGTAACCTGGTGTAATGAGTAACCTGGTGTAATGAGTAACCTGGTGTAATGAGTAACCTGGTGTAACCTGGTGTAATGAGTAACCTGGTGTAATAAGTAACCTGGTGTAATGAGTAACCTGGTGTAACCTGGTGTAATGAGTAACCTGGTGTGATGAGTAACCTGGTGTAACCTGGTGTAATGAGTAACCTGGTGTAATGAGTAACCTGGTGTAATGAGTAACCTGGTGTAATAAGTAACCTGGTGGAATGAGTAACCTGGTGTAATGCGCAACCTGGTGTAACCTGGTGTAATGAGTAACCTGGTGTAACCTGGTGTAATGAGTAACCTGGTGTAACCTGGTGTAATAAGTAACCTGGTGGAATGAGTAACCTGGTGTAATGCGCAACCTGGTGTAACCTGGTGTAACCTGGTGGAATGAGTAACCAGGTGTTATAAGTAACCTGGTGGAATGAGTAACCTGGTGTAACCTGGTGTAATAAGTAACTTGGTGGAATGAGTAACCTGGTGTAATGAGTAACCTGGTGTTATAAGTAACCTGGTGTAATGAGTAACCTGGTGTAATGCGTAACCTGGTGTAACCTGGTGTAATGAGTAACCTGGTGTAATAAGTAACCTGTTGTAATGAGTAACCTGGTGTAATGCGTAACCTGGTGTAATGAGTAACCTGGTGTAATGAGTAACCTGGTGTAATGAGTAACCTGGTGTAATGAGTAACCTGGTGTAATGAGTAACCTGGTGTAACCTGGTGTAATGAGTAACCTGGTGTGATGAGTAACCTGGTGTAACCTGGTGTAATGAGTAACCTGGTGTAATGAGTAACCTGGTGTAACCTGGTGTAATGAGTAACCTGGTGTGATGAGTAACCTGGTGTAACCTGGTGTAATGAGTAACCTGGTGTAATGAGTAACCTGGTGTAACCTGGTGTAATGAGTAACCTGGTGTAACCTGGTGTAATGAGTAACCTGGTGTAATGAGTAACCTGGTGTAATGAGTAACCTGGTGTGATGAGTAACCTGGTGTAACCTGCTGTAATGAGTAACCTGGTGTAATGAGTAACCTGGTGTAATGAGTAACCTGGTGTAACCTGGTGTAATGAGTAACCTGGTGTAATGAGTAACCTGGTGTAACCTGGTGTAATGAGTAACCTGGTGTAATAAGTAACCTGGTGTAATGAGTAACCTGGTGTAACCTGGTGTAATGAGTAACCTGGTGTAATAAGTAACCTGGTGTAATGAGTAACCTGGTGTAATGCGTAACCTGGTGTAACCTGGTGTAATGAGTAACCTGGTGTAATAAGTAACCTGTTGTAATGAGTAAGCTGGTGTAACCTGGTGTAATGAGTAACCTGGTGTGATGAGTAACCTGGTGTAACCTAGTGTAATTAGTAACCTGGTGTAATCTGGTGTAATGAGTAACCTGGTGTAACCTGTAACCTGGTGTAATGAGTAACCTGGTGTAATGAGTAACCTGGTGTAACCTGGTGTAATGAGTAACCTGGTGTAACCTGGTGTAATGAGTAACCTGGTGTAACCTGGTGTAATGAGTAACCTGGTGTTATAAGTAACCTGGTGGAATGAGTAACCTGGTGTAACCTGGTGTAATGAGTAACCTGGTGTAATAAGTAACCTGGTGGAATGAGTAACCTGGTGTAATGAGTAACCTGGTGTAACCTGGTTTAATGAGTAACCTGGTGTGATGAGTAACCTGGTGTAACCTGGTTTAATGAGTAACCTGGTGTGATGAGTAACCTGGTGTAACCTGGTGTAATGAGTAACCTGGTGTAATGAGTAACCTGGTGTAACCTGGTGTAATGAGTAACCTGGTGTAATAAGTAACCTGGTGTAATGAGTAACCTGGTGTAATGCGTAACCTGGTGTAACCTGGTGTAATGAGTAACCTGGTGTAATAAGTAACCTGTTGTCATGAGTAACCTGGTGTAATGCGTAACCTGGTGTAATGAGTAACCTGGTGTAATGAGTAACCTGGTGTAACCTGGTTTAATGAGTAACCTGGTGTGATGAGTAACCTGGTGTAACCTGGTGTAATGAGTAACCTGGTGTAATGAGTAACCTGGTGTAACCTAGTGTAATGAGTAACCTGGTGTGATGAGTAACCTGGTGTAATGAGTAACCTGGTGTAATGAGTAACCTGGTGTGATGAGTAACCTGGTGTAACCTGGTGTAATGAGTAACCTGGTGTAATGAGTAACCTGGTGTAATAAGTAACCTGGTGTAATGAGTAACCTGGTGTAATAAGTAACCTGGTGTGATGAGTAACCTGGTGGAATGAGTAACCTGGTGTAATGCGCAACCTGGTGTAACCTGGTGTAATGAGTAACCTGGTGTAACCTGGTGTAATGAGTAACCTGGTGTTATAAGTAACCTGGTGTAATGAGTAACCTGGTGTAACCTGGTGTAATGAGTAACCTGGTGTAATGCGTAACCTGGTGTAACCTGGTGTAATGAGTAACCTGGTGTAATAAGTAACCTGTTGTAATGAGTAACCTGGTGTAATGCGTAACCTGGTGTAATGAGTAACCTGGTGTAATGAGTAACCTGGTGTAACCTGGTGTAATGAGTAACCTGGTGTGATGAGTAACCTGGTGTAATGAGTAACCTGGTGTAATGAGTAACCTGGTGTAATGAGTAACCTGGTGTGATGAGTAACCTGGTGTAACCTGGTGTAATGAGTAACCTGGTGTAATGAGTAACCTGGTGTAATAAGTAACCTGGTGTAATGAGTAACCTGGTGTAATGAGTAACCTGGTGTAACCTGGTGTAATGAGTAACCTGGTGTTATAAGTAACCTGGTGTAATGAGTAACCTGGTGTAACCTGGTGTAATGAGTAACCTGGTGTAATAAGTAACCTGGTGTAATGAGTAACCTGGTGTAATGCGTAACCTGGTGTAACCTGGTGTAATGAGTAACCTGGTGTAATGAGTAACCTGGTGTAATGAGTAACCTGGTGTAATGAGTAACCTGGTGTAATGAGTAACCTGGTGTAATGAGTAACCTGGTGTAATGAGTAACCTGGTGTAATGAGTAACCTGGTGTAATGAGTAACCTGGTGTAACCTGGTGTAATGAGTAACCTGGTGTTATAAGTAACCTGGTGTAATGAGTAACCTGGTGTAACCTGGTGTAATGAGTAACCTGGTGTAATGAGTAACCTGGTGTAAGGAGTAACCTGGTGTAATGCGTAACCTGGTGTAATGAGTAACCTGGTGTAACCTGGTGTAATGAGTAACCTGGTGTGATGAGTAACCTGGTGTAATGAGTAACCTGGTGTAATGAGTAACCTGGTTTAACCTAGTGTAATGAGTAACCTGGTGTGATGAGTAACCTGGTGTAATGAGTAACCTGGTGTAATGAGTAACCTGGTGTAATGAGTAACCTGGTGTAATGAGTAACCTGGTGTAATGAGTAACCTGGTGTAATGAGTAACCTGGTGTAACCTGGTGTAATGAGTAACCTGGTGTAATGAGTAACCTGGTGTAATGAGTAACCTGGTGTAATGAGTAACCTGGTGTAATGAGTAACCTGGTGTAATGAGTAACCTGGTGTAATGAGTAACCTGGTGTTATAAGTAACCTGGTGTAATGAGTAACCTGGTGTAACCTGGTGTAATGAGTAACCTGGTGTAATAAGTAACCTGTTGTAATGAGTAACCTGGTGTAATGCGTAACCTGGTGTAATGAGTAACCTGGTGTAACCTGGTGTAATGAGTAACCTGGTGTGATGAGTAACCTGGTGTAACCTGGTGTAATGAGTAACCTGGTGTAATGAGTAACCTGGTTTAACCTAGTGTAATGAGTAACCTGGTGTGATGAGTAACCTGGTGTAATGAGTAACCTGGTGTAATGAGTACCTGGTGTAACCTGGTGTAATGAGTAACCTGGTGTAATGAGTAACCTGGTGTAATGAGTAACCTGGTGTAATGAGTAACCTGGTGTAACCTGGTGTAATGAGTAACCTGGTGTAATGAGTAACCTGGTGTAATGAGTAACCTGGTGTAATGAGTAACCTGGTGTAATGAGTAACCTGGTGTAATGAGTAACCTGGTGTAATGAGTAACCTGGTGTAATAAGTAACCTGGTGTAATGAGTAACCTGGTGTGATGAGTAACCTGGTGTAATGAGTAACCTGGTGTAATGAGTAACCTGGTGTGATGAGTAACCTGGTGTAATAAGTAACCTGGTGGAATGAGTAACCTGGTGTAATGAGTAACCTGGTGGAATGAGTAACCTGGTGTAATGCGCAACCTGGTGTAACCTGGTGTAATGAGTAACCTGGTGTAACCTGGTGTAATGAGTAACCTGGTGTTATAAGTAACCTGGTGTAATGAGTAACCTGGTGTAACCTGGTGTAATGAGTAACCTGGTGTAATAAGTAACCTGTTGTAATGAGTAACCTGGTGTAATGCGTAACCTGGTGTAATGAGTAACCTGGTGTAACCTGGTGTAATGAGTAACCTGGTGTGATGAGTAACCTGGTGTAACCTGGTGTAATGAGTAACCTGGTGTAATGAGTAACCTGGTTTAACCTAGTGTAATGAGTAACCTGGTGTGATGAGTAACCTGGTGTAATGAGTAACCTGGTGTAATGAGTACCTGGTGTAACCTGGTGTAATGAGTAACCTGGTGTAATGAGTAACCTGGTGTAATGAGTAACCTGGTGTAATGAGTAACCTGGTGTAACCTGGTGTAATGAGTAACCTGGTGTGATGAGTAACCTGGTGTAATGAGTAACCTGGTGTAATGAGTAACCTGGTGTAATGAGTAACCTGGTGTAATGAGTAACCTGGTGTAATGAGTAACCTGGTGTAATGAGTAACCTGGTGTAATGAGTAACCTGGTGTAACCTGGTGTAATGAGTAACCTGGTGTAATAAGTAACCTGTTGTAATGAGTAACCTGGTGTAATGCGTAACCTGGTGTAATGAGTAACCTGGTGTAACCTGGTGTAATGAGTAACCTGGTGTGATGAGTAACCTGGTGTAACCTGGTGTAATGAGTAACCTGGTGTAATGAGTAACCTGGTTTAACCTAGTGTAATGAGTAACCTGGTGTGATGAGTAACCTGGTGTAATGAGTAACCTGGTGTAATGAGTACCTGGTGTAACCTGGTGTAATGAGTAACCTGGTGTAATGAGTAACCTGGTGTAATGAGTAACCTGGTGTAATGAGTAACCTGGTGTAACCTGGTGTAATGAGTAACCTGGTGTAATGAGTAACCTGGTGTAATGAGTAACCTGGTGTAATGAGTAACCTGGTGTAATGAGTAACCTGGTGTAATGAGTAACCTGGTGTAATAAGTAACCTGGTGTGATGAGTAACCTGGTGTGATGAGTAACCTGGTGTAATGAGTAACCTGGTGTAATGAGTAACCTGGTGTGATGAGTAACCTGGTGTAATAAGTAACCTGGTGGAATGAGTAACCTGGTGTAATGAGTAACCTGGTGTAATGAGTAACCTGGTGTAATGAGTAACCTGGTGTAACCTGGTGTAATGAGTAACCTGGTGTAACCTGGTGTAATGAGTAACCTGGTGTAATAAGTAACCTGGTGTAATGAGTAACCTGGTGTAATGCGTAACCTGGTGTAACCTGGTGTAATGAGTAACCTGGTGTAATAAGTAACCTGGTGTAATGAGTAACCTGGTGTAACCTGGTGTAATGAGTAACCTGGTGTTATAAGTAACCTGGTGTAATGAGTAACCTGGTGTAACCTGGTGTAATGAGTAACCTGGTGTAATAAGTAACCTGGTGTAATGAGTAACCTGGTGTAACCTGGTGTAATGAGTAACCTGGTGTAATAAGTAACCTGGTGTAATGAGTAACCTGGTGTAACCTGGTGTAATGAGTAACCTGGTGTAATGAGTAACCTGGTGTAATGAGTAACCTGGTGTAACCTGGTGTAATGAGTAACCTGGTGTGATGAGTAACCTGGTGTAATGAGTAACCTGGTGTAATGAGTAACCTGGTGTAATAAGTAACCTGGTATAACCTGGTGTAATGAGTAACCTGGTGTAATGAGTAACCTGGTGTAATGAGTAACCTGGTTTAACCTAGTGTAATGAGTAACCTGGTGTGATGAGTAACCTGGTGTAATTAGTAACCTGGGTTAATGAGTAACCTGGTGTAATGAGTAACCTGGTGTAATGAGTAACGTGGGTTAATGAGTAACCTGGTGTAACCTGGTGTAACCTGGTGTAATGAGTAACCTGGTGTAATGAGTAACCTGGTGTAATGAGTAACCTGGTTTAACCTAGTGTAATGAGTAACCTGGTGTGATGAGTAACCTGGTGTAATTAGTAACCTGGGTTAAAGAGTAACCTGGTGTAATGAGTAACCTGGTGTAATGAGTAACCTGCTGTAATGAGTAACCTGGTGTAACCTGGTGTAATGAGTAACCTTTTGTAATGAGTAACCTGGTGTAATGAGTAACCTGGTGTAATGAGTAACCTGGTGTAATGAGTAACCTGGTGTAATGAGTAACCTGATGTAATGAGTAACCTGGTGTTATAAGTAACCTGGTGTAATGAGTAACCTGGTGTAACCTGGTGTAATGAGTAACCTGGTGTAATAAGTAACCTGTTGTAATGAGTAACCTGGTGTAATGCGTAACCTGGTGTAATGAGTAACCTGGTGTAACCTGGTGTAATGAGTAAACTGGTGTGATGAGTAACCTGGTGTAACCTGGTGTAATGAGTAACCTGGTGTAATGAGTAACCTGGTTTAACCTAGTGTAATGAGTAACCTGGTGTGATGAGTAACCTGGTGTAATGAGTAACCTGGTGTAATGAGTACCTGGTGTAACCTGGTGTAATGAGTAACCTGGTGTAATGAGTAACCTGGTGTAATGAGTAACCTGGTGTAATGAGTAACCTGGTGTAACCTGGTGTAATGAGTAACCTGGTGTAATGAGTAACCTGGTGTAATGAGTAACCTGGTGTAATGAGTAACCTGGTGTAATGAGTAACCTGGTGTAATGAGTAACCTGGTGTAATGAGTAACCTGGTGTGATGAGTAACCTGGTGTAATGAGTAACCTGGTGTAATGAGTAACCTGGTGTAATGAGTAACCTGGTGTGATGAGTAACCTGGTGTAACCTGGTGTAATGAGTAACCTGGTGTAATGAGTAACCTGGTGGAATGAGTAACCTGGTGTAATGCGCAACCTGGTGTAACCTGGTGTAATGAGTAACCTGGTGTAACCTGGTGTAATGAGTAACCTGGTGTAATAAGTAACCTGGTGTAATGAGTAACCTGGTGTAATGCGTAACCTGGTGTAACCTGGTGTAATGAGTAACCTGGTGTAATAAGTAACCTGGTGTAATGAGTAACCTGGTGTAACCTGGTGTAATGAGTAACCTGGTGTTATAAGTAACCTGGTGTAATGAGTAACCTGGTGTAACCTGGTGTAATGAGTAACCTGGTGTAATAAGTAACCTGGTGTAATGAGTAACCTGGTGTAATGAGTAACCTGGTGTAACCTGGTGTAATGAGTAACCTGGTGTAATGAGTAACCTGGTGTAATGAGTAACCTGGTGTAATGCATAACCTGGTGTAATGAGTAACCTGGTGTAATGCATAACCTGGTGTAATGAGTAACCTGGTGTAACCTGGTGGAATGAGTAACCTGGTGTGATGAGTAACCTGGTGTAATGAGTAACTTGGTGTAATGAGTAACCTGGTGTAATAAGTAACCTGGTATAACCTGGTGTAATGAGTAACCTGGTGTAATGAGTAACCTGGTGTAATGAGTAACCTGGTTTAACCTAGTGTAATGAGTAACCTGGTGTGATGAGTAACCTGGTGTAATGAGTAACCTGGGTTAATGAGTAACCTGGTGTAATGAGTAACCTGGTGTAATGAGTAACTTGGGTTAATGAGTAACCTGGTGTAACCTGGTGTAACCTGGTGTGATGAGTAACCTGGTGTAACCTGGTGTGATAAGTAAACTGGTGTAATGAGTAACCTGGTGTAACCTGGTGTAACCTGGCGTAATGTGTAACCTGGTGTAATGAGTAACCTGGTGTAATGAGTAACCTGGTGTAATGAGTAACCTGGTGTAATGAGTAACCTGGTGTAATGAGTAACCTGGTGTAATGAGTAACCTGGTGTAACCTGGTGTAATGAGTAACCTGGTGTAATGAGTAACCTGGTGTAATGAGTAACCTGGTGTAACCTGGTGTAATGAGTAACCTGGTGTTATAAGTAACCTGGTGTAATGAGTAACCTGGTGTAACCTGGTGTAATGAGTAACCTGGTGTAATAAGTAACCTGTTGTAATGAGTAACCTGGTGTAATGCGTAACCTGGTGTAATGAGTAACCTGGTGTAATGAGTAACCTGGTGTAACCTGGTGTAATGAGTAACCTGGTGTAATGAGTAACCTGGTTTAACCTAGTGTAATGAGTAACCTGGTGTGATGAGTAACCTGGTGTAATGAGTAACCTGGTGTAATGAGTAACCTGGTGTAACCTGGTGTAATGAGTAACCTGGTGTAATGAGTAACCTGGTGTAACCTGGTGTAATGAGTAACCTGGTGTAATGAGTAACCTGGTGTAATGAGTAACCTGGTGTAACCTGGTGTAATGAGTAACCTGGTGTTATAAGTAACCTGGTGTAATGAGTAACCTGGTGTAACCTGGTGTAATGAGTAACCTGGTGTAATAAGTAACCTGTTGTAATGAGTAACCTGGTGTAATGCGTAACCTGGTGTAATGAGTAACCTGGTGTAATGAGTAACCTGGTGTAACCTGGTGTAATGAGTAACCTGGTGTAATGAGTAACCTGGTGTAATGAGTAACCTGGTGTAATGAGTAACCTGGTGTGATGAGTAACCTGGTGTAACCTGGTGTAATGAGTAACCTGGTGTAATGAGTAACCTGGTGTAATGAGTAACCTGGTGTAATGAGTACCTGGTGTAACCTGGTGTAATGAGTAACCTGGTGTAATGAGTAACCTGGTGTAATGAGTAACCTGGTGTAACCTGGTGTAATGAGTAACCTGGTGTAATGAGTAACCTGGTGTAATGAGTAACCTGGTGTAATGAGTAACCTGGTGTGATGAGTAACCTGGTGTAATGAGTAACCTGGTGTAATGAGTAACCTGGTGTAATGAGTAACCTGGTGTAATGAGTAACCTGGTGTAATGAGTAACCTGGTGTGATGAGTAACCTGGTGTGATGAGTAACCTGGTGTAATGAGTAACCTGGTGTAATAAGTAACCTGGTGTGATGAGTAACCTGGTGTGATGAGTAACCTGGTGTAATGAGTAACCTGGTGTAACCTGGTGTGATGAGTAACCTGGTGTGATGAGTAACCTGGTGTGATGAGTAACCTGGTGTAATAAGTAACCTGGTGGAATGAGTAACCTGGTGTGATGAGTAACCTGGTGGAATGAGTAACCTGGTGTAATGCGCAACCTGGTGTAACCTGGTGTAATGAGTAACCTGGTGTAACCTGGTGTAATGAGTAACCTGGTGTTATAAGTAACCTGGTGTAATGAGTAACCTGGTGTAATGCGTAACCTGGTGTAACCTGGTGTAATGAGTAACCTGGTGTAATAAGTAACCTGGTGTAATGGAGTAACCTGGTGTAACCTGGTGTAATGAGTAACCTGGTGTTATAAGTAACCTGGTGTAATGAGTAACCTGGTGTAACCTGGTGTAATGAGTAACTTTGTGTTATAAGTAACCTGGTGTAATGAGTAACCTGGTGTGATGAGTAACCTGGTGTAACCTGGTGTAATGAGTAACCTGGTGTAATGAGTAACCTGGTGTAAAGAGTAACCTGGTGTAATGAGTAACCTGGTGTAAAGAGTAACCTGGTGTAATGAGTAACCTGGTGTAATGAGTAACCTGGTGTAACCTTGTGTAATGAGTAACCTGGTGTAACCTGGTGTAATGAGTAACCTGGTGTAATGAGTAACCTGGTGTAATGAGTAACCTGGTATAACCTGGTGTAATGAGTAACCTGGTGTAATGAGTAACCTGGTTTAACCTAGTGTAATGAGTAACCTGGTGTGATGAGTAACCTGGTGTAATGAGTAACCTGGGTTAATGAGTAACCTGGTGTAATGAGTAACCTGGTGTAATGAGTAACTTGGGTTAATGAGTAACCTGGTGTAACCTGGTGTAACCTGGTGTGATGAGTAACCTGGTGTAACCTGGTGTGATAAGTAAACTGGTGTAATGAGTAACCTGGTGTAACCTGGTGTAACCTGGCGTAATGTGTAACCTGGTGTAATGAGTAACCTGGTGTAATGAGTAACCTGGTGTAATGAGTAACCTGGTGTAATAAGTAACCTGGTGTGATGAGTAACCTGGTGTAATGAGTAACCTGGTGTAATGAGTAACCTGGTGTAATGAGTAACCTGGTGTAATGAGTAACCTGGTGTAATGCGCAACCTGGTGTAATGAGTAACCTGGTGTAACCTGGTGTAATGAGTAACCTGGTGTAATGAGTAACCTGGTGTAACCTGGTGTAATGAGTAACCTGGTGTAACCTGGTGTAATGAGTAACCTGGTGTAACCTGGTGTAATGAGTAACCTGGTGTAATGCGTAACCTGGTGTAATGAGTAACCTGGTGTAATGAGTAACCTGGTGTAACCTGGTGTAATGAGTAACCTGGTGTTATAAGTAACCTGGTGTAATGAGTAACCTGGTGTAACCTGGTGTAATGAGTAACCTGGTGTAATAAGTAACCTGTTGTAATGAGTAACCTCGTGTAATGCGTAACCTGTTGTAATGAGTAACCTGGTGTAACCTGGTGTAATGAGTAACCTGGTGTAATGAGTAACCTGGTTTAACCTAGTGTAATGAGTAACCTGGTGTGTAAGTAACCTGGTGTAATGAGTAACCTGGTGTAATGAGTAACCTGGTGTAATAAGTAACCTGGTGTAATGAGTAACCTGGTGTAATGAGTAACCTGGTGTAATGAGTAACCTGGTGTAATGAGTAACCTGGTGTAATAAGTAACCTGGTGGAATGAGTAACCTGGTGTGATGAGTAACCTGGTGTAATGCGTAACCTGGTGTAACCTGGTGTAATGAGTAACCTGGTGTTATAAGTAACCTGGTGTAATGAGTAACCTGGTGTAATGTGTAACCTGGTGTAACCTGGTGTAATGAGTAACCTGGTGTAATAAGTAACCTGGTGTAATGAGTAACCTGGTGTAACCTGGTGTAATGAGTAACCTGGTGTTATAAGTAACCTGGTGTAATGAGTAACCTGGTGTAACCTGGTGTAATGAGTAACCTGGTGTTATAAGTAACCTGGTGTAATGAGTAACCTGGTGTAATGCGTAACCTGGTGTAACCTGGTGTAATGAGTAACCTGGTGTAATAAGTAACCTGTTGTAATGAGTAACCTGGTGTAATGCGTAACCTGGTGTAATGAGTAACCTGGTGTAATGAGTAACCTGGTGTAATGAGTAACCTGGTGTAACCTGGTGTAATGAGTAACCTGGTGTGATGAGTAACCTGGTGTAATGAGTAACCTGGTGTAATGAGTAACCTGGTGTAATAAGTAACCTGGTATAACCTGGTGTAATGAGTAACCTGGTGTAATGAGTAACCTGGTGTAACCTGGTGTAACCTGGTGTGATGAGTAACCTGGTGTAACCTGGTGTAATTAGTAACCTGGGTTAATGAGTAACCTGGTGTAATGAGTAACCTGGTGTAATGAGTAACGTGGGTTAATAAACCTGGTGTAACCTGGTGTAACCTGGTGTGATGAGTAACCTGGTGTAACCTGGTGTGATAAGTAAACTGGTGTAATGAGTAACCTGGTGTAACCTGGTAACCTGGCGTAATGTGTAACCTGGTGTAATGAGTAACCTGGTGTAATGAGTAACCTGGTGTAATGAGTAACCTGGTGTAATGCGTAACCTGGTGTAATGAGTAACCTGGTGTAATGAGTAACCTGGTGTAATGAGTAACCTGGTGTAACCTGGTGTAACCTGGTGTAATGAGTAACCTGGTGTAATGAGTAACCTGGTGTAATGAGTAACCTGGTGTAACCTGGTGTAATGAGTAACCTGGTGTTATAAGTAACCTGGTGTAATGAGTAACCTGGTGTAACCTGGTGTAATGAGTAACCTGGTGTAATAAGTAACCTGTTGTAATGAGTAACCTGGTGTAATGCGTAACCTGGTGTAATGAGTAACCTGGTGTAATGAGTAACCTGGTGTAACCTGGTGTAATGAGTAACCTGGTGTAATGAGTAACCTGGTTTAACCTAGTGTAATGAGTAACCTGGTGTGATGAGTAACCTGGTGTAATGAGTAACCTGGTGTAATGAGTAACCTGGTGTAACCTGGTGTAATGAGTAACCTGGTGTAATGAGTAACCTGGTGTAACCTGGTGTAATGAGTAACCTGGTGTAATGAGTAACCTGGTGTAATGAGTAACCTGGTGTAACCTGGTGTAATGAGTAACCTGGTGTTATAAGTAACCTGGTGTAATGAGTAACCTGGTGTAACCTGGTGTAATGAGTAACCTGGTGTAATAAGTAACCTGTTGTAATGAGTAACCTGGTGTAATGCGTAACCTGGTGTAATGAGTAACCTGGTGTAATGAGTAACCTGGTGTAACCTGGTGTAATGAGTAACCTGGTGTCATAAGTAACCTGGTGTAATGAGTAACCTGGTGTAATGCGTAACCTGGTGTAAACTGGTGTAATGAGTAACCTGGTGTGATGAGTAACCTGGTGTAACCTGGTGTAATGAGTAACCTGGTGTAATAAGTAACCTGGTGTAATGAGTAACCTGGTGTAATGAGTACCTGGTGTAACCTGGTGTAATGAGTAACCTGGTGTAATGAGTAACCTGGTGTAATGAGTAACCTGGTGTAACCTGGTGTAATGAGTAACCTGGTGTAATGAGTAACCTGGTGTAATGAGTAACCTGGTGTAATGAGTAACCTGGTGTGATGAGTAACCTGGTGTAATGAGTAACCTGGTGTAATGAGTAACCTGGTGTAATGAGTAACCTGGTGTAATGAGTAACCTGGTGTAATAAGTAACCTGGTGTGATGAGTAACCTGGTGTGATGAGTAACCTGGTGTAATGAGTAACCTGGTGTAATGAGTAACCTGGTGTGATGAGTAACCTGGTGTAATAAGTAACCTGGTGGAATGAGTAACCTGGTGTGATGAGTAACCTGGTGGAATGAGTAACCTGGTGTAATGCGCAACCTGGTGTAACCTGGTGTAATGAGTAACCTGGTGTAACCTGGTGTAATGAGTAACCTGGTGTTATAAGTAACCTGGTGTAATGAGTAACCTGGTGTAATGCGTAACCTGGTGTAACCTGGTGTAATGAGTAACCTGGTGTAATAAGTAACCTGGTGTAATGGAGTAACCTGGTGTAACCTGGTGTAATGAGTAACCTGGTGTTATAAGTAACCTGGTGTAATGAAGTAACCTGGTGTAACCTGGTGTAATGAGTAACTTTGTGTTATAAGTAACCTGGTGTAATGAGTAACCTGATGTAATGCGTAACCTGGTGTAACCTGGTGTAATGAGTAACCTGGTGTAATAAGTAACCTGTTGTAATGAGTAACCTGGTGTAATGCATAACCTGGTGTAATGAGTAACCTGGTGTAATGAGTAATCTGGTGTAATGAGTAACCTGGTGTAACCTGGTGTAATGAGTAACCTGGTGTGATGAGTAACCTGGTGTAATGAACCTGTAACCTGGTGTAATGAGTAACCTGGTGTAATAAGTAACCTGGTATAACCTGGTGTAATGAGTAACCTGGTGTAATGAGTAACCTGGTTTAACCTAGTGTAATGAGTAACCTGGTGTGATGAGTAACCTGGTGTAATGAGTAACCTGGTGTAATGAGTAACCTGGTGTAATGAATGTAACCTGGTGTAATGAGTAACCTGGTTAACGAGTAACCTGGTGTAACCTGGTGTAACCTGGTGTGATGAGTAACCTGGTGTAACCTGGTGTGATAAGTAAACTGGTGTAATGAGTAACCTGGTGTAACCTGGTGTAACCTGGTAACCTGGCGT
>NC_068443.1:986661-988063 GCF_023373465.1 Oncorhynchus keta | reverse complement strand
TAACCTGGTGTAAAGTAGTATACCTGGAGGCCAGTATCTGTGAGGCCCTGATGTCAGCCACCACATGTAGGAAGTAGTAACTCATGAAGACCCGTCTCTGCAACAGCAGGAAGGCAAAGCAGATGCTGTCCCAGATGATCCCAGCCTCGTCGCTGGGCAGATCACACTTCTTACCACCGTCCGCAGCTAGTGAGGAAACACACACACACACACACACATATACACACACACACACACACACACACACACACACACACACACACACACACACACACACACACACACACACACACACACACACACACACACACACACACACACACACATACACATATATATACACATATATATACACACACACACACACACACACACACACACACACACACACACACACACACACACACACACACACACACACACACACACACACACACACACACACACACACATACACACACACACACACAGAACACCTTTAGTTGTATCATTTCTACGTTTATTCTCCTTCATAAAACACGTCCATATTTCATTGAATGTCACGGAACTTCACGGCGTTAAGAGATCCGTTATTCAGTTCGAGACGTACGTGTGATGTCTCTGTTCGTGACGACCTTATACTCCTTGATGGTGCAGGCCAGACTGAGGAGCTGGATCAGCCAGCAGTTATTTACCACCAGGACGTTGATGTAGCCACAGGCCAGGATCTGATCACAACACAGAGACCAACGAATCAAATATACAGGCTGAGCAGAAAGGACAAGGACTCAGATCTACAGGGTGAATCGGATCTACAGGGTGAATCGGATCTACAGGGTGAATCGGATCTACAGGTTGAATCGGATCTACAGGGTGAATCGGATCTACAGGGTAAATCGGATCTACAGGGTAAATCGGATCTACAGGGTGAATCGGATCTACAGGGTGAATCGGATCTACAGGGTGAATCGGATCTACAGGGTGAATCGGATCTACAGGGTGAATCGGATCTACAGGGTGAATCGGATCTACAGGGTGAATCGGATCTACAGGGTGAATCGGATCTACAGGGTAAATCGGATCTACAGGGTGAATCAGATCTACAGGGTGAATCAGATCTACAACGTGAATCAGATCTACAGGGTAAATCAGATCTACAGGGTGAATCAGATCTACAGGGTGAATCAGATCTACAGGGTGAATCGGATCTACAGGGTGAATCAGATCTACAGGGTGAATCAGATCTACAGGGTGAATCGGATCTACAGGGTGAATCAGATCTACAGGGTGAATCAGATCTACAGGGTGAATCGGATCTACAGGGTGAATCGGAACTACAGGGTGAATCAGATCTACAGGGTGAATCAGATCTACAGGGTGAATCGGATCTACAGGGTGAATCAGATCTACAGGGTAAATCAGA
>NC_068443.1:961661-981661 GCF_023373465.1 Oncorhynchus keta | reverse complement strand
AAAAGACAGTAACTAGACATACTGTATGTATGGGTATGCCCTTTTCCAATGCTATAGGTCTACCTACCTGCAGTGTATGAAGTCAGGCACAGGGTTGTGAACGCTGAACGAGGCCGCGTCTAGGTCTCTGCAGATCTCCACGTTGTCTCCGGCCATGAGACGGACAGCTGCCTTGTTCTCCTCGTCAAATACACTCCTCTGGAGTGAGGCGCAGAGGAGGAGCATGAAGTCATCTAGAGAGGAGGAGAGAGGATGAGCATGAAGTCATCTAGAGAGGAGGAGAGAGGAGGAGCATGAAGTCATCTAGAGAGGAGGAGAGAGGAGGAGCATGAAGTCATCTAGAGAGGAGGAGAGAGGAGGAGCATGAAGTCATCTAGAGAGGAGGAGAGAGGAGGAGCATGAAGTCATCTAGAGAGGAGGAGAGAGGAGGAGCATGAAGTCATCTAGAGAGGAGGAGAGAGGAGGAGCATGAAGTCATCTAGAGAGGAGGAGAGAGGAGGAGCATGAAGTCATCTAGAGAGGAGGAGAGAGGAGGAGCATGAAGTCATCTAGAGAGGAGGAGAGAGGAGGAGCATGAAGTCATCTAGAGAGGAGGAGAGAGGAGGAGCATGAAGTCATCTAGAGAGGAGGAGAGAGGAGGAGCATGAAGTCATCTAGAGAGGAGGAGAGAGGAGGAGTATGAAGTCATCTAGAGAGGAGGAGCATGACGTCATCTAGAGAGGAGGAGAGAGGAGGAGCATGAAGTCATCTAGAGAGGAGGAGAGAGGAGAAGCATAAAGTCATCTAGAGAGGAGGAGAGAGGAGCATGAAGTAATCTAGAGAGGAGGAGAGAGGAGGAGCATGAAGTCATCTAGAGGGGAGGAGAGAGGAGGATCATAAAGTCATCTAGAGAGGAGGAGAGAGGAGGAGCATGAAGTCATCTAGATAGGAGGAGCATGAAGTCATCTAGAGAGGAGGAGAGAGGAGGAGCATGAAGTCATCTAGATAGGAGGAGCATGAAGTCATCTAGAGAGGAGGAGAGAGGAGGAGCATGAAGTCATCTAGAGAAGAGGAGAGAGGAGGAGCATGAAGTCATCTAGAGAGGAGGAGAGAGGAGGAGCATGAGGTCATCTAGAGAGGAGAGGAGGAGAGGAGGAGCATGAAGTCATCTAGAGAGGAGGAGAGAGGAGGAGCATGAAGTCATCTAGAGAGGAGGAGAGAGGAGGAGAGAGGAGAGGAGGTAGGAAGGAGAGGACTTAGAACAGCAGATTTAAGCTACAAACTAGTGTTTAACTAAAAATGTAGATAGATATAGATAGGCAATATAATCAATTCTATCCAACCCTGTCCATATCGACCCCATTATATCAACCCTGTCCATATCGACCCCATTATATCAACCCTGTCCATATCGATCCTTAATAGTCCAACAGAACAACATGATACGTACAGACGAGAAAGATTGGGTTGGGGTTGGTGTGGAAGTCAGGGAAATAAAGCCACTTGATGACGTTGGAGTCCATTGCAGAGTTTGGGAACCTCCATGGGTAGTCTGAAGGCATAGAGAGCAACAACAACAACAACAACAACAACAAACTATATTAAAATATAAGAGAAGCACATACATTTCACACATTGGGTTGGCAGGGTAGCCTAGTGGTTAGAGTGGAGGGTTGGCAGGGTAGCCTAGTGGTTAGAGTGGAGGGTTGGCAGGGTAGCCTAGTGGTTAGAGTGGAGGGTTGGCAGGGTAGCCTAGTGGTTAGAGTGGAGGGTTGGCAGGGTAGCCTAGTGGTTAGAGTGGAGGGCGGCAGGGTAGCCTAGTGGTTAGAGTGGAGGGTTGGCAGGGTAGCCTAGTGGTTAGAGTGGAGGGGCGGCAGGGTAGCCTAGTGGTTAGAGTGGAGGGTTGGCAGGGTAGCCTAGTGGTTAGAGTGGAGGGGCGGCAGGGTAGCCTAGTGGTTAGAGTGGAGGGTTGGCAGGGTAGCCTAGTGGTTAGAGTGGAGGGGTGGCAGGGTAGCCTAGTGGTTAGAGTGGAGGGGTGGCAGGGTAGCCTAGTGGTTAGAGGGAGGGGTTGGCAGGGAGCCTAGTGGTTAGAGTGGAGGGTTGGCAGGGTAGCCTAGTGGTTAGACTGGAGGGGTGGCAGGGTAGCCTAGTGGTTAGAGTGGAGGGGTGGCAGGGTAGCCTAGTGGTTAGAGTGGAGGGTTGGCAGGGTAGCCTAGTGGTTAGAGTCAAGGCGGCAGGGTAGCCTAGTGGTTAGATGTAGAGGCGGCAGGGTAGCCAGTGGTTAGAGTGGAGGGTTGGCAGGGTAGCCTAGTGGTTAGAGTGGAGGGGCGGCAGGGTAGCCTAGTGGTTAGAGTGGAGGGTTGGCAGGGTAGCCTAGTGGTTAGAGTGGAGGGGCGGCAGGGTAGCCTAGTGGTTAGAGTGGAGGGTTGGCAGGGTAGCCTAGTGGTTAGAGTGGAGAGGCGGCAGGGTAGCCTAGTGGTTAGAGTGGAGAGGCGGCAGGGTAGCCTAGTGGTTAGAGTGTAGAGGCGGCAGGGTAGCCTAGTGGTTAGAGTGGAGGGTTGGCAGGGTAGCCTAGTGGTTAGAGTGGAGGGGCGGCAGGGTAGCCTAGTGGTTAGAGTGGAGGGTTGGAAGGGTCTGCTAAGGGTTGGCATGGCATATATAAGGGTAGCCTAGTGGTTAGAGTGGAGGGTTGGCAGGGTAGCCTAGTGGTTAGAGTGGAGGGTTGGCAGGGTAGCCTAGTGGTTAGAGTGGAGGGTTGGCAGGGTAGCCTAGTGGTTAGAGTGGAGGGTTGGCAGGGTAGCCTAGTGGTTAGAGTGGAGGGGCGGCAGGGTAGCCTAGTGGTTAGAGTGGAGGGTTGGCAGGGTAGCCTAGTGGTTAGAGTGGAGGGGCGGCAGGGTAGCCTAGTGGTTAGAGTGGAGGGTTGGCAGGGTAGCCTAGTGGTTAGAGTGGAGGGGTGGCAGGGTAGCCTAGTGGTTAGAGTGGAGGGTTGGCAGGGTAGCCTAGTGGTTAGAGTGGAGGGGTGGCAGGGTAGCCTAGTGGTTAGAGTGGAGGGGTGGCAGGGTAGCCTAGTGGTTAGAGTGGAGGGGTGGCAGGGTAGCCTAGTGGTTAGAGTGGAGGGCGGCAGGGTAGCCTAGTGTTTAGAGTGGAGGGGTGGCAGGGTAGCCTAATGGTTAGAGTGGAGGGTTGGCAGGGTAGCCTAGTGGTTAGAGTGGAGGGGTGGCAGGGTAGCCTAGTGGTTAGAGTGGAGGGGTGGCAGGGTAGCCTAGTGGTTAGAGTGGAGGGGTGGCAGGGTAGCCTAGTGGTTAGAGTGGAGGGGTGGCAGGGTAGCCTAGTGGTTAGAGTGGAGGGGTGGCAGGGTAGCCTAGTGGTTAGAGCGTTGGACTAGTAACCGGAAGGTTGAAAGTTCAAACCCCTCGAGCTGACAAGGTACAAATCTGTTGTTCTGCCCCTGAACAGGCAGTTAACCCCACTAGGCCGTCATTGAAAATAATAATTAGTTCTTAACTGACTTGCCTAGTTAAATAAAGGTTAACTAAATAACAACAACACAAGCAAATTACATGTAAACTCTACAATGAAACAAACACCATATATACAGCGGTATGTGGACACGCCTTCAAATTAGTGGATTCGGGGCTTTTTCAGGCACACCCGTTGCTGATTGGTGTATAAAATGGAGCACACAGCCATAGACAGTAGAATGGCCCGTACTGAAGAGCGTGGCACCGTCAAAGAACGTCCCCTCTGCAACAAGGCAGTTCGCCATGCAATCTCCATAGACAAACATTGGCAGTGTAATGGTATTACTGAAGAGCTCAGTGACTTTGGCATCGTCATAGGATGCTTACGTTTCCAACAAGTCAGTTCGTCAAATTTCTGCCCTGCTAGAGCTGCCCCCCGGTCAACGGTAAGTGCTGTTATTGTGAAGTGGAAACGTCTAAGAGCAACAACGGCTCAGCCGCGAAGTGGTAGGCCACACACGCTCACAGAACGGGACCTCCGAGTGCTGAAATTGCTCACTACCTAGTTCCAAAATGCCTCTGGAAGCAACGTCAGCACAAGAAATGTTCGTCTGGAGCTTCATGAAATGGGTTTCCATGGCCGAGCAGACGCACACAAGCCTAAGATCACCATGTCGAGCGTCGGCTGGAGTGGTGTAAAGCTCACCATCATTGGGCTCTTAAGCAGTGGACAAGCGTTCTCTGGAGTGATGAATCACGCTTCACCATCTGGTAGTCCGACAGACGAATCTGGGTTTGGCGGATCCCAGGAGAAAGCTAACTGCCCCAATGCAGATGGATGAGGAATAATGGTCTGGGGCTGTTTTTCATGGTTCAGGCCCCTTAGATCCAGTGAAGGAAAATCTTAACACTACAGCATACAATGACATTCTAGACCATTCTGTGCTTCCAACTTTGTGGCAACAGTTTGGGGAAGGCCCTTTCCTGTTTCAGCATGACAATGCCCTGGCCACAAAGTGAGGTCCATACAGAAATGGTTTGTCGAGATCAGTGTAGAGGAACTTGCCCTGATCAAACACCTTTGGGATGAATTGGAACGCCGACTGCAAGCCAGGCCTAATAGCCCATCATCAGTGCACAAACCTCACTAATGCTCTTGTGGCTGAATGGAAGCAAGTCCCTGCAGCAATGTTCCAAAATCTAGTGGAAAGCCTTCCCTGAAGAGTGGAGGCTGTTATAGCAGCAATGTTCCAACATCTAGTGGAAAGCCTTCCCAGAAGAGTGGAGGCTGTTATAGCAGCAATGTTCCAACATCTAGTGGAAAGCCTTCCCAGAAGAGTGGAGGCTGTTATAGCAGCAATGTTCCAACATCTAGTGGAAAGCCTTCCCAGAAGAGTGGAGGCTGTTATAGCAGCAATGTTCCAACATCTAGTGGAAAGCCTTCCCTGAAGAGTGGAGGCTGTTATAGCAGCAATGTTCCAACATCTAGTTGAAAGCCTTCCCAGAAGAGTGGAGGCTGTTATAGCAGCAATGTTCCAACATCTAGTTGAAAGCCTTCCCAGAAGAGTGGAGGCTGTTATAGCAGCAATGTTCCAACATCTAGTGGAAAGCCTTCCCAGAAGAGTGGAGGCTGTTATAGCAGCAATGTTACAACATCTAGTGGAAAGCCTTCCCAGAAGAGTGGAGGCTGTTATAGCAGCAATGTTCCTACATCTAGTGGAAAGCCTTCCCAGAAGAGTGGAGGCTGTTATAGCAGCAATGTTCCTACATCTAGTGGAAAGCCTTCCCAGAAGAGTGGAGGCTGTTATAGCAGCAATGTTCCTACATCTAGTGGAAAACCTTCCCAGAAGAGTGGAGGCTGTTATAGCAGCAATGTTCCTACATCTAGTGGAAAGCCTTCCCAGAAGAGTGGAGGCTGTTATAGCAGCAATGTTCCTACATCTAGTGGAAAGCCTTCCCAGAAGAGTGGAGGCTGTTATAGCAGCAATGTTCCTACATCTAGTGGAAAGCCTTCCCAGAAGAGTGGAGGCTGTTATAGCAGCAATGTTCCTACATCTAGTGGAAAGCCTTCCCAGAAGAGTGGAGGCTGTTATAGCAGCAATGTTCCTACATCTAGTGGAAAACCTTCCCAGAAGAGTGGAGGCTGTTATAGCAGCAATGTTCCTACATATAGTGGAAAACCTTCCCAGAAGAGTGGGGCTGTTATAGCAGCAATGTTCCTACATATAGTGGAAAACCTTCCCAGAAGAGTGGAGGCTGTTATAGCAGCAATGTTCCTACATCTAGTGGAAAACCTTCCCAGAAGAGTGGAGGCTGTTATAGCAGCAATGTTCCAACATCTAGTGGAAAGCCTTCCCCAGAAGAGTGGAGGCTGTTATAGCAGCAGTGTTCCAACATCTAGTGGAAAACCTTCCCAGAAGAGTGGAGGCTGTTATAGCAGCAATGTTCCTACATCTAGTAGAAAGCCTTCCCAGAAGAGTGGAGGCTGTTATAGCAGCAATGTTCCTACATCTAGTGGAAAACCTTCCCAGAAGAGTGGAGGCTGTTATAGCAGCAATGTTCCTACATCTAGTGGAGAGCCTTCCCAGAAGAGTGGAGGCTGTTATAGCAGCAATGTTCCTACATATAGTGGAAAACCTTCCCAGAAGAGTGGGGGCTGTTATAGCAGCAATGTTCCTACATCTAGTGGAAAACCTTCCCAGAAGAGTGGAGGCTGTTATAGCAGCAATGTTCCTACATATAGTGGAAAACCTTCCCAGAAGAGTGGGGCTGTTATAGCAGCAATGTTCCTACATCTAGTGGAAAACCTTCCCAGAAGAGTGGGGCTGTTATAGCAGCAATGTTCCTACATCTAGTGGAAAGCCTTCCCAGAAGAGTGGAGGCTGTTATAGCAGCAATGTTCCAACATCTAGTGGAAAGCCTTCCCAGAAGAGTGGAGGCTGTTATAGCAGCAATGTTCCAACATCTAGTGGAAAGCCTTCCCAGAAGAGTGGAGGCTGTTATAGCAGCAATGTTCCAACATCTAGTGGAAAGCCTTCCCAGAAGAGTGGAGGCTGTTATAGCAGCAATGTTCCAACATCTAGTGGAAAGCCTTCCCAGAAGACTGGAGGCTGTTATAGCAGCAATGTTCCAACATCTAGTGGAAAGCCTTCCCAGAAGAGTGGAGGCTGTTATAGCAGCAAAGGGAGAACCAACTCCAATGGGATGTTCGACAAGCATGTGTACACATGTTTTTGGTCATGTAGTCTACATACACACACACACACACACACACACACACACACACACACACACACACACACACACACACACACACACACACACACACACACACACACATACCTTTGCAAGCTGCAGGTGGTATCCCGATGCACACAAAGTACTGCCAGGTTAGAATACAGGCCTGGAAACAACAGTATTTAGGCCAGATCTCAGCTATAGCTTTCCTCCTACGTCTGTACATCACGGCTATCAGAGAGAAGGCATGCAGCACAGCATAGAAGTCCATACGCTGGCCAATCACATTCACCGCCAGTAGGAAGCATGTCTAGAACGAGCAGGAAGAGGAAAGAGAGGGAGAGAGAGAGAGACAACAAGGGGGAGGGAGGGAGGGAGAGGGGAGACAGAGAGAGAGTGTGTGTGAAGTTTAGCCCAAATGATCTCTCTGAATATAATGGTTTCTACCTACCTCCAGCCCATGTGATCTCTCTGAATATAATGGTTTCTTCCTACCTCCATCCCATGTGATCTCTCTGAATATAATGGTTTCTACCTTCCTCCATCCCATGTGATCTCTCTGAATATAATGGTTTCTACCTTCCTCCATCCCATGTGATCTCTCTGAATATAATGGTTTCTACCTTCCTCCATCCCATGTGATCTCTCTGAATATAATGGTTTCTGCCTACCTCCAGCCCGAACTTGTAGAAGAAGTAGTTGATGAAGTACTTGGCACAGTTGATGATGCCGTTGTCGAGGTGTTGCCGCGTGATGTCATGGAAGATGATGCGAGCGGCGGGCGCGGTGAGCTTGTTCCTCAGTCTGTAGTACTGCTGGTGACGGTAGATGGTCACCTCAAATGCCAGCATGGCCAACATCAGCAGGTTGTTCTGGATGAGGAGAGGAGAGGAGAGGAGAGGAGAGGAGAGAGAGGAGAGGAGAGGGGAGGAGAGGAGAGGAGAGGAGAGGAGAGGAGAGGAGAGAGAGGAGAGGGAGGAGAGGAGAGGAGAGGAGAGGAGAGGAGAGGAGAGAGGAGCATGGCCAACATCAGCAGGTTGTTCTGGAGGAGGAAAAAGAAACAGTGAAGTAACAAAATAGATCTTTGTTATTTTTGTTATTTTTGCAGTACTGACTCAGTTGATAGAGGTAGATATTTAGTATAGCCTTGACTCAGAGACTGGTCCTTCTAGCACCGACTCAGAGAATGGTCCTTCCAGCCCGGACTCAGAGACTGGTCCTTCTAGCATTGACTCAGAGACTGGTCCTTCGAGCCCTGACTCAGAGACTGGTCCTTCTAGCATTGACTCAGAGACTGGTCCTTCGAGCCCTGACTCAAAGGCTGGTCCTTCGAGCCCTGACTCAGAGACTGGTCCTTCTAGCATTGACTCAGAGACTGGTCCTTCTAGCCCTGACTCAGAGACTGGTCCTTCTAGCCTTGACTCAGAGTCTGGGGTTTCTAGCCTTGACTCAGAGTCTGGTCCTTCTAGCCCTGACTCAGAGTCTGGTCCTTCTAGCCCTGACTCAGAGACTGGTCCTTCTAGCCTTGACTCAGAGTCTGGGGTTTCTAGACTTGACTCAAAGGCTGGTCCTTCGAGCCCTGACTCAGAGACTGGTCCTTCTAGCCCTGACTCAGAGACTGGTCCTTCCAGCCCTGACTCAGAGACCAGTCCTTCTAGCCTTGACTCAGAGACTCGTCCTTCTAGCCCTGACTCAGAGACTGGTCCTTCTAGATTTGACTCAGAGACTGGTCCTTCTAGCCCTGACTCAGAGACTGGTCCTTCTAGCCCTGACTCAGAGACTCGTCCTTCTAGCCCTGACTCAGATACTCGTCCTTCTAGCCCTGACTCAGAGACTGGTCCTTCTAGCACAGACTCAGAGACTGGTCCTTCCAGCCTTGACTCAGAGACCAGTCCTTCTAGCCTTGACTCAGAGACTGGTCCTTCTAGCCCTGACTCAGAGACTGGTCCTTCCAGCCCTGACTCAGAGACTGGTCCTTCTAGCCCTGACTCAGAGACTGGTCCTTCTAGCACAGACTCAGAGACTGGTCCTTCCAGCCCTGATTCAGAGACTGGTCCTTCTAGCCCTGACTCAGAGACTGGTCCTTCTAGCCATGACTCAGAGACTGGTCCTTCTAGCCCTGACTCAAAGGCTGGTCCTTCTAGCCCTGACTCAGAGCCTGGTCCTTCTAGCCCTGACTCAGAGACTGGTTCTTCTAGCACCGACTCAGAGACTGGTCCTGATTCACAGGCTGGTCCTGCCAGACAGATAATCAAAGGTGAGTCTCTCCCAATGTCCTGGGTTCCGAGATGTATCAATGGCAGATTCATGAAAAACTCAGTGTATGAGTTTTCTGTTATTTGAGAACTATTTCCTATGTTTGCATGTCCCAAAAGTGATGCTATACTACTATACAATATAGATGTCTTGTTTTATAAGTAAACGTGATCGGTTAGTGTCTCCTCACCCTAAGGTTCTCCAGTAGAGGGTTGAATTTGTTGAGTCCGACCCAGTTGGACGGGTCTACTGGCTCCTTGTACAGCAGAGAGTCTTTCATCTCTTCTCTCTGTTTCTCTGTGTAGTTCATTGGCTGGGGAGGACGAGGAGTCAGAACAGGAGTCAGAACAGTCAAACCATATTTAGACGACCCTAGGCTTTTGTAAGTACCCTTACGAACAACCCAGAAGACGAAGTCAGTCCAAAACATAAAATGTTCATAGTTACATATTGGTATCTATCTCCATACGTTTGAATAGATATGTTCAAATACCTTTGGCCAAGGCTTCGGCATAGAATTGAGACAAAGACATTTTTAAAAATCGAGCAACCAGCCAACCATTCCATAAACCAACCGAACAACCAACCAACCATTCCACCTACCAACCAACCATTCCATCACCCAACCAAACATTCCATCAACCAACCAACCAGTAAACCATTCCATTAACCAATCAAACTTTCCATCAACCAACCAACCATTCCATTAACCAACCGACCCTTCCATCAACCAATCAACCAACCATTCTATTAACCAGCCAACCATTCTATCAACCAACCAACCATTCCCTCAACCAACCAACCATACAACCAACCAACCATTCCATCAACCAACCACCCAACCAACAATTCCATCAACCAACCATTCCATCAACCAGCCAACCAACCAACCAGCCAACCATTCCATAAACCAACCGAACAACCAACCAACCATTCCACCTACCAACCAACCATTCCATCACCCAACCAACCATTTGATCAACCAACCAAACAACCAACCAATCATTCCATCAACCAACCAACCAACCAGTAAACCATTCCATCAACCAACCAAACTTTCCATCAACCAACCAACCATTCCATTAACCAAACGACCATTCCATCAATCAGCCAACCATTCCATCAACCAACAGCAAACAATTCCATCAACCAACCAACAATTCTATCAACCAGCAAACCATTCCATTTACCAACCAACCATTCCATCAACCAACCAGCCATTCCATCAACCAACCAACCAACCAACCAACCATTCCATTAACCAACCAGCCATTCCATCAACCAACCAGCAAACCATTCCATCAACCAACCAGCCATTCCATCAACCAACCAACCAAACATTCCATTAACCAACCAACCATTCCATTTACCAATCAATCATTCCATCAACCAACAAATCTTTCCATCAACCAACCAACCAACCATTCAATCAATCAACCAACCTACCAGCCATTCCATCAACCAACCAACCATTCTGTCAACCAGCAAACCATTCTGTCAACCAGCCAACCATTCCATCAACCATCCCACCAACCAACCTTTCCATCAGCCAACCAACCATTCCATCAACCATTCCATCAACCAACCAACCCTTCCATCAACCAATCAAACAACCATTCTATTAACCAGCCAACCATTCTATCAACCAGCCAACCATTCTGTCAACCAACCAAACATTCCATCAACCAACCAACAAACAAACCATTCCATCAGCCAACCAACATTTCCATCAATCAACCAAACCTCCATCAACCAACCATTCCCTCAACCAACCAACCATACAACCAACCAACCATTCCATCAACCAACCAACCAACCATTCCATCAACCAACCATTCCATCAACAATCCAACCAACCATTCCATCAACAAACCAACCAGCCAACCAACTATTCCATCAACCAACAATTCCATCAACCAACCATTCCATCAACAAACCAACCAACCAACCATTCCATCAACCAACCATTCCATCAACAAACCAACCAGCCAACCAAACAACCATTCCATCAACCAACCAACCAACCATTCCATCAACCAACCAACCAACCATTCCATCAACCAACCAACCATTCCATCAACCAACCAACCATTCCAACAACCAACCAACCAACCATTCCATCAACAAACCATTCCATCAACCAACCAACCATTCCATCAACCAACCAACCAACCATTCCATCAACCAACCAACCATTCCATCAACCAACCAACCATTCCATCAACCAACCATTCCATCAACCAACCAACCAACCATTCCATCAACCAACCAACCATTCCATCAACCAACCAACCATTTATCATCCAACCATTCTACCCACCAACCCACCCTACTCACCATGGAGCAGTTCTTGGAGTAAGAGGCAGGTTGTATAGATTCCAGCTGGTACAACATCTTACAGACGATGATAACGCAGGTCCAGACTGTACAGATACTGGAGGCCAGTGGTCTGAACTGACCGAAGGGTAGAGCAAAGGCCCAGCACGCCAGGAACACGTAGTTGAACAAGGACACCTGCCAGACAGGAGAAACAGTTAGAGCGAAGGCCCAGCACGCCAGGAACACGTAGTTAAACAAGGACACCTGCCAGAGAGGAGAAACAGTTAGAGCGAAGGCCCAGCACGCCAGGAACACGTAGTTGAACAAGGACACCTGCCAGACAGGAGAAACAGTTAGAGCGAAGGCCCAGCACGCCAGGAACACGTAGTTGAACAAGGACACCTGCCAGACAGGAGAAACAGTTAGAGCGAAGGCCCAGCACGCCAGGAACACGTAGTTGAACTAAGACACCTGCCAGACAGGAGAAACAGTTAGAGCGAAGGCCCAGCACCCCAGGAACACGTAGTTGAACAAGGACACCTGCCAGAGAGGAGAAACAGTTAGAACGAAGGCCCAGCACGCCAGGAACACGTAGTTTAACAAAGACACCTGCCAGACAGGAGAAACAGTTAGAGCGAAGGCCCAGCACGCCAGGAACACGTAGTTAAACAAGGACACCTGCCAGAGAGGAGAAACAGTTAGAGCGAAGGCCCAGCACGCCAGGAACACGTAGTTAAACAAGGACACCTGCCAGAGAGGAGAAACAGTTAGAGCGAAGGCCCAGCACGCCAGGAACACGTAGTTGAACAAGGACACCTGCCAGACAGGAGAAACAGTTAGAGCGAAGGCCCAGCACGCCAGGAACTCGTAGTTGAACTAAGACACCTGCCAGACAGGAGAAACAGTTAGAGCGAAGGCCCAGCACGCCAGGAACTCGTAGTTGAACTAAGACACCTGCCAGACAGGAGAAACAGTTAGAGCGAAGGCCCAGCACGCCAGGAACACGTAGTTGAACTAAGACACCTGCCAGACAGGAGAAACAGTTAGAGCGAAGGCCCAGCACCCCAGGAACACGTAGTTGAACAAGGACACCTGCCAGAGAGGAGAAACAGTTAGAGCGAAGGCCCAGCACGCCAGGAACACGTAGTTGAACAAGGACACCTGCCAGACAGGAGAAACAGTTAGAGCGAAGGCCCAGCACGCCAGGAACACGTAGTTAAACAAGGACACCTGCCAGAGAGGAGAAACAGTTAGAGTGAAGGCCCAGCACGCCAGGAACACGTAGTTAAACAAGGACACCTGCCAGAGAGGAGAAACAGTTAGAGCGAAGGCCCAGCACGCCAGGAACATGTAGTTGAACAAGGACACCTGCCAGACAGGAGAAACAGTTAGAGCGAAGGCCCAGCACGCCAGGAACACGTAGTTAAACAAGGACACCTGCCAGAGAGGAGAAACAGTTAGAGCGAAGGCCCAGCACGCCAGGAACACGTAGTTGAACAAGGACACCTGCCAAAGAGGAGAAACAGTTAGAGCGAAGGCCCAGCACGCCAGGAACACGTAGTTGAACAAGGACACCTGCCAGACAGGAGAAACAGTTAGAGCGAAGGCCCAGCACGCCAGGAACTCGTAGTTGAACTAAGACACCTGCCAGACAGGAGAAACAGTTAGAGCGAAGGCCCAGCACGCCAGGAACACGTAGTTAAACTAAGACACCTGCCAGACAGGAGAAACAGTTAGAGCGAAGGCCCAGCACCCCAGGAACACGTAGTTGAACAAGGACACCTGCCAGACAGGAGAAACAGTTAGAGCGAAGGCCCAGCACGCCAGGAACACGTAGTTGAACAAGGACACCTGCCAGACAGGAGAAACAGTTAGAGCGAAGGCCCAGCACGCCAGGAACACATAGTTAAACAAGGACACCTGCCAGAGAGGAGAAACAGTTAGAGCGAAGGCCCAGCACGCCAGGAACACGTAGTTAAACAAGGACACCTGCCAGAGAGGAGAAACAGTTAGAGCGAAGGCCCAGCACGCCAGGAACACGTAGTTGAACAAGGACACCTGCCAAAGAGGAGAAACAGTTAGAGCGAAGGCCCAGCACGCCAGGAACACGTAGTTGAACAAGGACACCTGCCAGACAGGAGAAACAGTTAGAGCGAAGGCCCAGCACGCCAGGAACTCGTAGTTGAACTAAGACACCTGCCAGACAGGAGAAACAGTTAGAGCGAAGGCCCAGCACGCCAGGAACACGTAGTTGAAATAAGACACCTGCCGGACAGGAGAAACAGTTAGAGCGAAGGCCCAGCACCGCAGGAACACGTAGTTGAACAAGGACACCTGCCAGAGAGGAGAAACAGTTAGAACGAAGGCCCAGCACGCCAGGAACACGTAGTTTAACTAAGACACCTGCCAGACAGGAGAAACAGTTAGAGCGAAGGCCCAGCACGCCAGGAACACATAGTTGAACAAGGACACCTGCCAAAGAGGAGAAACAGTTAGAACGAAGGCCCAGCACGCCAGGAACACGTAGTTTAACTAAGACACCTGCCAGAGAGGAGAAACAGTTAGAGCGAAGGCCCAGCACGCCAGGAACACGTAGTTAAACAAGGACACCTGCCAGAGAGGAGAAACAGTTAGAGCGAAGGCCCAGCACGCCAGGAACACGTAGTTGAACAAGGACACCTGCCAAAGAGGAGAAACAGTTAGAGCGAAGGCCCAGCACGCCAGGAACACGTAGTTGAACAAGGACACCTGCCAGACAGGAGAAACAGTTAGATTTAGTGTCTGTACCACTACTAGCTTTATGAAAAGATCACTACTAAAAACACAAACTCCAAGAGTGGACAATGATTGTTATTAGGAACAACTGAAACAGAGGTAGTTTGGGTGACAAGTATTAAATTGTTAGTGTAATGCCGAGGCGGAAGCTCAGCTGCCTTAACACAGTCTTGTAGCAAGCAGGGCAGCTGTGCTCAAACCCCCAGCCCTTACCTCCTTGACAGAGACCAGTATGATATACGAAGAGACGATCTTGACGATGTGTATCTCTAGGAGCCACCAGATGAAGAGCTGCAGCTTGTGGAAATATTCCAGGAACTTGAGGAACAGCACAGTCAGACGGTCCACCACCAGGTGCCACTTATTCTTTAGGTCTGACAGGAACAGGACGAGACAGGAAGCAATCTGTCAGTCACTCAGTCAGTCAGTCAGTCAGCCAATAGTCAGTCAGTCAGTCAGACGGTCCACCACCAGGTGCCACTTATTCTTTAGGTCTGACAGGAACAGGACGAGACAGGAAGCAATCAGTCAGCCAGTCAGTCAGTCAGTCAGTCAGCCAATAGTCAGCCAGTCAGTCAGTCAGTCAGCCAATAGTCAGTCAGTCAGTCAGTCTGACAATCAGTCAGTCAATCTTGTCAGTCAGTCAGCCAGTTAATCCGTCTGACAATCAGTCAGCCAGTCAGTCAGTCAACCAGTCAGCCAAGTAGCCAATCTGTCAGTCAATCAATCAATCAGCCAGTCAGTCAGTCAGCCAGTTGGTCAATCAGTCAGTCAATCACTTAGTCAGTCAGTCAGTCACTCCATCAATCAGTCATTCAGTCAGTCAGTTATCCAATCAGTTAGTCAATCAGTCAGTCAATCAGTCAGTCAGTCAGTCAGTCAGTCAGTCAGTCAGTCAGTCAGCCAGTTAATCATTCAGTCAGTCAGTCAGTCAGTCAGTCAATCAGTCAGTCAGCCAGTTAATCATTCAGTCAGTCAGTCAGTCAGTCAGTCAGTCACTCCATCAATCAGTCAATCAGTCAATCAGTCAGTCAGTTATCCAATCAGTCAGTCAATCAGTCAGTCAGCCAGTTAATCATTCAGTCAGTCAGTTATCCAATCAGTTAGTCAATCAGTCAGTCAGTCAGTCAATCAGTCAGTCAATCAGTCAGTCAGTCAGTCAGTCAGTCAGTCAGTCAGTCAGTCAGTCAGAGTATCAGTCAATCAGTCAGTTAGTCAGTCAGTCAATCAGTCAGTCAGTCAGAATATCAGTCAGCCAATCAGCTACCTGCCTCTAACCACTAGTCTACCTGCCTCTAACCACTAGTCTACCTTCCGCTCCTCTAGTCGACCTGCCGCCCCGCTAGTCTACCTGCCTCTAACCACTAGTCCACCTGCCTCTAACCACTAGTCTACCTTCCGCCCCTCTAGTCTACCTGCCGCCCCGCTAGTCTATCTGCCTCTAACCACTAGTCCACCTGCCTCTAACCACTAGTCTACCTGCCACCCCTCTAGTCTACCTGCCTCTAACCACTAGTCTACCTGCCTCCCCACTAGTCTAGTCTACCTGCCTCCCCTCTAGTCTACCTGCCGCCCCACTAGTCTACCTGCCTCCCCGCTAGTCTACCTGCCTCCCCACTAGTCTACCTGCCGCCCCGCAAGTCTACCTGCCTCCCCACTAGTCTACCTGTCGCCCCACTAATCTACCTGCCTCCCCACTAGTCTACCTGCCTCCCCTCTAGTCTACCTGCCTCCCAACTAGGGTACCTGCTGCCCCACTAGGGTACCTGCTGCCCCTCTAGTCTACCTGCCGCCCCACTAGTCTACCTGCCTCCCCTCTAGTCTACCTGCCTCCCCACTAGTCTACCTGCCTCCCCACTAGTCTACCTGCCGCCCCTCTCGTCTACCTGCCTCCCCACTAGTCTACCTGCCTCCCCACTAGTCTACCTGCCTCCCCACTAGTCTACCTGCCTCCCCTCTAGTCTACCTGCCTCTAACCTCTAGTCTACCTGCCTCCCCACTAGTCTACCTGCCTCCCCACTAGTCTACCTGCCTCCCCACTAGTCTACCTGCCGCCCCACTAGTCTAGTCTACCTGCCTCCCCTCTAGTCTACCTGCCGCCCCACTAGTCTACCTGCCTCCCCACTAGTCTACCTGCCTCTAACCTCTAGTCTACCTGCCGCCCCACTAGTCTACCTGCCTCCCCACTAGTCTACCTGCCTCCCCACTAGTCTACCTGCCTCACCTCTAGTCTACCTGCCGCCCCACTAGTCTACCTGCCTCTAACCTCTAGTCTACCTGCCGCCCTGACGGTGTTCTGTGTACCTGAGGTCGTGTTTTCTGTGGAGGGATCTGGCTCAGTTCCCACACTGCAGTGGCCACTCCCCCCCGACCCTGCACTGGACTCAAACGACTTTTGGAACGACTGATGCAACTCAAAGGACTTTCCGAATGACTGACGCAGGTCTATAGACTGATGGAGGCCTCCTTTCTGCTTCATCCCTCCATCTTTCTCCTGCATCACCACCACCAGGGTTCCCTCCTTCTTCTTCTCTTTCTTGTCGTCTGCTCGTATCACTCCTTCTCCAGAAGAGATGCTGAGCATGGTGATGTCAGCCAGGCTTCCATCCTGGTGTACCAGTCTGGGGAGGGAGACGGTGTTTAGATTCATGAGAGACACACACACAGACGCACACAGACGCACACACAGCACGCACACAGACAGACACAGACACGCACACAGACACACGCAGACACGCACAGACAGACACGCACACAGACAGACGACAGACAGACAGACAGACGACAGACAGACAGACAGACAGACAGACAGACAGACACGACAGACAGACACGACAGACAGACAGACAGACAGACAGACGACAGACACGCACACACAGACACACACACACACACGCACACACACACACACACACACACACACACACACACACACACACACACACGCACGCACTCTAAGGCACGATATCGACCATCGTCCTATCATGATTCTGTACCAATTAAACATAGTGTGTGTGTGACTGTCTGATGAGGACAGACGGCTGTCAGACCGTAGTCAGGACAGACAGGACTACATCATGATGGAACAGTGACACACAAACATTCAACCTCCAGCTGTACACCCTCACAGTACCATCGGTCACACACACACAAACCCACAAACCCTAGTGCCATCTAAGGTTGGGCTATCGACCCCCTATCATGATTCTGTACCATTAAACGGTGACTGTCTGATGAGGAACCGGCTGTCTTACCGTAGTCAGGTTATAGGACTACATCATGATGGAACAGTGACTTCAAACATTCAACCTCCAGCTGTACCCCCTCTAGTGCCATCGGTCAGCTGTACCCCCTCTAGTACCATCGGTCAGCTGTACCCCCTCTAGTACCATCGGTCAGCTGTACCCCCTCTAGTACCATCGGTCAGCTGTACCCCCTCTAGTACCATCGGTCAGCTGTACCCCCTCTAGTACCATCGGTCAGCTGTACCCCCTCTAGTACCATCGGTCAGCTGTACCCCCTCTCGTACCATCGGTCAGCTGTACCCCCTCTAGTACCATCGGTCAGCTGTACCCCCTCTAGTACCATCGGTCAGCTGTACCCCCTCTAGTACCATCGGTCAGCTGTACCCCCTCTAGTGCCATCGGTCAGCGCACTCTACAATGTTGTATTTTGCCATCATTGTAAGCCTGCTACACACATACACACTATACAATACATTTATTAAACATAAAAATGAGTGTGAGTTTTTGTCACAACCCGGCTCGTGAGAAGTGACAAAGAGCTCTTATAGGACCAGGGCACAAATAATAATAATTAATAATTTTGCTCTTTATATAACCATCTTACATATCAAACCTTATTTGTTCATCAAACATGGTGAATAACTCACCACAGGTTAATGAGAAGGGTGTGCTTGAAAGGATGCACATAACTCTACAATGTTGGGTTGTATTGGAGAGAGTCTCAGTCTTAAATCATTTTCCACACACAGTCTGTGCCTGTATTTAGTTTTCATGCTAATATACTCTCTCACCTAACTACGTGGTTGTAAAGGGCTTCAGTGTCTTAACAGAGCGATTTGCCAAGGCAGGATACTCTGAACGCAGCCCTATCCAGAAATCTGGCAGTGGCTTCTGATTCAAGGGATTCTGGTAAAATCCAATTTTGTTGCAATTTTGATGAGGCTCTCTTGTTCAGATATCGGTAAGTGGACTGCAGGAAGGGTATGAAAGGGATAACGAATCCAGTTGTTTGTGTCGTCTGTTTTGGGAAAGGACCTGTGTAATTGCACACCCAGGTCACTCAGGTGCTTCTATATCACATTTGACATTGTCCGTAAGCTTGAGTTCATTTGCACACAAAAATTCATACAACGATGGAAAGACCATTGTCCTTGTTAATGCAGACAGAGAAGAGCTCCGACTTCTGAATCATAGCCTCAATTTTATCCCGCACACTGAATATAGTTGCGGAGAGTCCATGTAATCCCAGATTCAGATCATTCAGGCGAGACAAAACATCCCCAAGATTTGGCCAGTCGTGTGAGAAACTCATCATCATGCAAACGGTCAGACAATTAGTGATTCTACCGTGTCCTGTGAGAATCTGTCCTTCTACCGTGTCCTGTGAGAATCTGTCCTTCTACCGTGTCCTGTGAGAATCTGTCCTTCTACCGTGTCCTGTGAGAATCTGTCCTTCTACCGTGTCCTGTGAGAATCAGTCCTTCTACCGTGTCCTGTGACAATATGTCCTTCTACCGTGTCCTGTGAGAATCTGTCCTTCACTACCGTGTCCTGTGAGAATCAGTCCTTCTACCGTGTCCTGTGAGAATCAGTCCTTCACTACCGTGTCCTGTGAGAATCTGTCCTTCTACCGTGTCCTGTGAGAATCTGTCCTTCACTACCGTGTCCTGTGAGAATCTGTCCTTCACTACCGTGTCCTGTGAGAATCAGTCCTTCTACCGTGTCCTGTGAGAATCTGTTCTTCACTACCGTGTCCTGTGAGAATCTGTCCTTCTACCGTGTCCTGTGAGAATCTGTCCTTCACTACCGTGTCCTGTGAGAATCTGTCCTTCTACCGTGTCCTGTGAGAATCTGTCCTTCTACCGTGTCCTGTGAGAATCTGTCCTTCTACCGTGTCCTGTGAGAATCTGTCCTTCTACCGTGTCCTGTGAGAATCTGTCCTTCACTACCGTGTCCTGTGAGAATCTGTCCTTCACTACCGTGTCTTGTGAGAATCAATCCTTCTACCGTGTCCTGTGAGAATCAGTCCTTCACTACCGTTTCCTGTGAGAATCTGTCCTTCTACCGTGTCCTGTGAGAATCTGTCCTTCACTACCGTGTCCTGTGAGAATCAGTCCTTCTACCGTGTCCTGTGAGAATCTGTCCTTCTACCGTGTCCTGTGAGAATCTGTCCTTCACTACCATGTCCTGTGAGAATCTGTTCTTCACTACCGTGTCCTGTGAGAATCTGTCCTTCTACCGTGTCCTGTGAGAATCCGTGTTTCACTACCGTGTCCTGTGAGAATCTGTCCTTCACTACTGTGTCCTGTGAGAATCTGTCCTTCACTACCGTGTCCTGTGAGAATCTGTCCTTCTACCGTGTCCTGTGAGAATCTGTCCTTCTACCGTGTCCTGTGAGAATCTGTCCAGTTGTGTCCTGTGAGAATCTGTCCAGTTGTGTCCTGTGAGAATCTGTCCTTCACTACCGTGTCCTGTGAGAATCTGTCCTTCTACCGTGTCCTGTGAGAATCTGTCCTTCTACCGTGTCCTGTGAGAATCTGTCCTTCTACCGTGTCCTGTGAGAATCTGTCCTTCACTACCGTGTCCTGTGAGAATCTGTCCTTCACTACCGTGTCCTGTGAGAATCTGTCCTTCTACCGTGTCCTGTGAGAATCTGTCCTTCTACCGTGTCCTGTGAGAATCTGTCCTTCTACCGTGTCCTGTGAGAATCTGTCCTTCACTACCGTGT
>NC_068443.1:949161-954161 GCF_023373465.1 Oncorhynchus keta | reverse complement strand
TGAGAGATGAGAGATGGAGAGGTGTATGAGAGAGGAGAAGTGGAGAGGAGATGGAGAGATGGAGAGGTGGATGAGAGGGAGAGATGGAGAGATGGATGAGAGAGGGCAGAGATGGAGAGATGGAGAGGTGGATTAGAGAGGAGAGATGGAGTGATGAGATGGAGAGGTGGATGAGAGGGGAGAGATGGAGAGGTGGATGAGAGAGGAGAGATAGAGAGGTGGATGAGAGAGGAGAGATAGAGAGGTGGGTGAGAGGAGATAGAGAGGTGGATGAGAGAGGAGAGATAGAGAGGTGGATGAGAGAGGAGAGATGGAGAGGTGGATGAGAGGGAGAGATAGAGAGGTGGGTGAGAGGGGAGAGATAGAGAGAGGAGAGATAGAGAGGTGGATGAGACAGGAGAGATGGAGAGGAGGTGGAGAGGTGGATGAGAGAGGAGAGATGGAGAGGTGGATGAGAGGGGAGAGATGGAGAGGTGGATGAGAGGAATACCTAGGATAGGATAAAGTAATCCTTCTCACCCCCCCTTAAAAGATTTAGATGCACTATTGTAAAGTGGCTGTTCCACTGGATGTCATAAGGTGTATGCACCAATTTGTAAGTTGCTCTGGATAAGAGCGTCTGCTAAATGACTTAAATGTAAATGTAATGTAAATGAGGTGGATGAGAGAGGAGAGATGGAGAGGTGGATGAGAGGGGAGAGATGGAGAGGTGGATGAGAGAGGAGAGATGGAGAGGTGGAGAGGTGGATGAGAGAGGAGAGATGGATGAGAGGGGAGAGATGGAGAGGTGGATGAGAGAGGAGAGATAGAGAGGTGGATGAGAGAGGAGAGATAGAGAGGTGGATGAGAGAGGAGAGATGGAGAGGAGGTGGAGAGGTAGAGGGAGGAGAAGAGTTGACCAAAGGAGAGCATGAGTGAAGAAGAGGGAGGGAAGTCAAACAGTGATGAATGGATGCGACAGGATGGATGAAAGGCGAGCAGGTACCTACCTGTTCATGATCAGATACACGCGACCATTGACTTTAGCATGACTGTGTGAGGAGAGGAAGGAATGGAGAGATGGCAGATGGCAGAGGAGGAGGAGAGATGGCAGTAGATTAAAGAGAATAGGATGGGAAGCAAGTGGGAACATGAATGAGGCTACTAGAACATGAATGAGGCTACTAGAACATGAAGGAGGCTACTAGAACATGAAGGAGGCTACGAGCTACTAGAACATGAAGGAGGCTACTAGAACATGAATGAGGCTACTAGAACATGAAGGAGGCTACTAGAACATGAATGAGGCTACTAGAACATGAAGGAGGCTACTAGCTACTAGAACATGAATGAGGCTACTAGAACATGAAGGAGGCTACTAGAACATGAAGGAGGCTACTAGAACATGAAGGAGGCTACTAGAACATGAAGGAGGCTACTAGAACATGAATGAGGCTACTAGAACATGAAGGAGGCTACGAGCTACTAGAACATGAATGAGGCTACTAGAACATGAAGGAGGCTACTAGAACATGAATGAGGCTACTAGAACATGAAGGAGGCTACTAGCTACTAGAACATGAAGGAGGCTACTAGCTACTAGAACATGAATGAGGCTACTAGAACATGAAGGAGGCTACTAGAACATGAAGGAGGCTACTAGAACATGAAGGAGGCTACTAGAACATGAAGGAGGCTACTAGAACATGAATGAGGCTACGAGAACATGAATGAGGCTACTAGAACATGAAGGAGGCTACTAGAACATGAAGGAGGCTACTAGAACATGAAGGAGGCTACTAGAACATGAAGGAGGCTACGAGAACATGAATGAGGCTTACTAGAACATGAAGACAAGACATTAACACAGACCACTACATCTCCGGCATTTCTCTGTAGGTCTTATACATTAGAGAGAACAAAGTACCAGAGGTAGATACATGATAAAAAAACATCCAGCCAATCCAAACTCTAATGTGTTGAAAGACCGCTGTTCGCTCTCTCACACAAACACCTAGACTTAAGCTCAGTGGGTTAACACAGTCTAGAGACGTACCGGGGTTCGAACCCCAGTCACAAACACAGCTCATCTGGAAATGCGGCTGTGACTCGTGTTAGCTCCCCCACATTAAGAACTTCAGCCAATACAGGGTTCAAATCCCCGTCAGCTCACCTGATGGTGCTGAGACTCATGTTATCTCCCTGTATTGACACCTAGTCCTAAACTTTAGCTCAGCGGGCTAACACAATCAGTCCCCCAGTCTCACCTGTAGATGGTGCTGTCCTGTTTTTGGGCCACAGCCTTCAGGTCAGTGAGCAGCAGGAAGCGGTCGTGGAAGTAGTGAAGGTGGAGGATACACACCAAGAGGAAGGAGGTGGGGATGAAGATACGTGTGAAGAGCATCGATACGGAGAACTGTTCTAGCCCCAGGTCCTTCAGTCTGGAGAGAGAGGAGGGCGGGGGAGAGGAGGGGGGAGAGAGAGGAGGGGAGAGAGAGGAGGAGATGGGAGAGGAGGAGAGAGGAGGAGAGAGAGGGGAGGGGAGAGAGAGGAGGGGTGAGAGATGAGGAGAGGGGGGATGGGAGAGGAGAGGAGGAGAAGGGGGAGAGAGAGGAGGGGAGAGAGGAAGAGAGGAGAGAGAGAGGAGGAGAGGGGGAGAGGAGAGGAGAGAGTAGAGGGGGAGAGAGAGGAGGGGAGAGAGGGGAGGAGAAGGGAGAGGGAGGGGGAGAGGGAGGAGGAGAAGGGAGAGGGGGTGAGGAGGGGGAGAGAGAGGAAGAAGAGGGGAGGGGAGAGAGAGAGGAGGGGAGAGAGGGAGAGGGGGAGAGAAAAGGGGGAGAGGGAGAGGGGGAGAGAGAAAGGGGGGAGGAGGGGAGACGGGGGAGAGGGGAGGGGGAGAGAGAGGAGGGTGGGGGGAGAGAGAAGAGGGGAGAGGGAGAGAGAGGAGGGTAGGGGGAGAGAGGGGAGAGAGAAGAGGGGAGAGGGGAGAGGGGAGAGTAGAGGGGGAGAGAGGAGGGTGGGGGGAGAGAGGGAGAGAGAAGAGGGGAGAGGGGAGAGAGAGGGGGGGGGGAGAGAGGGGAGAGAGAAGAGGGGAGAGGGGAGAGAGAGGAGGGTGGGGAGAGAGGGGAGAGAGAAGAGGGGAGAGGGGAGAGGAGGAGGGTGGGGGAGAGAGGGGAGAGAGAAGAGGGGAGAGGGAGGAGGGTGGGGGAGAGAGGGAGAGAGAAGAGGGGAGAGGGGAGAGAGAGGAGGGTGGGGGAGAGAGGGAGAGAGAAGAGGGGAGAGGGAGAGGGGAGAGAGAGGAGGGTGGGGGAGAGAGGGGAGAGAGAAGAGGGGAGAGAGAAGACGGGAGAGGGAGTCAGTGAACTTTAGGGATAGGAGGGCTATTTGGACTCACTTCTCTTCACTCATGCCAGTCATGTTAGACCAGAAGGGTAGAGAGGGTCAGGGGTTCGGACTCACTTCTCTTCACTCATGTCAGTCATGTTAGACCAGAAGGGTAGAGAGGGTCAGGGGTTAGGGGTCAGGGGTTAGGACTCACTTCTCTTCACTCATGTCAGTCATGTTAGACCAGAAGGGTAGGGAGGGTCAGGGATTAGGGGTTAGGGGTCAGGGGTTAGGACTCACTTCTCTTCACTCATGCCAGTCATGTTAGACCAGAAGGGTAGAGAGGGTCAGGGGTTAGGGGTCAGGGGTTAGGACTCACTTCTCTTCGCTCATGTCAGTCATGTTAGACCAGAAGGGTAGGGAGGGTCAGGGGTTAGGGGTCAGGGGTTAGGACTCACTTCTCTTCGCTCATGTCAGTCATGTTAGACCAGAAGGGTAGGGAGGGTCAGGGGTCAGGGGTTAGGACTCACTTCTCTTCACTCATGTCAGTCATGTTAGACCAGAAGGGTAGAGAGGGTCAGGGGTTAGGGGTCAGGGGTTCGGACTCACTTCTCTTCACTCATGTCAGTCATGTTAGACCAGAAGGGTAGAGAGGGTCAGGGGTTAGGGGTCAGGGGTTAGGACTCACTTCTCTTCACTCATGTCAGTCATGTTAGACCAGAAGGGTAGGGAGGGTCAGGGATTAGGGGTTAGGGGTCAGGGGTTAGGACTCACTTCTCTTCACTCATGCCAGTCATGTTAGACCAGAAGGGTAGAGAGGGTCAGGGGTTAGGGGTCAGGGGTTAGGACTCACTTCTCTTCACTCATGTCAGTCATGTTAGACCAGAAGGGTAGAGAGGGTCAGGGGTTAGGACTCACTTCTCTTCACTCATGCCAGTCATGTTAGACCAGAAGGGTAGAGAGGGTCAGGGGTTAGGGGTCAGGGGTTAGGACTCACTTCTCTTCACTCATGTCAGTCATGTTAGACCAGAAGGGTAGGGAGGGTCAGGGGTTAGGGGTCAGGGGTTAGGACTCACTTCTCTTCACTCATGTCAGTCATGTTAGACCAGAAGGGTAGAGAGGGTCAGGGGTTAGGGGTTAGGGGTCAGGGGTCAGGGGTCAGGGGTTAGGACTCACGTCTCTTCGCTCATGCCAGTCATGTTAGACCAGAAGGGTAGGGAGGGTCAGGGGTCAGGGGTTAGGACTCACTTCTCTTCACTCATGTCAGTCATGTTAGACCAGAAGGGTAGAGAGGGTCAGCGATTAGGGGTCAGGGGTTAGGGGTCAGGGGTCAGGGGTTAGGACTCACTTCTCTTCACTCATGCCAGTCATGTTAGACCAGAAGGGTCGGGAGGGTCAGGGGTCACGGGTCAGGTGTTAGGACTCATGTCTCTTCACTCATGCCAGTCATGTTAAACCAGAAGGGTAGGGAAGGTCAGGGGTCAGGGGTTAGGACTCACGTCTCTTCGCTCATGCCAGTCATGTTAGACCAGAAGGGTAGGGAGGGTCAGGGGGTAGGGGTCAGGGGTTAGGACTCACTTCTCTTCACTCATGTCAGTCATGTTAGACCAGAAGGGTAGGGAGGGTCAGGGGTTAGGGGTCAGGGGTTAGGACTCACTTCTCTTCACTCATGTCAGTCATGTTAGACCAGAAGGGTAGAG
>NC_068443.1:889161-946661 GCF_023373465.1 Oncorhynchus keta | reverse complement strand
CAGTAACCCTGGAGCAAATTAGGGTTAAGTGCCTTGCTCAAGGGCACATCGACAGATTTTTCACCTTTTCGGCACTGGTACTTGAACCAGCGACATCTCAGTTACTGGCCCAACACTCCGACCGCTAGGCTACCTGCTGCCCTAAGCTTGGATGCCTAGGCCTAATGTCACGCCCTGACCTTAGATATCTATGTTTTCTATATATTTTGGTTAGGTCAGGGTGTGACTAGGGTGGGTACTCTAGTTTTTTGTATGTCTAGGGGTTTTGTATATCTATGTTGGCCTGATATGGTTCCCAATCAGAGATAGCTGTTTATTGTTGTCTCCGATTGGGAATCATATTTAGGCAGCCCTTTTTCCCACTTTTTGGTGTGGGATCTTGACTGTGTTGCCTGTCAGCACTATATTGGTGTGGGATCTTGACTGTGTGTATTTGCCTGTCAGCACTATATTGGTGTGGGATCTTGACTGTGTGTATTTGCCTGTCAGCACTATATTGGTGTGGGATCTTGACTGTGTTGCCTGTCAGCACTATATTGGTGTGGGATCTTGACTGTGTTGCCTGTCAGCACTATATTGGTGTGGGATCTTGACTGTGTGTAGTTGCCTGTCAGCACTATATTGGTGTGGGATCTTGACTGTGTGTAGTTGCCTGTCAGCACTATATTGGTGTGGGATCTTGACTGTGTTGCCTGTCAGCATTATATTGGTGTGGGATCTTGACTGTGTTTCCTGTCAGCACTATATTGGTGTGGGATCTTGACTGTGTTGCCTGTCAGCACTATATTGGTGTGGGATCTTGACTGTGTTGCCTGTCAGCACTATATTGGTGTGGGATCTTGACTGTGTTGCCTGTCAGCACTATATTGGTGTGGGATCTTGACTGTGTTGCCTGTCAGCACTATATTGGTGTGGGATCTTGACTGTGTTGCCTGTCAGCACTATATTGGTGTGGGATCTTGACTGTGTTGCCTGTCAGCACTATATTGGTGTGGGATCTTGACTGTGTTGCCTGTCAGCACTATATTGGTGTGGGATCTTGACTGTGTTGCCTGTCAGCACTATATTGGTGTGGGATCTTGACTGTGTTGCCTGTCAGCACTATATTGGTGTGGGATCTTGACTGTGTTGCCTGTCAGCACTATATTGGTGTGGGATCTTGACTGTGTTGCCTGTCAGCACTATATTGGTGTGGGATCTTGACTGTGTTGCCTGTCAGCACTATATTGGTGTGGGATCTTGACTGTGTTGCCTGTCAGCACTATATTGGTGTGGGATCTTGACTGTGTTGCCTGTCAGCACTATATTGGTGTGGGATCTTGACTGTGTTGCCTGTCAGCACTATATTGGTGTGGGATCTTGACTGTGTTGCCTGTCAGCACTATATTGGTGTGGGATCTTGACTGTGTTGCCTGTCAGCACTATATTGGTGTGGGGTCTTGACTGTGTTGCCTGTCAGCACTATATTGGTGTGGGATCTTGACTGTGTGTAGTTGCCTGTCAGCACTATATTGGTGTGGGGTCTTGACTGTGTTGCCTGTCAGCACTATATTGTATAGCTTCACGTTTCCTTTGTTATTTTTGTTGGTTTGTTCGGCGTTCCCTCTTTTATTAAAGGGAATGTACGCGAACCACGCTGCGCCTTGGTCTCACTCATACCACGATCGTGACACTTTAGCTCAAGTGGGCTAACACAAGTCTTGTGGCAGGCAGGAAGCCCAGGTTTAAATCCAGTGTGTCAGCGGGCTAACACAGTCTTAGGTTCGAACCCCGTCTCCACTGGCCCAGAACAGGGCAATACAGCTGGCCATTAAATGTACACGTAGAGCTAACATTAATAATATGCACGTCAATCTCTCCTGGCTCAAAGTGGAGGAGAGATTGACTTCATCACTGCGTTACATTTGTGAGTGTTGACATGTTGAATGCAGTCTGTTTGAATGACTGGCACACAGACCAGACACCCATGAAGACATGCCACCAGAGGTCTGTTTAAACTACTGGCACACAGACCAGACACCCATGAAGACATGCCACCAGAGGTCTGTTTAAACTACTGGCACACAGACCAGACACCCATGAAGACATGCCACCAGAGGTCTGTTTAAACTACTGGCACACAGACCAGACACCCATGAAGACATGCCACCAGAGGTCTGTTTAAACTACTGGCACACAGACCAGACACCCATGAAGACATGCCACCAGAGGTCTGTTTAAACTACTAGCACACAGACCAGACACCCATGAAGACATGCCACCAGAGGTCTGTTTAAACTACTGGCACACAGACCAGACACCCATCCATACCCCTCAAGACAGCCTCCAGTATTTATGCTGCAGTAGTTTATGTGTCGGGGGGCTAGGGTCAGTTTGTTATATCTGGAGTACTTCTCGTGTCCTATTCGGTGTCCTGTGTGAAATTAAGTGTGCTCTCTCTTATTCTCTCTTTCTCTCTTTCTTTCTCTCTCGGAGGACCTGAGCCCTAGGACCATGCCCAAGACTACCTGACATGATGACTCCTTGCTGTCCCCAGTCCACCTGGCCGTGCTGCTGCTCCAGTTTCAACTGACCTGAGCCCTAGAACCATGCTTCAGGATTACCTGACATGATGACTCCTTGCTGTCCCCAGTCCACCTGGCCGTGCTGCTGCTCCAGTTTCAACTGTTCTGCCTTATTATTATTGACCATGCTGGTCATTTATGAACATTTCAACATCTTGGCCATATTCTGTTATAATCTCCACCGGCACAGCCAGAAGAGGACTGGCCACCCCTCATAGCCTTGTTCCTCTCTACCCATCACAGCTAGAAGAGGACTGGCCACCACACATAGCCTGGTTCCTCTCTAGGTTTCTTCCTAGGTTTTGGCCTCTCTAGGGAGTTTTTCCGAGCCACCGTGCTTCTACACCTGCATTGCTTGCTGTTTGGGGTTTTAGGCTGAGTTTCTGTACAGCACTTTGAGATATCAGCTGATGTACGAAGGGCTATATAAATACATTTGAATTGAACATGCCACCAGAGGTCTCTTCACAGTCCCCAAGTCCAGAACAGACTATGGGAGGCACACAGTACTACATAGAGCCATGACTACATGGAACTCTATTCCACAGTACTACATAGAACCATGACTACATGGAACTCTATTCCACAGTACTACATAGAGCCATGACTACATGGAACTCTATTCCACAGTACTACATAGAGCCATGACTACATGGAACTCTATTCCACAGTACAACATAGAGCCATGACTACATGGAACTCTATTCCACAGTACTACATAGAGCCATGACTACATGGAACTCTATTCCACAGTACCACAGAGCCATGACTACATGGAACTCTATTCCACAGTACTACATAGAGCCATGACTACATGGAACTCTATTCCACAGTACTACATAGAGCCATGACTACATATAACTCTATTCCACAGTACTACATAGAGCCATGACTACATGTAACTCTATTCCACAGTACTACATAGAGCCATGACTACATGTAACTCTATTCCACAGTACTACATAGAGCCATGACTACATGGAACTCTATTCCACAGTACTACATAGAGCCGTGACTACATGGAACTCTATTCCACAGTACTACATAGAGCCATGACTACATGGAACTCTATTCCACAGTACTACATAGAGCCATGACTACATGGAACTCTATTCCACAGTACTACATAGAGCAGTACTACATAGAGCCATGACTACATGGAACTCTATTCCACAGTACTACATAGAGGCGTGACTACATGGAACTCTATTCCACAGTACTACATAGAGCCATGACTACATGGAACTCTATTCCACATCAAGTAACTGATGCAGCAGGAGAATCAGATTAAGAAACAGATACAAATACACCTTATAGAACATTGTGGACTGTGAAAAGACACACACGCAGGTACATACACACACACAAAATATACACACTCTACACACACGTACACCTGAATAGTGTGTTGTAGTAGAATAGTGACACTTAATGTATTGTGACCAAAGCACCAAGTCTAGGTCCAAAAGCCTCCTGAGCAGCTTTTACCCCCGAGCCATAACACTGCTGATAATCAAACCCGGAAAATGTACATTGACCCCCCCCCTTTTTAATAATCTCTCTCTTTATTGAGCAGCTGTGATATTATCTCTGACCCTTCTTCTCTCTTTATTGAGCAGCTGTGATATTATTCTGACCCTTCTTCTCTCTTTATTGAGCAGCTGTGATATTATCTGACCCTATTCTCTCTTTATTGAGCAGCTGTGATATTATCTCTGACCCTTCTTCTACTTTATTGAGCAGCTGTCTATTTCCACCCTTATTATCTCTCTCTTTATTGAGCAGCTGTGATATTATCTCTGACCCTTCTTCTCTTTTTATTGAGCAGCTGTGATATTATTCCTGACCCTTCTTCTCTCTTTATTGAGCAGCTGTGACTATTATCTCTGACCCTTCTTCTTCTTTATTGAGCAGCTGTGATATTATCTCTGACCCTTCTTCTCTCTTTATTGAGCAGCTGTGATATTATCATCTGACCCTTCTTCCTCTTTATTGAGCAGCTGTGATATTATATCTGACCCTTCTTCTCTCTTTATTGAGCAGCTGTGATACTATCTAGAGCCAGCTGACCCTTCTTCTCTCTTTATTGAGCAGCTGTGATATTATCTCTGACCTTCTTCTCTCTTTATTGAGCAGCTGTGATATTATCTCTGACCCTTCTTCTCTCTTTATTGAGCAGCTGTGATATTATTCTGACCCTTCTTCTCTCTTTATTGAGCAGCTGTGATATTATCTCTGACCCTTCTTCTCTCTTTATTGAGCAGCTGTGATATTATCTCTGACCCTTCTTCTCTCTTTATTGAGCAGCTGTGATATTATCTCTGACCCTTCTTCTATTCTCTTTATTGAGCAGCTGTGATATTATCTCTGACCCTTATTATCTCTTTATTGAGCAGCTGTGATATTATCTCTGACCCTTCTTCTCTCTTTATTGAGCAGCTGTGATATTATCTGACCCTTCTTCTCTTTATTGAGCAGCTGTGATATTATCTCTGACCCTTCTTCTCTCTTTATTGAGCAGCTGTGATATTATCTCTGACCCTTCTTCTCTCTTTATTGAGCAGCTGTGATATTATATCTGACCCTTCTTCTCTCTTTATTGAGCAGCTGTGATATTATCTCTGACCCTTCTTCTCTCTTTATTGAGCAGCTGTGATATTATCTCTGACCCTTCTTCTCTCTTTATTGAGCAGCTGTGATATTATCTCTGACCCTTTCTCTCTTTATTGAGCAGCTGTGATATTATCTCTGACCCTTCTTCTCTCTTTATTGAGCAGCTGTGATATTATCTCTGACCCTTCTTCTCTCTTTATTGAGCAGCTGTGATATTATCTCTGACCCTTCTTCTCTCTTTATTGAGCAGCTGTGATATTATCTCTGACCCTTCTTCTCTCTTTATTGAGAGCTGTGATATTATCTCTGACCCTTATTATTCTCTCTTTATTGAGCAGCTGTGATATTATCTCTGACCCTTCTTCACTCTTTAAGCAGCTGTGATATTATCTCTGACCCTTCTTCTCTCTTTATTGAGCAGCTGTGATATTACCTGACCCTTCTTCTCTCTTTATTGAGCAGCTGTGATATTATCTCTGACCCTTCTTCTCTCTTTATTGAGCAGCTGTGATATTATCTCTGACCCTTCTTCTCCTTTATTGAGCAGCTGTGATATTATTCTGACCCTTCTTCTCTCTTTATTGAGCAGCTGTGATATTATCTCTGACCCTTCTTCTCTCTTTATTGAGCAGCTGTGATATTATCTCTGACCCTTCTTCTCTCTTTATTGAGCAGCTGTGATATTATCTCTGACCCTTCTTCTCTCTTTATTGAGCAGCTGTGATATTATCTCTGACCCTTATTATCTCTTTATTGAGCAGCTGTGATATTATCTCTGACCCTTCTTCTCTCTTTATTGAGCAGCTGTGATATTATCTCTGACCCTTCTTCTCTCTTTATTGAGCAGCTGTGATATTATCTCTGACCCTTCTTCTCTCTTTATTGAGCAGCTGTGATATTATCTCTGACCCTTATTCTTCTCTCTTTATTGAGCAGCTGTGATATTATCTCTGACCCTTCTTCTCTCTTTATTGAGCAGCTGTGATATTATCTCTGACCCTTCTTCTCTCTTTATTGAGCAGCTGTGATATTATCTCTGACCCTTCTTCTCTCTTTATTGAGCAGCTGTGATATTATCTCTGACCCTTCTTCTCTCTTTATTGAGCAGCTGTGATATTATCTCTGACCCTTCTTCTCTCTTTATTGAGCAGCTGTGATATTATCTCTGACCCTTCTTCTCTCTTTATTGAGCAGCTGTGATATTATCTCTGACCCTTCTTCTCTCTTTATTGAGCAGCTGTGATATTATCTCTGACCCTTCTTCTCTCTTTATTGAGCAGCTGTGATATTATCTCTGACCCTTCTTCTCTCTTTATTGAGCAGCTGTGATATTATCTCTGACCCTTCTTCTCTCTTTATTGAGCAGCTGTGATATTATCTCTGACCCTTCTTCTCTCTTTATTGAGCAGCTGTGATATTATCTCTGACCCTTCTTCTCTCTTTATTGAGCAGCTGTGATATTATCTCTGACCCTTCTTCTCTCTTTATTGAGCAGCTGTGATATTATCTCTGACCCTTCTTCTCTCTTTATTGAGCAGCTGTGATATTATCTCTGACCCTTCTTCTCTCTTTATTGAGCAGCTGTGATATTATCTCTGACCCTTATTATCTCTCTCTTTATTGAGCAGCTGTGATATTATCTCTGACCCTTCTTCTCTCTTTATTGAGCAGCTGTGATATTATCTCTGACCCTTCTTCTCTCTTTATTGAGCAGCTGTGATATTATCTCTGACCCTTCTCTCTTTATTGAGCAGCTGTGATATTATCTCTGACCCTTCTTCTCTCTTTATTGAGCAGCTGTGATATTATCTCTGACCCTTCTTCTCTCTTTATTGAGCAGCTGTGATATTATCTCTGACCCTTCTTCTCTCTTTATTGAGCAGCTGTGATATTATCTCTGACCCTTCTTCTCTCTTTATTGAGCAGCTGTGATATTATCTCTGACCCTTCTTCTCTCTTTATTGAGCAGCTGTGATATTATCTCTGACCCTTCTTCTCTCTTTATTGAGCAGCTGTGATATTATCTCTGACCCTTCTTCTCTCTTTATTGAGCAGCTGTGATATTATCTCTGACCCTTCTTCTTCTTGGGTTGGTCATCCACATGTACGTCAGTGAGTACAGCATCCTCCTCTCTCTGCTTGTCCTTTCTCTCTGTCAGAGTCTGTCTCAGCAGCAGCCAGAAGCTCAACAGACACAGGACCTAGAGACAGACAACAACAACAAACACTTTCTGTGAGAGAAACACAGAATGTGGACATAAAGATAGAGAGTGATCATACTTCCAATCATTAGCATAAGACATAGACTTTATTGTGCCTCAATTTATAGGCAACTCAGTTAAGAACACATTCTTATTTTACTGCCTAGGAACAGTGGGTTAACTGCCTTGTTCAGGGGCGGAACGATAGATGTTTACCTTGTCAGCTCAGGGATTCAATCTAGCAACCTTTCGGTTACAGGTCCAACGCTCTAACCACTAGGATACCTTCCGCCCCTCCCCTCTAACCACCAGGAAACCTTCCGCCCCTCCCCTCTAACCACTAGGATACCTTCCGCCCCTCCCCTCTAACCACTAGGATACCTTCCGCCCCTCCCCTCTAACCACTAGGATACCTTCCGCTCCTCCTCTCTAACCACTAGGATACCTTCCGCCCCTCCTCTCTAACCACTAGGATACCTTCCGCCCCTCCTCTCTAACCACTAGGATACCTTCCGCCCCTCCTCTCTAACCACTAGGATACCTTCCGCCCCTCCCCTCTAACCACTAGGATACCTTCCGCCCCTCCTCTCTAACCACTAGGATACCTTCCGCCCCTCCTCTCTAACCACTAGGATACCTTCCGCCCCTCCTCTCTAACCACTAGGATACCTTCCGCCCCTCCCCTCTAACCACTAGGATACCTTCCGCCCCTCCCCTCTAACCACTAGGATACCTTCCGCCCCTCCTCTCTAACCACTAGGATACCTTCCGCCCCTCCTCTCTAACCACTAGGATACCTTCCGCCCCTCCTCTCTAACCACTAGGATACCTTCCGCCCCTCCTCTCTAACCACTAGGATACCTTCCGCCCCTCCTCTCTAACCACTAGGATACCTTCCGCCCCTCCCCTCTAACCACTAGGATACCTTCCGCCCCTCCCCTCTAACCACTAGGATACCTTCCGCCCCTCCTCTCTAACCACTAGGATACCTTCCGCCCCTCCCCTCTAACCACTAGGATACCTTCCGCTCCTCCTCTCTAACCACTAGGATACCTTCCGCCCCTCCTCTCTAACCACTAGGATACCTTCCGCCCCTCCTCTCTAACCACTAGGATACCTTCCGCCCCAAATGACGAATCACAAGTGACCCTGTCCTAAATGGCAACAGTTGCAGTACTTTCACATACTCAGCAGTTCCTCCAAAAAACAGTTCCCAAAAACAGTGACATAACAGTTCCTTCTTCTAGGTCCCATTGAATTACCTTGGATCCCAGTTCACTGAAGGGCACGTCCTTCTTGAGGAAGAGTCCAGGCACGGGCTCCAGCAGCTCAAAGCTCCAGATGTACTGCAGCACAATGAGCAGGTTCCCGTAGAGCACCATGAAGGGAGAGGTTAGCATGGTGTAACGACGTCGGTCCCTCACCATCCACAACATACACGACCACATCAGGAACACAAACGTCAGCCAGCTAACATACGTGATGCTCCACGCCTGGGCACAGAGAGAGAGAGAGAGAGAGAGAGAGAGAGAGAGAGAGAGAGAGAGAGAGAGAGAGAGAGAGAGAGAGAGAGAGAGAGAGAGAGAGAGAGAGGGAGTAAGAGGTAGGGAGAGAGAGAGGGAGATGTGGGAGGGAGAGAGAGAGAGTGAGAGTGAGAGGTAGGGAGAGAGAGAGAGAAAGAGAGGTAGAGAGGGAGAGAGAGACAGAGAGAGATAGAGAGGGAGGGAGAGAGGGAGGAGAGAGAGAGAGACAGAGAGAGATAGAGGGAGGGAGAGAGAGGGAGACAGAGAGAGATCGAGAGTAGAGAGAGAGAGAGAGGGAGAGAGAGACAGAGAGAGATAGAGAGGGAGGGAGAGAGAGAGAGGGAGAGAGAGAGAGGGGGGAGAGCAAATGCCACAAAACCTCAGAGTCTACAATTCCTCAGAAAAACGTAGGTAGGGCCAAGTATGATCACGATCACAAAAACAGTTTATAGGAAGTTAAAGTTGATTTACTGTTTAACAGATAATTGTTTTTGAAAAAATGAGACGAGCGAATAAAAATATAATATATGAACAAATGTAATTGATTTAATTGTAAACAACCTTAGTACATCACCTAGCGACCTTACCAATAGGTTTTCGTGTTTTAATGATTTTGGAATGACAGTCACAGGGACCAGTCCTGGTCAGGGTACCCCTCCTAAGGCTCCCGAGTGGTGCAGCGGTCTAAGGCACCGCATCTCACTACAAGAGACATCACTACAGTCCCTGGTTCAAATGCAGGCTGTATTGCATCCGGCCGTGATAGGGAGTACGATAGGGCGGGGTTCTTACCTGACTTGCCATGTTAAATGAATGAATACTAAATACATTTTTCTTTCTTTAATTAAATGAACGTCATTGTGTCAGAAGTGGTATAGCACCATTGAAATCCTGGCTGAGTTTTAGGCAGAGGTATCTCGAGATGAAAACTTCTTAAGGCGAGGAGGCAGTATTCGGACATTTGGAGGACTGAGGGGCCCAAAGTAAACTGCCTGCTACTCAGGCCCAGAAGCTAGGATATACATATAATTAGTAGATTTGGATAGAACACACTAGAATGATAGAATGATGTCTCTGTGTATAACAGAACGTATTTGGCAGGAGAAACCCAGAGGACAAATCATCCAGGATTTTTTTTTTTGTTGAGGTCACTCTCTATTCAATGAGTTTTCTATGGGGATCTAGATTTCTAAGGCACTTGCTTTCAGCTCCTATCGCTTCCACTGGATGTCAAAAGTTTTTAGAAATTGGTTGATGTTTTTCCTTTGAGAAATTAAGAAGTAGCCCTGTTCAGAACGAGGGTCGAGTGAAGTGTACTGTTTGTTAGAGAAGACCTGAAAGCTCCATGATGTTTTAATCCGCTATTGAGCACAGTTTATCCCTTCTTAAATTGTATTGATTATTTACGTTAAAAAATACCTAAAGTTGTATTAGGAAAGTTGTTATAAAATGTCTGGATCAAGTTTACAGGTAACTTATTAGATCCTTTGTAGTCATGTTGGGACCGGTGTATTTCTGAATCAAACGCGCCAAATAAATTGACATTTTGGGGATATAACGATGGAATTTATCGAACAAAAGGACCATTTGTGATGTTTAATGGACATATTGGAATGCCAACAGAAGAAGATCTTCAAAGGATTAGAAGAATTATATCGTTATTTCTGACTTTTGTGTTGCGCTTGGCAGGTTGAATTATGATTTTCATGTGTATGTTTGCTGGGGTGCTGTCCTCAGATAATAGCATGGTTTGCTTTCGCTGTAAAGCCTTTTTGAAATCTGACACTGCGGCTGGATTAACAAGAAGTTCATCTTTAAACCCTTGTAAAACACTTGTATGATTTATGAATTATTATTATGAGTATTTCTGTTTTTGAATTTGGCGCGTTGCTATTTCACTGGGTGTTGTCAAATCAATCCCGCGCGCGAAGGGATCACTAAGAAGTTAAGATTCATAGATTAAGATCATTTTATTGGTCAACACAACGTCCAACCGAAATTTGACTCCGAAAAGACACACATACATAATATTGTATAATTTATATGCTAGCTGAAATATATAACAGTCTACTGAGGTAATCAGACCTGTTCTTACTCTCACAAACTTCTTTTCCAGCTTCTAATCAACTCGAATTTACATTTAGCACATCTTTTTTTATAGACAGCTGAAGCACAACACATTTTCTTGAGGAAATGTATCTTTCCTTTAGTTTAGTCATATTTATCTACCTTAGAAAGTGTTGTCTTCAGGCTGACCAGCATCTACTGAGTTAAAATATCCCAAATTAACTTGAAATATCTACAAAATAGTCACATAATCCAAAAAGGAAGACGATTCTTTTTTTCCCCAAAATTAGAGTTTGTGATTCACAAATAACTTTTTTTTTAAATTCACTTGATTCGATTAAACCGTAATTGAACTCAATTTCAACTTCTACAATGAGGAAGTGAATAGTTTGTTTCGTACATAATAATCATTCATGATTCATATTAATTAAATTAATCGTAGAAAAAAATGATTGGGGGAAGAAGTGTAAAGCTTGGAATTTGTTTAACAGTAAATCAACATTGTTAGGCCTTGTCAGATGACATACAGTATGCTTTCTTTAGCCTTGACGTGACCACAGTCACCACAGTTACCAGAGGGACCACAGTCACCCAAGGGACCATAGTCACCCGAGGGACCACAGTCACCAGAGGGATCACAGTCACCACAGTTACCAGAGGGACCACAGTCACCACAGTTACCAGAGGGACCACAGTCACCACAGTTACCAGAGGGACCACAGTCACCACAGTTACCAGAGGGACCACAGTCACCACAGTCACCCGAGGGACCACAGTTACCAGAGGGACCACAGTCACCACAGTTACCAGAGGGACCACAGTCACCACAGTCACCCGAGGGACCACAGTCACCCAAGGGACCATAGTCACCCAAGGGACCACAGTTACCAGAGGGACCACAGTCACCACAGTTACCAGAGGGACCACAGTCACCACAGTTACCAGAGGGACCACAGTCACCACAGTTACCAGAGGGACCACAGTCACCACAGTTACCAGAGGGACCACAGTCACCACAGTTACCAGAGGGACCACAGTCACCACAGTCACCCGAGGGACCACAGTCACCCAAGGGACCATAGTCACCCGAGGGACCACAGTTACCAGAGGGACCACAGTCACCAGAGGGACCACAGTCACCACAGTTACCAGAGGGACCACAGTCACCACAGTTACCAGAGGGACCACAGTCACCACAGTTACCAGAGGGACCACAGTCACCAGAGGGACCAGAGGGACCACAGTCACCACAGTCACCAGAGGGACCACAGTCACCAGAGGGACTAGATGGGCCACAGTCACCACAGAGACCACAGTCACCACAGAGACCACAGTCACCACAGGGACCACAGTCACCCGAAGGACCCGAGGGACCAGAGGGACCACAGTCGCCCGAGGGACCACAGTCACCACAGAGACCACAGTCACCACAGAGACCACAGTCACCCGTGGGACCCGAGGGACCCGAGGGACCACAGTCACCCGAGGGACCACAGTCACCCGAGGGACCACAGTCCCCACAGTCACCCGAGGGACCACAGTCACCACAGTCACCAGAGGGACCACAGTCCCCACAGTCACCAGAGGGACCAGAGTCACCACAGTCACCAGAGGGACCAGAGGGACCACAGTCACCAGAGGGACCACAGTCACCACAGGGACCACAGTCACCACAGTCACCAGAGGGACCAGAGGGACCACAGTCACCAGAGGGACCAGAGGGACCACAGTCACCAGAGGGACCACAGTCACCATAGGGACCAGAGGGACCACAGTCACCACAGTCACCAGAGGGACCACAGTCACCAGAGGGACCACAGTCACAACAGTCACCAGAGGGACCACAGTCACCACAGTCACCAGAGGGACCACAGTCACCAGAGGGACCAGAGGGACCAGAGGGACCACAGTCACCAGAGGGACCAGAGGGACCACAGTCACCACAGTCACCAGAGGGACCACAGTCACCACAGTCACCAGAGGGACCACAGTCACCAGAGGGACCAGAGGGACCACAGTCACCACAGAGACCACAGTCACCACAGAGACCACAGTCACCACAGAGACCACAGTCACCACAGGGACCACAGTCACCCGAGGGACCCGAGGGACCAGAAGGACCACAGTTGCCCGAGGGACCACAGTCACCACAGAGACCACAGTCACCACAGAGACCACAGTCACCCGAGGGACACGAGGAACCAGAGGGACCACAGTCACCCGAGGGACCACAGTCACCAGAGGGACCAGAGTCACCACAGGGACCACAGTCACCAGAGGGACCACAGTCCCCACAGTCACCACAGAGACCACAGTCACCACAGAGACCACAGTCACCCGAGGGACACGAGGAACCAGAGGGACCACAGTCACCCGAGGGACCACAGTCACCCGAGGGACCACAGTCACCACAGTCACCACAGTCACCAGAGGGACCAGAGTCACCACAGTCACCAGAGGGACCACAGTCACCACAGGGACCACAGTCACCACAGGGACCACAGTCACCAGAGGGACCAGAGGGACCACAGTCACCAGAGGGACCAGAGGGACCACAGTCACCAGACGTGACCACAGTCACCAGAGGGACCACAGTCACAACAGTCACCAGAGGGACCACAGTCACCAGAGGGACCACAGTCACCAGAGGGACCACAGTCACCAGAGTCACCAGAGGGACCAGGGGGACCACAGTCACCAGAGGGACCACAGTCACCATAGGGACCAGGGGGACCACAGTCACCACAGTCACCAGAGAGACCACAGTCACCACAGTCACCAGAGGGACCAGGGGGACCACAGTCACCAGAGGGACCACAGTCACCATAGGGACCAGGGGGACCACAGTCACCAGAGGGACCACAGTCACCAGAGGGACCAGAGGGACCACAGTCACCACAGTCACCAGAGGGACCACAGTCACCACAGTCACCAGAGGGACCAGAGGGACCACAGTCACCACAGAGACCACAGTCACCACAGAGACCACAGTCACCACAGAGACCACAGTCACCACAGGGACCACAGTCACCCGAGGGACCCGAGGGACCAGAAGGACCACAGTCGCCCGAGGGACCACAGTCACCACAGAGACCACAGTCACCACAGAGACCACAGTCACCCGAGGGACACGAGGAACCAGAGGGACCACAGTCACCCGAGGGACCACAGTCACCAGAGGGACCAGAGTCACCACAGGGACCACAGTCACCAGAGGGACCACAGTCCCCACAGTCACCACAGAGACCACAGTCACCACAGAGACCACAGTCACCCGAGGGACACGAGGAACCAGAGGGATCACAGTCACCCGAGGGACCACAGTCACCCGAGGGACCACAGTCACCACAGTCACCACAGTCACCAGAGGGACCAGAGTCACCACAGTCACCAGAGGGACCACAGTCACCCGAGGGACCACAGTCACCCGAGGGACCACAGTCACCCGAGGGACCACAGTCACCACAGTCACCACAGTCACCCGAGGGACCACAGTCCCCACAGTCACCAGAGGGACCACAGTCACCACAGTCACCAGAGGGACCAGAGTCACCAGAGGGACCACAGTCACCACAGGGACCACAGTCACCAGAGGGACCACAGTCACCACAGTCACCAGAGGGACCAGAGGGACCACAGTCACCACAAGGACCACAGTCACCAGAGGGACCACAGTCACCCGAGGGACCACAGTCCCCACAGTCACCAGAGGGACCAGAGTCACCACAGTCACCAGAGGGACCACAGTCACCAGAGGGACCAGAGTCACCACAGTCACCACAGTCACCAGAGGGACCAGAGGGACCACAGTCACCACAGTCACCAGAGGGACCAGAGGGACCACAGTCACCACAAGGACCACAGTCACCAGAGGGACCAGAGTCACCACAGTCACCAGAGGGACCAGAGTCACCACAGTCACCAGAGGGACCACAGTCACCAGAGGGACCAGAGGGACCACAGTCACCAGAGGGACCACAGTCACCAGAGGGACCAGAGGGACCACAGTCAACACAGTCACCAGAGGGACCACAGTCACCACAGTCACCAGAGGGACCACAGTCACCACAGTCAGCAGAGGGACCAGAGGGACCACAGTCACCAGAGGGACCACAGTCACCACAGTCACCAGAGGGACCACAGTCACCACAGTCACCAGAGGGACCACAGTGACCAGAGGGACCAGAGGGACCACAGTCACCAGAGGGACCAGAGGGACCACAGTCACCAGAGAGACCACAGTCACCACAGGGACCACAGTCACCACAGGGACCACAGTCACCACAGGGACCACAGTCACCACAGAGACCACAGTCACCACAGGGACCACAGTCACCACAGGGACCACAGTCACCACAAGGACCACAGTCACCACAAGGACCACAGTCACCACAAGGACCACAGTCACCACAGGGACCACAGTCACCACAGTCACCAGAGGGACCACAGTCACCACAAGGACCACAGTCACCAGAGGGACCAGAGTCACCAGAGGGACCAGAGTCACCAGAGGGACCAGAGTCACCACAGTCACCACAAGGACCACAGTCACCACAGGGACCACAGTCACCACAGTCACCAGAGGGACCACAGTCACCAGAGGGACCACAGTCACCAGAGGGACCAGAGTCACCACAGTCAACACAGTCACCAGAGGGACCAGAGGGACCACAGTCACCAGAGTGACCAGAGGGACCACAGTCACCAGAGTGACCAGAGGGACCACAGTCACCAGAGGGACCAGAGGGACCACAGTCACCACAGAGACCAGAGTGACCAGAGGGACCACAGTCACCAGAGTGACCAGAGGGACCACAGTCACCAGAGGGACCAGAGGGACCACAGTCACCACAGAGACCAGAGTGACCAGAGGGACCACAGTCACCAGAGGGACCAGAGGGACCACAGTCCCCACAAGGACCACAGTCACCCAAGAGACCAGAGGGACCACAGGGACCAGTCACTGTGTTTACTCACCATCATGGCTATGAGAGCACAGATATAGCTTTGCTTCATAATGAACCTGAACACTGTTACTACAGCATTCACTCTGCCCTCCTTCTCCTTCTCCTCCTCCTCCTCATCGCCCTGTTCCTTCTTCTCCTCCTCCTCCTCCATCCCAGCAGGCTCTCCACCCACGGTTGGATTGACGTCATACACACTTCCATTCTTCTTCTCTGTTTTAGATATAAAGATAGAGGGACCACGTTATTTAGTAGAGAAATATTAATGGGGTCTTTTTGTAGTCACAGAACATCTACAGTACATATAGACGGTATAGACAGAAATATTAATGGCGTCTTTTTGTAGTCACAGGACATCTACAGACAGAAATATTAATGGCGTCTTTTTGTAGTCACAGGACATCTACAGACAGAAATATTAATGGCGTCTTTTTGTAGTCACAGAACATCTACAGTACATATAGACGGTATAGACAGAAATATTAATGGCGTCTTTTTGTAGTCACAGGACATCTACAGACAGAAATATTAATGGCGTCTTTTTGTAGTCACAGGACATCTACAGACAGAAATATTAATGGCGTCTTTTTGTAGTCACAGAACATCTACAGTACATATAGACGGTATAGACAGAAATATTAATGGCGTCTTTTTGTAGTCACAGAACATCTACAGTACATATAGACGGTATAGACAGAAATATTAATGGCGTCTTTTTGTAGTCACAGGACATCTACAGACAGAAATATTAATGGCGTCTTTTTGTAGTCACAGAACATCTACAGTACATATAGACGGTATAGACAGAAATATGAATGGCTTCTTTTTGTATTCACAGGCTTAAATCTGATGCAATTTGTTCTGTGAGATCATCTTCATGAAGCTAATGTCACTTTTTGTGAATTTTGAAGCATTTATGATTTCAAAATAAGCACATAAAGGCTTCATAATTCATGAATTAGAGACGTAGACAGACTGTAGAATCAAAACGTATAATAACTCCTCAGCCTGTGTTAACCTCAGATCTTATTTATCCCAAAAAACTAATTCATTTCCCCATTCATTTCCCCATTCATTTCCCCATTCATTTCCCCATTCATTTCCCCATTCGTTTCCCCATTCGTTTCCCCATTCATTTCCCCATTCATTTCCCCATTCATTTCCCCATTCATTTCCCCATTCGTTTCCCCATTCATTTCCCCATTCATTTCCCATTTAATTTACCAATTCATTTCCCCCATAGAAATGGGCTGAACAAGAAGTTTCAGCTCCGGTTTTTAGGACTACAAACTGGAGAGCTATATAGGGATGCTTCCCAAATGTCTCTATTCCCTATATAGTGCACTACTTCTGACCAGGGCCCTATGGAGTGTCATAAGGAATAAGGATATAGTGCACTACTTCTGACCAGGGCCCTATGGAGTGTCATAAGGAATAAGGATATAGGGCACTACTTTTAACCAGGGCCCTATGAAGTGCCATAAGGAATAAGGATATAGTGCACTACTTCTGACCAGGGCCCTATGGAGTGTCATAAGGAATAAGGATATAGTGCACTACTTCTGACCAGGGCCCTATGGAGTGTCATAAGGATATAGGGCACTACTTTTAACCAGGGCCCTATGGGAGTGTCATAAGGATATAGTGCACTACTTCTGACCAGGGCATTATGGAGTGTCATAAGGAATAAGGATATAGTGCACTACTTTTAACCAGGGCCCTATGGAGTGTCATAAGGATATAGGGCACTACTTCTGACCAGGGCCCTATGGAGTGTCATAAGGAATAAGGATATAGTGCACTACTTCTGACCAGGGCCCTATGGAGTGTCATAAGGAATAAGGATATAGTGCACTACTTCTGACCAGGGCCCTATGGAGTGTCATAAGGAATAAGGATATAGTGCACTACTTCTGACCAGGGCCCTATGGAGTGTCATAAGGAATAAGGATATAGTGCACTACTTCTGACCAGGGCCCTATGGAGTGTCATAAGGATATAGTGCACTACTTCTGACCAGGGCCCTATGGAGTGTCATAAGGAATAAGGATATAGTGCACTACTTCTGACCAGGGGCCTATGGAGTGTCATAAGGATATAGTGCACTACTTTTAACCAGGGCTCTATGGAGTGTCATAAGGAATAAGGATATAGTGCACTACTTTTAACCAGGGCCCTATGGAGTGTCATAAGGATATAGGGCACTACTTTTAACCAGGGCCCTATGGAGTGTCATAAGCATATAGGGCACTACTTTTAACCAGGGCCCTATGGAGTGACATAAGGATATAGGGCACTACTTTTAACCAGGGCCCTATGGAGTGTCATAAGGAATAAGGATATAGGGCACTACTTTTAACCAGGGCCCTATGGAGTGTCATAAGGATATAGTGCACTACTTTTAACCAGGGCCCTATGGAGTGTCATAAGGATATAGTGCACTACTTTTAACCAGGGCCCTATGGAGTGTCATAAGGATATAGTGCACTACTTTTAACCAGGGCCCTATGGAGTGTCATAAGGATATAGTGCACTACTTTTAACCAGGGCCCTATGGAGTGTCATAAGGATATAGTGCACTACTTCTGACCAGGGGCCTATGGAGTGTCATAAGGAATAAGGATATAGTGCACTACTTTTAACCAGGGCCCTATGGAGTGTCATAAGGATATAGTGCACTACTTTTAACCAGGGCCCTATGGAGTGTCATAAGGATATAGTGCACTACTTTTAACCAGGGCCCAGTTCACTAAATTTCCTCCTCACAGAAATTGCGAGCAGAATCTTTCGCCCCAGTGTGTGTACAGTACAGTAAAACTCACCTGTAATGTTATTGGTTTGGTCCATTTTATACTGTGGGGTGGAGTACAGGTCCAGACCGACCGGTCTATTCTCCAACGAGTTTAGGGTGGAGATGTCACAAGACGTCCCGTTGGACTTTGCAGTCAACCCCTGTGGAACAACACAACGACCATATGGACTAGGGTTACGGCCCAGAGGTTTTCCTAGTCAGGTCATGAGACCATTTGTTTCCAAGTGCAGAATAGTAAGTTACAGTGCAGAATAGTAAATTACAGTGCAGAACATGTAGCAGTTAAAAAAAGACAAGATATGAACATTTGTGATACACTACAGTCTAGTACGGTACCTACCTCAGATGTACTGTAGCCATCCTGGGTAGAAAGCAGCTACAATAAGGAAAAAGAAAAAAGGCAAGGAGAGGTAGAGAAAGGTAGAAATAGGTAGAGAGAGGTAGAGAGAGGTAGAGAGAGGCAGAGAAAGGTAGAAATAGGTAGAGAGAGGTAGAGAGAGGTAGAGAGAGGTAGAGAGAGGTAGAGAGAGGTAGAGAGAGGTGGAGAGAGGTAGAGAGAGGCAGAGAAAGGTAGAAATAGGTAGAGAGAGGTAGAGAGAGGTAGAGAGAGGTAGAGAGAGGTAGAGAGAGGTAGAGAGAGGTAGAGAGGTAGAGAGAGGTAGAAATAGGTAGAGAGAGGTAGAGAGAGGTAGAGAGAGGCAGAGAGAGGTAGAGAGAGGTAGAGAGAGGCAGAGAGAGGTAGAGAGAGGTAGAGAGAGGTAGAGAGAGGTAGAGAGAGGTAGAGAGAGGTGGAGAGAGGTAGAGAGAGGTAGAGAGAGGTAGAGAGAGGCAGAGAGAGGTAGAAATAGGTAGAGAGAGGTAGAGAGAGGTAGAGAGAGGTAGAGAGAGGTAGAGAGAGGTAGAGAGAGGTAGAGAGAGGTAGAGAGAGGTGGAGAGAGGTAGAGAGAGGCAGAGAAAGGTAGAAATAGGTAGAGAGAGGTAGAGAGAGGTAGAGAGAGGTAGAAATAGGTAGAGAGAGGTAGAAATAGGTAGAGAGAGGTAGTGAGCGGTAGAGAGAGGTAGAAATAGGTAGAGAGGTAGAGAGAGGTAGAGAGAGGCAGAGAGAGGTAGAGAGAGGTAGAGAGAGGTAGAGAGAGGTAGAGAGAGGTAGAGAGAGGTAGAAATAGGTAGAGGGGAGGTAGAGAGAGAGGTAGAGAGAGGTAGAGAGAGGTAGAGAGAGGTAGAGAGGTATAGGTAGAGGAGGTAGAGAGAGATAGAGAGAGGTAGAGAGGCAGAGAGAGGTAGAGAGAGGCAGAGAGAGGTAGAAATAGGTAGAGGGAGGTAGAGAGAGGTAGAGAGAGATAGAGAGAGGTAGAGAGGCAGAGAGAGGTAGAGAGAGGTAGAGAGAGGCAGAAATAGGTTGAGAGAGGTAGAGAAAGGTAGAGAGAGGTAGAGAGGCAGAGAGAGGTAGAGAGAGGTAGAGAGAGGTAGAAATAGGTAGAGGGAGGTAGAGAGAGATAGAGAGAGGTAGAGAGGCAGAGAGAGGTAGAGAGAGGCAGAGAGAGGTAGAAATAGGTAGAGGGAGGTAGAGAGAGGTAGAGAGAGATAGAGAGAGGTAGAGAGGCAGAGAGAGGTAGAGAGAGGTAGAGAGAGGCAGAAATAGGTTGAGAGAGGTAGAGAAAGGTAGAGAGAGGTAGAGAGGTAGAGAGAGGCAAAGAGAGGTAGAGAGAGGCATAGAGAGGCAAAGAGAGGCAGTGAGAGGCAGAGAGAGGTAGAGAGAGGTAGAAATCAGTAGAGAGAGGTAGACAGAGGTAGAGAGAGGTAGAGAGGTAGAGAGGCAGTGAGAGGCAGAGAGAGGCAGTAGAGAGAGGCAGAGAGGTAGAAATAGGTAGAGAGAGAGGTAGAGAGAGGTAGAAATAGGTAGAGAGAGGTAGAAATAGGTAGAGAGAGGTAGTGAGCGGTAGAGAGAGGTAGAAATAGGTAGAGAGAGGTAGAGAGAGGCAGGGAGAGGTAGAAATAGGAGGTAGAGGGAGGTAGAAATAGGTAGAGAGAGGTAGAGAGGCAGAGAGAGGTAGAGAGGCAGAGAGAGGTAGAGAGAGGCAGAGAGAGGTAGAAATAGGTAGAGGGAGGTAGAGAGAGGTAGAGAGAGATAGAGAGAGGTAGAGAGGCAGAGAGAGAGTAGAGAGAGGTAGAGAGAGGCAGAAATAGGTTGAGAGAGGTAGAGAAAGGTAGAGAGAGGTAGAGAGGCAGAGAGAGGTAGAGAGAGGTAGAGAGAGGTAGAAATGGTAGAGGGAGGTAGAGAGAGATAGAGAGAGGTAGAGAGGCAGAGAGAGGTAGAGAGAGGCAGAGAGAGGTAGAAATAGGTAGAGGGAGGTAGAGAGAGGTAGAGAGAGATAGAGAGAGGTAGAGAGGCAGAGAGGTAGAGAGAGGTAGAGAGAGGCAGAAATAGGTTGAGAGAGGTAGAGAAAGGTAGAGAGATGTAGAGAGAGGTAGAGAGAGGCAAAGAGAGGTAGAGAGAGGCATAGAGAGGCAAAGAGAAGGCAGTGAGAGGCAGAGAGAGGTAGAGAGAGGTAGAAATAGGTAGAGAGAGGTAGACAGAGATAGAGAGAGGTAGAAGGTAGAGAGGCAGTGAGAGGCAGAGAGGGTAGAGAGAGGCAGAGAGGTAGAAATAGGTAGAGAGAGGTAGAGAGAGGTAGAGAGAGGTAGAGAGAGGTAGAGAGAGGTAGAGAGCGGTAGAGAGAGGTAGAGAGAGGTAGAGAGCGGAGAGCGGCAGAGAGAGGTAGAAATAGGTAGAGAGAGTAGAGAGAGGTAGAGAGCGGTAGAGAGGTAGAGAGAGAGAGAGAGAGAGAGGCAAAGAGAGGCAGAGAGAGGTAGAGAGAGGCAGAGAGAGGCAGAAATAGGTTGAGAGAGGTAGAGAAAGGTAGAGAGAGGTAGAGAGGCAGAGAGAGGTAGAGAGAGGTAGAGAGAGGTAGAAATAGGTAGAGGGAGGTAGAGAGAGATAGAGAGAGATGGAGAGGCAGAGAGAGGTAGAGAGAGGCAGAGAGAGGTAGAAATAGGTAGAGGGAGGTAGAGAGAGGTAGAGAGAGATAGAGAGAGGTAGAGAGGCAGAGAGAGGTAGAGAGAGGTAGAGAGAGGCAGAAATAGGTTGAGAGAGGTAGAGAAAGGTAGAGATAGGTGGAGAGGTAGAGAGAGGCAAAGAGAGGTAGAGAGAGGCATAGAGAGGCAAAGAGAGGCAGTGAGAGGCAGAGAGAGGTAGAGAGAGGTAGAAATCGGTAGAGAGAGGTAGACAGAGGTAGAGAGAGGTAGAGAGGCAGTGAGAGGCAGAGAGGGTAGAGAGAGGCAGAGAGGTAGAAATAGGTAGAGAGAGGTAGAGATAGGTAGAGAGCGGTAGAGAGAGGTAGAAAGCGGTAGAGAGAGGTAGAAAGCGGTAGAGAGAGGTAGAGAGAGGTAGAAATAGGTAGAGAGAGGTAGAGAGCGGTAGAGAGAGGTAGAGAGAGGTAGAAATAGGTAGAGAGAGGTAGAGAGAGGTAGAAATAGGTAGAGAGAGGTAGAGAGAGGTAGAGAGAGGTAGAGAGCGGTAGAGAGCGGTAGAGAGAGGTAGAGAGGTAGAGAGAGGCAAAGAGAGGTAGAGAGAGGTAGAGAGAGGCAGAGAGAGGTAGCGAGGCAAAGAGAGGTAGAGAGAGGCAAAGAGAGGTAGAGAGAGGTAGAGAAACAGTGAGAGGCAGAGAGAGGTAGAGAGAGGTAGAGAGAGGTAGAGAGAGGCAGAGAGAGGTAGAGAGAGGTAGAGAGAGATATAGAGAGGTAGAGATAGAGAGAGGTAGAGATAGAGAGAGAGAGAGAGAGAGGTAGAGGTAGAGATAGAGAGAGAGAGAGAGAGAGAGAGAGGTAGAGAGAGAGGTAGAGACAGGTAGAGAGCGGTAGAGAGAGATAGAGAGAGGTAAAAGAGGTAGAGAGACAGGTAGAGACAGGTAGAGAGAGGTATAGAGAGATAGAGAGAGATAGAGAGAGGTAGAGAGAGAGGTAGAGACAGGTAGAGAGAGATATAGAGAGATAGAGAGAGATAGAGAGAGGTAGAGAGAGGTAGAGAGAGAGGTAGAGACAGGTAGAGAGAGATAGAGAGAGATAGAGAGAGGTAGAGACAGGTAGAGACAGGTAGAGAGCGGTAGAGAGAGATAGAGAGAGGTAAAGAGAGGGAAAGTGCATGGCCCTCCAGCTATGTGGTCAAGGGAATGACATTGCTGATCTAAGGATTCCTGTTTTATCTTTCAACCAATAATCAATAGTTTTATAACGCATCACAAATACCCCGAGGTGAATTTACCCCCGAAGTGAGTTAAGGTCATGGGAGTGTTTTACGTTATGTAATCTGGGTCATTTATTGCTTCACAATCTACCCGATAATCAATCGTTTATAATGCATTAATAAAGTATTCATTCTGAAATAAAGCCAGGTCAGAAGTTGTATAATGGTTCATCCTAAGTCTCCTCTGTCCATTGGTGAGCCGTCCACCACAGCATGGCCATTTATTATGTAATTGCTGAACCTTCTTCCCGATGATCAATATTTTCTAACATTCATTAACACCACAGGTGAGATAAAGAGGAAAAACCCGAGCGTTATACGAGTCAGGATCTCCTACGTTTCTTTCCTCTGTGCGTTGGTGAGCTTTCCACCACAGCTGTCTCCTCTTGTCCGCAGAGTTCCTGGTGCCGTTCCCAACCACCTCCTCCTCTTCCTCTCCGTCCTCTCCCTCCTCTTCTTCATCCTCCTGTTGAAAATAAAGGTATTCAAACAACTGTAGAGAAATCTCAGATGTATTACCTAACATCTAGTGAACAATCTCCAACTCGGTCCGATTGACAAGTGGAAATCTAACATCTACAGTCTGTTTGATGTGACTACCTTCAGCATGTTCTACCAGAAGTACAGTACAGAACCTACAGTACAGAACCTACAGTATAGAACCTAAAGTACAGAACCTACAGTACAGAACCTAAAGGACAGAACCTACAGTACAGAACCTACATGATAGAACCTACAGGACAGAACATAAAGGACAGAACCTACAGTACAGAACCTAAAGGACAGAACCTACAGTACAGAACCTACAGGACAGAACCTACAGGACAGAACATAAAGGACAGAACCTACAGGACAGAACATAAAGGACCGAACCTACAGTATAGAACCTACAGGAAAGAACCTAAAGGACAGAACCTATGGGACAGAACCTACAGGACAGAACCTACAGTATAGAACCTACAGGACAGAACCTACAGGACAGAACATAAAGGACAGAACTTACAGGACAGAACATAAAGGACAGAACCTCCAGGACAGAACATAAAGGACAGAACCTACAGTACAGAACCTACAGGACAGAACCTAAAGGACAGAACCTACATTATAGAACCTACAGGACAGAACCTACTGTACAGAACCTAAAGGACAGAACCTACAGGAAAGAACCTAAAGGACAGAACCTACAGGACAGAAACAGTATAGAACCTACACTATAGAACCTACAGGACAGAACCTAAAGGACAGAACATAAAGGACCGAACCTACAGTACAGAACCTACAGGACAGAACCTAAAGGACAGAACCTACAGGACAGAACCTACAGGACAGAACCTACAGTATAGAACCTACAGGACAGAACCTAAAGGACAGAACCTACAGGACAGGACATAAAGGCCAGAACATACAGGACAGAACCTACAGTATAGAACCTACAGAAAATAACCTACAGGACAGAACCTACAGGACAGAACATAAAGGACAGAACCTACAGTACAGAACCTACAGGACAGAACCTAAAGGACAGAACCTACAGGACAGAACCTACAGTATAGAACCTACAGGACAGAACCTAAAGGACAGAACCTACGGGACAGAACCTACAGGACAGAACCTACAGTATAGAACCTACAGGACAGAACCTACAGGACAGAACATAAAGGACAGAACCTACAGGACAGAACATAAAGGACCGAACCTACAGTATAGAACCTACAGGAAAGAACCTAAAGGACAGAACCTATGGGACAGAACCTACAGGACAGAACCTACAGTATAGAACCTACAGGACAGAACCTACAGGACAGAACATAAAGGACAGAACTTACAGGACAGAACATAAAGGACAGAACCTCCAGGACAGAACATAAAGGACAGAACCTACAGTACAGAACCTACAGGACAGAACCTAAAGGACAGAACCTACATTATAGAACCTACAGGACAGAACCTACTGTACAGAACCTAAAGGACAGAACCTACAGGAAAGAACCTAAAGGACAGAACCTACAGGACAGAACCTACAGTATAGAACCTACACTATAGAACCTACAGGACAGAACCTAAAGGACAGAACATAAAGGACCGAACCTACAGTACAGAACCTACAGGACAGAACCTAAAGGACAGAACCTACAGGACAGAACCTACAGGACAGAACCTACAGTATAGAACCTACAGGACAGAACCTAAAGGACAGAACCTACAGGACAGGACATAAAGGCCAGAACATACAGGACAGAACCTACAGTATAGAACCTACAGAAAATAACCTACAGGACAGAACCTACAGGACAGAACATAAAGGACCGAACCTACAGTACAGAACCTACAGGACAGAACCTAAAGGACAGAACCTACAGGACAGAACCTACAGTACAGAACCTACAGGACAGAACCTAAAGGACAGAACCTACAGGACAGAACCTACAGGACAGAACCTACAGTATAGAACCTACAGGACAGAACCTACAGGACAGAACATAAAGGACAGAACCTACAGGACAGAACATAAAGGACAGAACCTACAGTACAGAACCTACAGGACAGAACCTACAGTACAGAACATAAAGGACAGAACCTACAGGACAGAACCTAAAGGACAGAACCTACGGGACAGAACCTACAGGACAGAACCTACAGTATAGAACCTACAGGACAGAACATAAAGGGCAGAACCTACAGGACAGAACATAAAGGACAGAACCTACAGAACCTACAGTACAGAACATAAAGGACAGAACCTACAGGACAGAACCTACAGTACAGAACCTACAGGACAGAACCTACAGGACAGAACCTACAGTATAGAACCTACATGACAGAACCTACAGGACAGAACCTACAGTATAGAACCTACAGAACAGAACTTACAGGACAGAACCTACAGTACAGAACCTACAGTATAGAACCTACAGGACAGAACCTACAGGACAGAACCTACAGGACAGAACCTACAGTATAGAACCTACAGGACAGAACCTACAGGACAGAACATAAAGGACATAACCTACAGGACAGAACATAAAGGACAGAACCTACAGTACAGAACCTACAGGACAGAACCTACAGGACAGAACCTACAGTACAGAACCTACAGGACAGAAGCTACAGGACAGAACATAAAGGACAGAACCTACAGGACAGAACCTAAAGGACAGAACCTACAGTATAGAACCTACAGGACAGAACCTACAGTACAGAACCTAAAGGACAGAACCTACAGTACAGAACCTACAGGACAGAACCTAAAGGACAGAACCTATACGACAGAACCTACAGGACGGAACCTACAGGAAAGAACCTAAAGGACAGAACCTACAGTATAGAACCTACAGGACAGAACCTAAAGGACAGAACCTAAAGGACAGAACCTACAGGACAGAACATAAAGGACAGAACATACAGGACAGAACCTACAGTATAGAACCTACAGTATAGAACCTAAAGGACAGAACCTAAAGGACAGAACCTACAGGACAGAACATAAAGGACAGAACATACAGGACAGAACCTACAGGACAGAACCTACAGGACAGAACATAAAGGACAGAACCTTCAGGACAGAACATAAAGGACAGAACCTACAGTACAGAACCTAAAGGACAGACCCTACAGGAATGAACCGACAGTACAGATCCTACAGGACAGAACCTAAAGGACAGAACCTACAGTATAGAACCTACAGGACAGAACCTACAGTACAGAACCTAAAGGACAGAACCTACAGGACAGAACCTACAGTATAGAACCTACAGGACAGAACCTACAGGACAGAACATAAAGGACAGAACCTAAAGGACAGAACATAAAGGACAGAACCTACAGTACAGAACCTACAGGACAGAACATAAAGGACAGAACCTACAGTACAGAACCTACAGGACAGAACCTACAGTACAGAACCTACAGGACAGAACCTACAGGACAGAACCTACAGTATAGAACCTACAGGACAGAACCTACAGGACAGAACATAAAGGACCGAACATAAAGGACCGAACCTACAGTGTAGAACCTACAGGACAGAACATAAAGGACAGAACCTACAGGACAGAACCTACAGGACAGAACCTACAGTATAGAACCTACAGGACAGAACCTACAGTACAAAACCTAAAGGACAGAACCTACAGTACAGAACCTACAGTACAGAACCTACATTACAGAACCTAAAGGACAGAACCTACAGGACAGAACCTACAGGACAGAACCTACAGTATAGAACCTACAGGACAGAACCTAGAGGACAGAACCTACAGGACAGAACATAAAGGACAGAACCTACAGTACAGAACCTACAGTACAGAACCTACAGGACAGAACCTACAGGACAGAACAAAAAGGACCGAACCTACAGTACAGAACCTACAGGACAGAACATAAAGGACAGAACCTACGGGACAGAACCTACAGGACAGAACCTACAGTATAGAACCTACAGGACAGAACCTAAAGGACAGAACCTACAGTACAGAACCTAAAGGACAGAACCTACAGGACAGAACCTAAAGGACAGAACCTACAGGACAGAACCTACAGGACAGAACCTAAAGTACAAAGCCTACAGGACAGAACCTACAGTATAGAACCTACAGTATAAAACCTACAGGACAGAACCTACAGGACAGAACCTACAGGACAGAACCTAAAGGACAGAACATAAAGGACAGAACATACAGGACAGAACTTACAGTATAGAACCTACAGAAAATAACCTACAGGACAGAATCTACAGGACAGAACCTAAAGGACAGAACCTAAAGGACAGAACCTAAAGGACAGAACCTACAGGACAGGACCTACAGTATAGAACCTACAGTATAGAGCCTACAGTACAGGAACTACAGTATAGAACCTACAGTACAGAACCTACAGGACAGAGCCTACTACCCAGGACCTAAAGTACAGAACCTACAGTACAGGACCTACAGTATAGAACCTACAGGACAGAACCTAAAGTATAGAACCTACAGTACAGAACCTACAGTATAGAACCTACAGGACAGAACCTACAGTACAGAACCTACAGGACAGAACCTACAGTACAGAACCTACAGGACAGAACCTACAGGACAGAACCTACAGTATAGAACCTACAGGACAGAACCTACAGGACAGAACATAAAGGACCGAACATAAAGGAACAGAACCTACAGTATAGAACCTACAGGACAGAACCTAAAGGACAGAACATAAAGGACAGAACCTACAGTACAGAACCTACAGGACAGAACCTAAAGGACAGAACCTACAGGACATAACCTACAGGACAGAACGTACAGTGTAGAACCTACAGGACAGAACATAAAGGACAGAACCTACGGGACAGAACCTACAGGACAGAACCTACAGGACAGAACATAAAGGACAGAACCTACAGGACAGAATATAAAGGACAGAACCTACAGGACAGAACATATAGGACAGAACCTACAGGACAGAACATAAAGGACAGAACCTACAGTACAGAACCTACAGGACAGAACCTACAGTATAGAACCTACAGGACAGAACCTACAGTACAAAACCTAAAGGACATAACCTACAGAACCTACAGAACCTACAGTACAGAACCTACAGGACAGAACCAGGACAGAACCTACAGGACAGAACCTACAGGACAGAACCTACAGGACAGAACCTACAGGACAGAACCTACAGGACAGAACCTACAGGACAGAACCTACAGTACAGAACCTACAGGACAGAACCTACAGGACAGAACCTACAGGACAGAACATAAAGGACCGAACCTACAGTACAGAACCTACAGGACAGAACCTAAAGGACAGAAACTACAGGACAGAACCTACAGGACAGAACCTACAGTATAGAACCTACAGGACAGAACATAAAGGACAGAACCTACGGGACAGAACCTACAGGACAGAGCCTACAGTATAGAACCTACAGGACAGAACCTAAAGGATAGAACCTACAGTACAGAACCTAAAGGACAGAACCTACAGGACAGAACCTAAAGGACAGAACCTACAGGACAGAACCTACAGGACAGAACCTAAAGGACAAAACCTACAGGACAGAACCTACAGTATAGAACCTACAGTATAGAACCTACAGGACAGAACCTAAAGGACAGAACCTACAGGACAGAACCTAAAGGACAGAACCTAAAGGACAGAACATAAAGGACAGAACATACAGGACAGAACTTACAGTATAGAACCTACAGAAAATAACCTACAGGACAGAATCTACAGGACAGAACCTAAAGGACAGAACCTAAAGGACAGAACCTAAAGGACAGAACCTACAGGACAGGACCTACAGTATAGAACCTACAGTATAGAGCCTACAGTACAGGAACTACAGTATAGAACCTACAGTACAGAACCTACAGGACAGAGCCTACTACCCAGGACCTAAAGTACAGAACCTACAGTACAGGACCTACAGTATAGAACCTACAGGACAGAACCTAAAGTATAGAACCTACAGTACAGAACCTACAGTATAGAACCTACAGGACAGAACCTACAGTACAGAACCTACAGGACAGAACCTACAGTACAGAACCTACAGGACAGAACCTACAGGACAGAACCTACAGTATAGAACCTACAGGACAGAACCTACAGGACAGAACATAAAGGACCGAACATAAAGGAACGAACCTACAGTATAGAACCTACAGGACAGAACCTAAAGGACAGAACATAAAGGACCGAACCTACAGTACAGAACCTACAGGACAGAACCTAAAGGACAGAACCTACAGGACATAACCTACAGGACAGAACGTACAGTGTAGAACCTACAGGACAGAACATAAAGGACAGAACCTACGGGACAGAACCTACAGGACAGAACCTACAGGACAGAACATAAAGGACAGAACCTACAGGACAGAATATAAAGGACAGAACCTACAGGACAGAACATATAGGACAGAACCTACAGGACAGAACATAAAGGACAGAACCTACAGTACAGAACCTACAGGACAGAACCTACAGTATAGAACCTACAGGACAGAACCTACAGTACAAAACCTAAAGGACATAACCTACAGTACAGAACCTACAGTACATAACCTACATTACAGAACCTAAAGGACAGAACCTACAGGACAGAACCTACAGTATAGAACCTACAGGACAGAACCTACAGGACAGAACCTACAGTACAGAACCTACAGGACAGAACCTACAGGACAGAACCTACAGTACAGAACCTACAGGACAGAACCTACAGGACAGAACCTACAGGACAGAACATAAAGGACCGAACCTACAGTACAGAACCTACAGGACAGAACCTAAAGGACAGAAACTACAGGACAGAACCTACAGGACAGAACCTACAGTATAGAACCTACAGGACAGAACATAAAGGACAGAACCTACGGGACAGAACCTACAGGACAGAGCCTACAGTATAGAACCTACAGGACAGAACCTAAAGGATAGAACCTACAGTACAGAACCTAAAGGACAGAACCTACAGGACAGAACCTAAAGGACAGAACCTACAGGACAGAACCTACAGGACAGAACCTAAAGGACAAAACCTACAGGACAGAACCTACAGTATAGAACCTACAGTATAGAACCTACAGGACAGAACCTACAGGACAGAACCTACAGTACAGAACCTACAGGACAGAACCTACAGGACAGAACCTACAGTACAGAACCTACAGGACAGAACCTACAGGACAGAACCTACAGGACAGAACATAAAGGACCGAACCTACAGTACAGAACCTACAGGACAGAACCTAAAGGACAGAAACTACAGGACAGAACCTACAGGACAGAACCTACAGTATAGAACCTACAGGACAGAACATAAAGGACAGAACCTACGGGACAGAACCTACAGGACAGAGCCTACAGTATAGAACCTACAGGACAGAACCTAAAGGATAGAACCTACAGTACAGAACCTAAAGGACAGAACCTACAGGACAGAACCTAAAGGACAGAACCTACAGGACAGAACCTACAGGACAGAACCTAAAGGACAAAACCTACAGGACAGAACCTACAGTATAGAACCTACAGTATAGAACCTACAGGACAGAACCTAAAGGACAGAACCTACAGGACAGAACCTAAAGGACAGAACCTACAGGACAGAACATAAAGGACAGAACATACAGGACAGAACTTACAGTATAGAACCTACAGAAAATAACCTACAGGACAGAATCTCAAGCTGAACCTCAGCAAGACGGAGCTCCTCTTCCTCCCGGGGAAGCACTGCCCGTTCCATGATCTCGCCATCACGGTTGACAACTCCATTGTGTCCTCCTCCCAGAGCGCTAAGAACCTTGGCGTGATCCTGGACAACACCCTGACGTTCTCAACTAACATCAAGGCGGTGTCCCGTTCCTGTAGGTTCATGCTCTACAACATCCGCAGAGTACGACCCTGCCTCACACAGGAAGCGGCGCAGGTCCTAATCCAGGCACTTGTCATCTCCCGTCTTGATTACTGCAACTCGCTGTTGGCTGGGCTCCCTGCCTGCGCCATTAAACCCCTACAACTCATCCAGAACGCCGCAGCCCGTCTGGTGTTCAACCTTCCCAAGTTCTCTCACGTCACCCCGCTCCTCCGCTCTCTCCACTGGCTTCCAGCCAGCTCGCATCCGCTACAAGACCATGGTGCTCGCCTACGGAGCTGTGAGGGGAACGGCACCTCAGTACCTCCAGGCTCTGATCAGGCCCTACACCCAAACAAGGGCACTGCGTTCATCCACCTCTGGCCTGCTCGCCTCCCTACCACTGAGGAAGTACAGTTCCCGCTCAGCCCAGTCAAAACTGTTCGCTGCTCTGGCCCCCAATGGTGGAACAAACTCCCTCACGACGCCAGGACAGCGGAGTCAATCACCACCTTCCGGAGACACCTGAAACCCCACCTCTTCAAGGAATACCTAGGATAGGGTAAGTAAGGGTAAGTAATCCTTCTCACCCCCCTTCTCCCCCCAACAAGATTTAGATGCAAGTGGCTGTTCCACTGGTTGTCATAGGTGTTTGCACCAATTTGTAAGTCGCTCTGGATAAGAGCGTCTGCTAAATGACTTAAATGTAATGTAAGTGTAATCTACAGGGCAGAACCTAAAGGACAGAACCTAAAGGACAGAACCTAAAGGACAGAACCTACAGGACAGGACCTACAGTATAGAGCCTACAGGACAGAAAATACAGTATAGAACCTACAGGACAGGACCTACAGTATAGAACCTACAGTATAGAGCCTACAGTACAGAACCTACAGGACAGAGCCTACTACCCAGGACCTAAAGTACAGAACCTACAGTACAGGACCTACAGTATAGAACCTACAGGACAGAACCTAAAGTATAGAACCTACAGTACAGAACCTACAGTATAGAACCTACAGGACAGAACCTACAGGACAGAACCTACAGGACAGAACATAAAGGACAGAACCTACAGTACAGAACCTACAGGGATAGGTTCCTGGAGCCAGAGGAGTATGAGAGATACCAGGGTGTTACCTACCTCTATAGGTTCCTGGAGCCAGAGGAGTATGAGAGATACCAGGGTGTTACCTACCTCTATAGGTTCCTGGAGCCAGAGGAGTATGAGAGATACCAGGGTGTTACCTACCTCTATAGGTTCCTGGAGCCAGAGGAGTATGAGAGATACCAGGGTGTTACCTACTTCTATAGGTTCCTGGAGCCAGAGGAGTATGAGAGATACCAGGGTGTTACCTACCTCTATAGGTTCCTGGAGCCAGAGGCGTATGAGAGTGGCCAGGGTGTAGTACAGCAGCAGCAGCATAATGGGGTTAACAAAGTGGTGCCAGGCCAGATCAGGGTTAACTATCATCCTCCACGTGGAGGAGCAGTCAGTCTGGATGATGGATGAGATGCCGAACAGACTGGAGAAAAGATAGAGAGAGAGAGAGAGAGAAAGAGAGAGGGTGAAAAAGAGAGAGAGATGGAGAAGAGAGAGAGAGAGATGGAAAAGAGAGAGAGAGAGAGAGAGAGAGAGAGAGAGAGAGAAGAGAGAGAGAGAGAAGAGAAAGAGAGATGGAGAAAGAGAGAGAGAGAGATGGAAAGAGAGATGGAGCGAGAGAGAGAGAGAGAGAGAGAGAGAGAGAGAGAGAGAGAGAGAGAGAGAGAAAGAGAGAAAGAGAGAAAGAGAGAAAGAGAGAGAGAGAGAGAAAGAGGAAAGAGGAAAGAGGACAGAGGAGAGAGAGAGGGAGAGAGAGAGAGATGAAGACAAAGACAATATTGAACCCGGCCTCTATTGACAAATAGATGTAATCTCATTGAGAATTATAGCACCTAGATAAAGGTTAGATACAGTCGTACAATATACTGACTGTATGTATACAGTTTCTGTACAGTTTTTAAGTCCGTAAACACAAGCGGCAGGCCTATGTTGACTGCACACGGCAGTATATTTTAACGTAAGGACTTTAAATGTAAATATTGTTAAGAATACATCAGGATCAGAGAAAACAGATGTTTTGTTTATATCTTATAAGGTCAAATGTATATTATTTAAAGTAGATCTATTTTGTTGTCCAGACTTTTTCCCAATAAGGAGTTAAATTGGTCTGAATTGATCTGCCGGTGCATCGGCCAATAATAACTAACCGGCAGTATATTATATTATTACTGATAAGAGACCTTGAGTTCTCCGAGACACAATATTGATCTCAGTCCTTACAGTCAAAGCCAGGAGGAGAAAAGGTGCCGACTCGGATTTAACACCGGGGACCATGAACCCTGTGACTGTCTCCAGGAAAACTCTTCAAAGTGGAATGTCACATTTAAGATTTAACACAAAATAAAAATTGCAGGTTGTTACATGGAAGACAAAGTGGTTGAACTATAAAACAGAAATCCTTAGATCAGCAACGTCGTTTTATTGACCACGTAGCTGGAGGACCATGCACTCTCCTTGACTTCCTGCAAAGTCGACGTAAATTCAAAAAGCACGCGCATAAATGACACCGCCGGTGTCAACGTAAATAAACCCGGAACTGAAACCCATACAGCCTATAAAAGAACCGTGTCATTTGGACTCTTCTAGACAGTCACAAATCTGATAGGCCTAAGCGCAACTCACCAGATAGGCATCTCTATCCCACAGACACGAAGCCTGTTAACAAGTCAGAGAGGTGTGAGGGAAAATTCTCCTTCTGTCCGCCAAAACTATTTTCTTATCCAGTCTCAATCCCACTGAAACCCCAAATCTTGACTCCCGTCTCGCATGGAACATTCCTGACTGTAGGTTGACGTTATCAACATCATGTCAGAATACCTCTACAACATGTCCTCCGCTTCTCTGTGTTTCTCCTACTGCTGTTAATATGAGAGCTTCTCTCTGTTTCTCCTACTGCTGTTAATATGAGAGCTTCTCTGTGTTTCTCCTACTGCTGTTAATATGAGAGCTTCTCTCTGTTTCTCCTACTGCTGTTAATATGAGAGCTTCTCTCTGTTTCTCCTACTGCTGTTAATATGAGAGCTTCTCTCTGTTTCTCCTACTGCTGTTAATATGAGAGCTTCTCTCTGTTTCTCCTACTGCTGTTAATATGAGAGCTTCTCTCTGTTTCTCCTACTGCTGTTAATATGAGAGCTTCTCTGTGTTTCTCCTACTGCTGTTAATATGAGAGCTTCTCTCTGTTTCTCCTACTGCTGTTAATATGAGAGCTTCTCTCTGTTTCTCCTACTGCTGTTAATATGAGAGCTTCTCTCTGTTTCTCCTACTGCTGTTAATATGAGAGCTTCTCTCTGTTTCTCCTACTGCTGTTAATATGAGAGCTTCTCTCTGTTTCTCCTACTGCTGTTAATATGAGAGCTTCTCTCTGTTTCTCCTACTGCTGTTAATATGAGAGCTTCTCTCTGTTTCTCCTACTGCTGTTAATATGAGAGCTTCTCTCTGTTTCTCCTACTGCTGTTAATATGAGAGCTGTTTCTCCTCTCTGTTTTCTCCTACTGCTGTTAATATGAGAGCTTCTCTCTGTTTCTCCTACTGCTGTTAATATGAGAGCTTCTCTCTGTTTCTCCTACTGCTGTTAATATGAGAGCTTCTCTCTGTTTCTCCTACTGCTGTTAATATGAGAGCTTCTCTCTGTTTCTCCTACTGCTGTTAATATGAGAGCTTCTCTCTGTTTCTCCTACTGCTGTTAATATGAGAGCTTCTCTCTGTTTCTCCTACTGCTGTTAATATGAGAGCTTCTCTCTGTTTCTCCTACTGCTGTTAATATGAGAGCTTCTCTCTGTTTCTCCTACTGCTGTTAATATGAGAGCTTCTCTCTGTTTCTACTACTGCTGTTAATATGAGAGCTTATCTCTGTTTCTCCTACTGCTGTTAATATGAGAGCTTCTCTCTGTTTCTCCTACTGCTGTTAATATGAGAGCTTCTCTCTGTTTCTCCTACTGCTGTTAATATGAGAGCTTCTCTCTGTTTCTCCTACTGCTGTTAATATGAGAGCTTCTCTCTGTTTCTCCTACTGTTGTTAATATGAGAGAATCTCTCTGTTTCTCCTACTGCTGTTAATATGAGAGCTTCTCTCTGTTTCTCCTACTGCTGTTAATATGAGAGCTTCTCTCTGTTTCTCCTACTGCTGTTAATATGAGAGCTTCTCTCTGTTTCTCCTACTGCTGTTAATATGAGAGCTTCTCTCTGTTTCTCCTACTGCTGTTAATATGAGAGCTTCTCTCTGTTTCTCCTACTGCTGTTAATATGAGAGCTTCTCTCTGTTTCTCCTACTGCTGTTAATATGAGAGCTTCTCTGTTCTTCTCCTACTGCTGTTAATATGAGAGCTTCTCTCTGTTTCTCCTACTGCTGTTAATATGAGAGCTTCTCTCTGTTTCTCCTACTGCTGTTAATATGAGAGCTTCTCTCTGTTTCTCCTACTGCTGTTAATATGATAGCTTCTCTCTGTTTCTCCTACTGCTGTTAATATGAGAGCTTCTCTGTTCTTCTCCTACTGCTGTTAATATGAGAGCTTCTCTGTTCTTCTCCTACTGCTGTTAATATGAGAGCTTCTCTCTGTTTCTCCTACTGCTGTTAATATGAGAGCTTCTCTGTTCTTCTCCTACTGCTGCCAATATGAGAGCTCCTCTGCTCTGTCTAGTACTGCCCATATGAGAGCTTCTCTACTCTGTCTAGTACTGCCCATATGAGAGCTTCTCTACTCTGTCTAGTACTGCCAATATGAGAGCTCCTCTGCTCTGTCTAGTACTGCCCATATGAGAGCTCCTCTGCTCTGTCTAGTACTGCCCATATGAGAGCTCCTCTGCTCTGTCTAGTACTGCCAATATGAGAGCTTCTCTGCTCTGTCTAGTACTGTCAATATGAGAGCTTCTCTGCTCTGTCTAGTACTGCCCATATGAGAGCTCCTCTGCCCTGTCTAGTACTGCCAATATGAGAGCTCCTCTGCTCTGTCTAGTACTGCCCATATGAGAGCTTCCCTGCTCTGTCTAGTACTGCCAATATGAGAGCTCCTCTGCTCTGTCTAGTACTGCCCATATGAGAGCTTCTCTGCTCTGTCTAGTACTGCCCATATGAGAGCTCCTCTGCTCTGTCTAGTACTGCCAATATGAGAGCTTCTCTGCTCTGTCTAGTACTGCCCATATGAGAGCTCCTCTACTCTGTCTAGTACTGCCAATATGAGAGCTCCTCTACTCTGTCTAGTACTGCCAATATGAGAGCTTCTCTGCTCTGTCTAGTACTGCCCATATGAGAGCGTCGGTAGAGAATGTGTGAACAACAAATGGTATGAGAGTATATATGGATATTATATTTTATAAAACAGTTAGTCACTGTTAAGATACTTTGATAGTAAAACCCTCTAGAGTCTAAGCAGGGGGGTTATACTAAACTAACATATGGGATTGTTTTAAAAATGGCCATACCAAGGATCAGTATTTGATTAGGAGTTTCTTTTTTTTAACCCTTTAAGGTATTGATTTGTTTTTTAAAACTGCTACCTTCAGACTAGTCTTGTGAGGCTTGCGGAGAGTCCTACCGAGAGACTAGTCTTGTGAGGCTTGCGGAGAGTCCTACCGAGAGACTAGTCTTGTGAGGCTTGCGGAGAGTCCTACCGAGAGACTCACCTTTCCACTGGAGCGAACGATGACGGTTCAAACGCCCCTGAAGTTGAAAGACATCGACAGATCAGATATAACCCGACTTTAAAAGTGTCCCCAAGACGCTTTGAGCAAAACGGAGAACACCACCGTGTTCGTCTCATCTTTCATAATAGAGGTCATCATTTTGTGGGGCCAAACCGTTCGGATGCTACAAAAGGTTATTTTGTGAGAAGACCAATTTTCGGCATGTCTCACGGTCTGACAAACACCGCTCTGGCTCTGTCACCTTTGACCTCAGAAGTGGAAGTGCGACATCAGCAGATGAGGTGGATTGAGACGCATTCAATGGAAAACAACACATTTATCCAGTTTAAACCGACAGATTTTAAATGGGGATATTTTTCATTATGCTAATTAGATACCCGCGGTCCCGCGGACATTGTTTTTGTTGAAGGAGGTTATCTAGCTTAGCAACTTTGGTCATTTGACTTTTGTTTGACTGGCGTTATAACGTTTGTGTTATTCTATGGCTGGGGTGCACTCTGTGCATCCTGAGAGCTTGGACAGGGATCTGTTTATTAATAACTTGGCTTTCGAAGACCTTAGAAAGACAGGGTAGAATAGATATAGGTCTATAGCAGTTTGGGTCTAGAGGCAGGGCAGGGCAGGGCAGGGCAGGGCAGGGGGCAGGGCAGGGCAGGGCAGGATGGATATAGGTCTGTAACAGTTTGGGTCTAGAGGCAGGGCAGGGCAGGGCAGGGCAGGGCAGGGCAGGGCAGGGCAGGGCAGGGCAGGGCAGGATGGATATAGGTCTGTAACAGTTTGGGTCTAGAGGCAGGGCAGGATAGATATAGGTCTGTAACAGTTTGGGTCTAGAGGCAGGGCAGGGCAGGATGGATATAGGTCTGTAACAGTTTGGGTCTAGAGGCAGGGCAGGGCAGGATGGATATAGGTCTGTAACAGTTTGGGTCTAGAGGCAGGATGGATATAGGTCTGTAACAGTTTGGGTCTAGAGGCAGGATGGATATAGGTCTATAACAGTTTGGGTCTAGAGGCAGGGCAGGGCAGGATGGATATAGGTCTGTAACAGTTTGGGTCTAGAGGCAGGGCAGGGCAGGATGGATATAGGTCTGTAACAGTTTGGGTCTAGAGGCAGGGCAGTTATAGGTCTGTAACAGTTTGGGTCTAGAGGCAGGGCAGGATGGATATAGGTCTGTAACAGTTTGGGTCTAGAGGCAGGGCAAGGCAGGATGGATATAGGTCTGTAACAGTTTGGGGCTAGAGGCAGGGCAGGATGGATATAGGTCTGTAACAATTTGGGTCTAGAGGAAGGGCAGGATGGATATAGGTCTGTAACAGTTTGTGTCTAGAGGCAGGGCAGGATGGATATAGGTCTGTAACAGTTTGGGTCTAGAGTGTCAGCCCCCTTTGAAGAGAGGGATGACCGCGGCAGAGTGCTCTGTGTCTAGATAACCTACCGCTAGCAGATGCTATTATCCAGAACGACTTTACAGTCAGTGCATTCATCGTTCATCGAGGAACACGGTAACGCTCTGACTTTATGAACGGCCTGGTTCGCGTATTCATAACAATGTCATTGGCCACCAAGAGACAGTTACTTAGATCGTTACTACAATACATTTGTTCTGCGAAAAACTTGACATATTTTGTTGCCGAGGTGACGCAGAACTCCCCCCTCTCTTATTTGGGGAGAACCCTGGCGTATCTCGGTTTTAAACACTTGCAATGGACACCTCCAATATTTTTTTTTTTTTGACATTTCCCAGAACTCCCTGGATAAATATGAATTGTTCCCGGTAATTGAAACGTATAATTCACGAATACATCATCCTTAGTGCAGACAGGAGCTTTATGTAAAAGTGTCAGGGGGGGGGGGTCATACACAGTCATAACTCCTTTCACCTGCCCAGTTCTGTTAATGCAGATGAAGGACAGGAGACAAGGAGATGAAGTCACTCTAGAGTATTGAGATGCAGCCCCCTGTGGAATACGAGTTACCGCCAGCTATACCGCCTCACCACCTCCACGCTACTTCCTGCCGCTGGTAATAGCAGGTCACATGACCTGAGTGTCCCACTCCCTTCCTCCCCCTTTTCTCCCTGAAGTGTGCACACGTTCTCTCTCCCCTTTTCAAACCGATATATAAAATAACAATGTGATTTGTTTGTAACTAAACATTCATATCTTCATATGAGTCTTTTTTTTTTAAACCCATGAAGTGCACCAGTGTTTACTCCAGGGAGACGTGGGAAGGAATCAGAGAAAGAGGATTGCTCTATTGTAGTGTAGGGTTGGAAAATATCCCCTAGTGTTTCCCCACACTAATGGTTAGGGTAAGGTTTGGGGGAGGTAAAGCTGATCCTAGATCTGTAGCTAGGGGCATTTCACTTTAGATTGGTCTATTGTAAGCCGAGGAGGCAGGAAGCGATGTGAAAACTAAGTCTGTCACCACCCTTCACTCAGTCAGCCAGGCAGCAAGGCCAGGCCTCTGTCAACACACACAATTAGGACTCCCACAGGAGCCGGAGATGTTAGCCTATTGTATCATGGGGACCAAACAACACTATACCAGACCTGGGTTCAAATAGTATTCATGACAATATCAAATACTTTATATGGGCATGATTCAGCTTAGCTTGCGCAATGGAACCAATAGAATTGTCGGGAAATTCCAAACCACGCCCATATGGTACTCCAGGAAGACTAGAGTAAACGTAACAGTATTTGAAAAATGTCAAATAGTATTTGAACCCAGGACAGCAAAGCACTTATTTAGGGGGTGGATGAGTTTCCCTGGTAGGCTAGGACACGGAGGGCTGGGTGTAGGGTAGAGTACTGTACTGTAGTATAGTGCAGTGTAGTGTACTGTACTGAAGTATAGTATAGTGTAGTGTACTGTAGTATAGTGTAGTGTACTCTACTGTACTGTACTGTACTGTACTGAAGTATATAGTGTAGTGTAGTGTAGTATAGTGTAGTGTACTCTACTGTACTGTACTGAAGTATAGTGTACTGTACTGTAGTATAGTGTAGTGTAGTGTACTGTACTGAAGTATAGTGTAGTGTACTGTACTGTACTGAAGTATAGTGTAGTGTACTGTATTGTACTGTAGTATAGTGTACTGTAGTATAGTGTAGTGTAGTGTGGTGTACTGTGGTGTACTGTAGTGTACTGTAGTATACTGTACTGTATTGTAGTGTAGTGTAGTATAGTGTACTGCAGTATAGTGTACTGTAGTGTACTGTGGTGTAGTGTGGTGTACTGTAGTGTACTGTACTGTACTGTAGTGTGCTGTAGTATAGTGTACTGTAGTGTAGTGTACTGTAGTGTATTGTAGTGTGGTGTACTGTAGTATAGTGTACTGTACTGTCCTGTACTGTAGCGTAGTGTACTGTAGTGTAGTGTAGTGTACTGTAGTGTAGTGTAGTGTACTGTACTGTACTGTAAGTTGTGCACTATATAGGGAATAGGGTGCCAGCCCTGGTCTAAAGAAGTGCATTATATAGAGAATAGGGTGCCATTCTGACACAGCCATTGGTACTAGGACTCTGATAACAGCTCGTTGGGGCCCACGGTTTTTAACGCATCACTCACGCTAGATGACATCAGAGAGACTGACATATCTCAGGGGCTGTGGAAAGTCAACCAGATTAACATAGCGGAAAGGTGAACTTTTTAAATGAACATTTGCTTGTATATCTTTATCCGTTGACTAATCATTAGACGCTTCGCCAAAATACTTTACGACAAGAGTGAGAAATTAAATTGAGCTGCATGCGTCTTCATGTCGTTCTATGAGTCATAGTGCTATAATGTGAAAGGCTGCGGGCCAGGTGTAGGCAGCGATCGGTTGAAGAGCATGCATTTAGTTTTACTTGTATTTAAGAGCCATTGGAGGCCACGGAAGGAGAGTTGTATGGCATTGAAGCTTGCCTGGAAGGTTGTTAATAACAGTGTCCAAAGAAGGGCCGGAAGTATACAGAATGGTGTCGTTTGCGTAGAGGTGGATCAGAGACTCACCAGCAGCAAGAGCGACATCATTGATGTATACAGAGAAGAGAGTCGGTCCAAGAATTGAACCCTGTGGCACCCCCATAGAGACTGCCAGAGGTCCGGACAACAGGCCCTCCGATTTGACATACTGAACTCTATCAGAGAAGTAGTTGGTGAACCAGGCGAGGCAATCATTTGAGAAACCAAGGCTGGCGAGTCTGCCGATGAGGATGTGGTGATTGAGAGAGTCGAAAGCCTTGGCCAGATCAATGAATATGGCTGCACAGTAATGTTTCTTATCGATGGCGGTTAAGATATCGTTTAGGACCTTGAGCTGAGGTGCACCCATGACAAGCTCTGAAACCAGATTGCATAGCAGAGAGGGTATGGTGAGATTTGAAATGGTCGGTAATCTGTATGTTGACTTCGCTTTCGAAGACCTTAGAAAGGCAGGGTAGGATAGATATAGGTCTGTAGCAGTTTGGGTCAAGAGTGACCGCAGCTGCTTTCCAATCTTTGGGAATCTCAGACGACACGAAAGAGAGGTTGAACAGGCGAGTAATAGGGGTGGCAACAATTCCGGGCAGATAATTTTAGAAAGAAAGGGTCCAGATTATCTACCCCGGCTGATTTGTAGGGGTCCAGATTTTGCAGCTCTTTCAGAACATCAGCTGACTGGATTTGGAAGAAGGAGAAATGGGGAAGGCTTGGGCGAGTTGCTGTGGGGAGTACAGTGCTGTTGACTGGGGTAGGGGTAGCCAGGTGGAAAGCATGGCCAGCCGTAGAAAAATGCTTATTGAAATTCTCAATTATAGTGGATTTATCAGTGGTGACAGTGTTTCCTATCTTCAGTGCAGTGGGCAGCTGGGAGGAGGTGTTCTTATTCTCCATGGACTTTACAGTGTCCCAGAACTTTTTTGAGTTAGTGTTGCAGGAAGCAAATTTCTGCTTGAAAAAGCTAGCCTTGGCTTTTCTAACTGCCTGTGTATATTGGTTTCTAGCTCCCTGAAAAGCTGCATATCACGGGGACTGTTCGATGCTAATGCAGAACACCATAGGATGTTTTTGTGTTAGTTAAGGGCAGTCTATATCTGCTATATCTGTTCCTGGTTCTAAATTTCTTGAATGGGGCATGCTTATTTAAGATGGTTAGGAAGGCATTTAAAAAAAATAACCAGGCATCCTCTACTGACGGGATGAGATCAATATCCTTCCAGGATACCCCGGCCAGGTCGATTAGAAAGGCCTGCTCGCTGAAGTGTTTCAGGGAGCGTTTGACAGTGATGAGGGGAGGTCGTTTGACACCAGACCCATTACGGATGCAGGCAATGAGGCAGTGATCGCTGAGATCTTGGTTGAAAACAGCAGAGGTGTATTTGGAGGGCAGGTTGGTTAGGATGATATCTATGAGGGTGCCCATGTTTACGGCTTTGGGGAGGTACCTGGTAGGTTCATTGATAATTAGTGTGAGATTGAGGGCATCAAGTTTAGATTGTAGGATGGCTGGGGTGTTAAGCATGTTCTAGTTCAGGTCACCTAGAAGCACGAGCTCTGAAGATAGATGATGGGGGGCAATCAGTTCACATATGGTGTCCAGAGCACAGCTGGGGGCAGAGGGTGATCTATAGCAGGCGGCAACGGTGAGAGACTTCTTTTTAGAGAGGTGGATTTTTAAAAGTAGAAGTACAAATTGTTTGGCTACAGACCTGGATAGTAGGACAGAACTCTACAGGCTATCTTTGCAGTAGATTGCAACACCGCCCCCTTTGGCAGTTCTATCTTGTCTGAAAATGTTGTAGTTAGGGATGAAAATTTCAGAATCCTAAGCCAGGATTCAGACACAGCTAGAACATCCGGGTTGGCAGAGTGTGCTAAAGCAGTGAGTAAAACAAATTTAGGGAGTAGGCTTCTAATGTTAACGTGAATGAAACCAAGGCTATTACGGTTACAGAAGTCATCAAAAGAGAGCGCCTGGGGAATAGGAGTGGAGCTCGGCACTGCAGGGCCTGGATTCACCTCTACATCACCAGAGGAAAAGAGGAGGAGTAGGATAAGGGTACGGCTAAAAGCAGGAACAGAGAGTAAAAGGAGGTTTCTGTGGGCAATAAAATAGCTTCAAGGTATAATGTATAGACAAAGGTATGGTAGGATGTGAATACAGTGGAGGTAAACCTAGGTATTGAGTGATGATGAGAGAGATATTGTCTCTAGAAACATCATTGAAACCAGGAGATGTCATTGCATGTGTGGGTGTGGCCATTAGCTTATCCTCTCCATCCTTGTGCAAAGTGAGAGGAAGGAAATGGACCATCGAGGTGACAGTTGCAATATAAGATGATGCTAATGCTATTCAGGTTGATAGTTGCTATATAAGGTGATGCTAATGGTATACAAGGTGACAGATGCTATATAAGGTGATGCTAATGGTATACAAGGTGACAGTCGCTATATAAGGTGATGCTAATGGTATACAAGGTGACCGTTGCTATATAAGGTGATGCTAATGCTATTCAGGTTGATAGTCCTTCTGTGGTCCTTCTGTAGCTCAGTTGGTAGAGCATGGCGCTTGTAACGCCAGGGTAGTGGGTTCGATTCCCGGGACCACCCATACGTAGAATGTATGCACACATGACTGTAAGTCGCTTTGGATAAAAGCGTCTGCCAAATGGCATATATTATAGTCGCTATATAAGGTGATGCTAATGGTATACAAGGTGACCGTTGCTATATAAGGTGATGCTAATGGCATTCAAGGTGACAGTTGCTATATAAGGTGATGCTAATGGTATACAAGGTGACAGTTGCTATATAAGGTGATGCTAATGGTATACAAGGTGACAGTTGCTATATAAGGTGATGCTAATGGTATACAAGGTGACAGTTGCTATATAAGGTGATGCTAATGGTATACAAGGTGACAGTTGCTATATAAGGTGATGCTAATGGCATTCAAGGTGACAGTTGCTATATAAGGTGATGCTAATGGCATACAAGGTGACAGTTGCTATATAAGGTGATGCTAATGGTATACAAGGTGACAGATGCTATATAAGGTGATGCTAATGCTATAGATAGCCATAATAGCATTGGGTGTGACACACTGCTGTAATGCAAGGCCAGCAGACTAAAGACATTGGAATCAATAGTCTCCAGAAACACCAAGGCTATCTTGCCAGGGACATAGTGGCAAGGGCAACACTGCTAAAATACATTGTCTAAATAAGTAGTTATGTTATAATAGCAGCGAGGACAACACTGATGAGTAGCTTCTGCAATCATGGCACAGACTGGGTGGGAGTTTACTATATTGCTAATAGTTATCCAATTGTTTCAGATGTAAAGTGGGGGTTAAGGGGTGGATTAGGAATTCAACCTTACCACTTATCCGCAACCTTCCACATAAACAACTAATGGTCTCCCTATCCCATCCCCCCTCATACATTAATTATAATGACAATATATGTTACAGCCAGTAAGTATTGAGGAACCAGAATACACTACGTTTAAAAGCCTGGTGGATTTCTACAAGTGGATTAGGACTTCTGATTGGATGTGGCGATACTGTATATATTTTGGATTAAAATGGTGAAAGTTCACATTTACTGAATGCACACAGTTAACTGGAGTTGAGCTGTATAGTAAACACCTAGCAGCCACAGTAACCAGGGTAACTAAATATCTGTCATCATAAAAGACAGACATAAATAAAGAAAGACACAAAGACAGATCTAACCTGATGTAGCTGTCCTCTGGAGGGATGCTCTCTTGGAAGAACTGAAACTGATAGAGGTAGAGGACGACCAGGTGTCCAGCGCTGAATATGGCCATGAGGACACACATACAGCTGAAGATGAGGGTGTCGAAGGTGCGGCAGAACGACCACCACGTACACAGGAACAGGAACACGAAGAAATATACCGCAGACGTCAGGGAGGGCAGCGTGATACCTTAAAAATACACATACATTTATAAATCAATTCATCAATCAACCAATCAATAAGTAGACTGGGGGGGGGCAGCGTGATACCTTAAAAATACACATACATTTATAAATCAATTCATCAATCAATCAACCAATCAATAAGTAGACTGGGGGGGGGGCAGCGTGATACCTTAAAAATACACATACATTTATAAATCAATTCATCAATCAATCAACCAATCAATAAGTAGACTGATACCTTAAAAATACACATACATTTATAAATCAATTCATCAATCAATCAACCAATCAATAAGTAGGGGGGCAGCGTGATACCTGGTGGAAACAGTACAATAAGCATTCCGATATATATATAGATAGATGCAAACGGATACAATGATATTTAAAGATCTATCGGAAGGTAAAGAACTCGGCCGCAGATGTCAGCAAGACCAGTATTACACCTGGTGGACACAGATACACTTAGATATCAATCAATCAATCAACCAATTAGAGAAGCAGATATATATATATATATATACAGTGGGGGAGAACAAGTATTTGATACACTGCCGATTTTGCAGGTTTTCCTACTTACAAAGCATGGAGAGGTCTGTCATTTTTATCATAGTTACACTTCAACTGTGAAACAAAAATCCAAAAAATCACATTGTATAATTAATTTGCATTTTATTGCATTTTATTTATTTATGACATAAGTATTTGACACCAGTAAGAATTCCGGTTCTCACAGACATGTTAGTTTTTCTTTAAGAAGCACTCCTGTTCTCCACTCATTGCCTGTATTAACTGCACCTGTTTGAACTCGTTACCTGTATAAAAGACACCTGTCCACACACTCAATCAAACAGACTCCAACCTCTCCACAATGGCCAAGACTAGAGAGCTGCGTAAGGACATCAGGGATAAAATTGTAGACCTGCACAAGGCTGGGATGGGCTACAGGACAATAGGCAAGCAGCTTGGTGAGAAGGCAACAACTGTTGGTGCAATTATTAGAAAACGGAAGAAGTTGACGGTGAATCACCCTCGGCCTGGGGCTCCATGCAAGATCTCACCTCGTGGAGCATCAATGATCATGAGGAAGGTGAGGGATCAGCCCAGAACTACACGGCAGGACCTGGTCAATGACCTGAAGAGAGCTGGGACCACAGTCTCAAAGAAAACCATTAGTAACACACTACGCCGTCATGTATTAAAATCCTGCAGTGCACGCAAGGTCGCCCTGCTCAAGCCAGCACATGTTCAGGCCTGTCTGAAGTTTATCAATGACCATCTGGATGATCCAGAGGAGGAATGGGAGAAGGTCATGTGGTCTGATGAGACAAAAAAATAGCTTTTTGGTCTAAACTCCACTCACCATGTTTGGAGGAAGAAGAACCCCAAGAACACCATCCCAACATGAACATGAACATGAACATGAAGCATGGAGGTTGAAACATCATTCTTTGGGAATGCTTTTCTGCAAAGGGGACAGGACGACTGCACCATATTGAGGGGAGGATGGATGGCGCCATGTATCGCGAGATCTCGGCCAACAACCTCCTTCCCTCAGTAAGAGCATTGAAGATGGGCCGTGGCTGGGTCTTCCAGCATGACAACGACCCGAAACACACAGCCAGGGCAACTAAGGAGTGGCTCCGTAAGAAGCATCTCAAGGTCCTGTAGTGGCCTAGCCAGTCTCCAGACCTGAACCCAATAGAAAATCTTTGGAGGGAGCTGAAAGTCCGTATTGCCCAGCGACAGCCCCGAAACCTGTATGGAGGAGTGGGCCAAAACCCCTGCTACAGTGTGTGCAAACCTGGTCAAGAACTACAGGAAACGTATGATCTCTGTAATTACAAAGGTTTCTGTACCAAATATTAGGTTCTGCTTTTCGAATGTATCAAATACTTATGTCATGCAATAAAATGCTAATTAATTACTTAAATATTATACAATGTGATTTTCTGGATTTTTGTTTTAGATTCCGTCTCTCACAGTTGAAGTGTACCTATGATAAAACATTACAGACCTCTACATGCTTTGTAAGTGGGAAAACCTGCAAAATCGGCAGTGTATCAAATACTTGTTCTCCTCACTGTATGTATATACAGTTGGCTAAACAGTGGTTGAGATGGCAGCATTGAAGTATACTGTATTGGATAGGACCAGGAGTTTTTCCTGACAACATGACCTGATCAAGAACATCTGTTGGCGCTAGTTTGGGTATGGGGTCATTCAATTCAGCAAGCCATGACAGCCACCAACACCCACCAACACCCACCACACCCACTAACACCCACCAACACCCACCAACACCCACCAACACCCACTAAAACCCACCAACACCCACCAACACCCACCATGTCAGATTTATCTGAAATCGTTTCTGTAGTTTGAACGTTTTGTTTGTTTTGCTTTTTTTTTATGTGGAACGACTCTATGGTCATATATTAATAAACATAAATAACAGTCAAAAATAAGTGTTTGTACACATTGAGAGCGTGTTGAGTATAGTGCAGGGGCGGATTCCTCTCTCTCTCACTGGAAAACACTGACCTGTGACTCCTAACAGTATAGTGACCACCACTTTTCCCGCGGTGGTGATCAGATTCCCAATGATCTCCTTCACTTTAGACGCCACGCCTGCAATGTGACGCAGAATCTTCATCTTGTTGCTCTCTTCCTCCTCTTCATCATCTTCCCCCTCTTCCTCCTCCATCTCTTCCTCCTCCTCTTCTCCAGCCTCGTACCCAGCCTCAAAGTCCTCATCCAACAGGACGTTGTCATCAAGGCTCAGCTTTTCCTCTTCCTCCTGGTTGGTAGAGAGATAGGAGACAGTCATATATCACAAACAGTGATTAAACCATTTAAAGCCAACCATAGTTGTTCCTGCCAAAACCAGAACCTGGTTCTAGACACACTGTCGTACGCAGGTTCTATTTTTCAACCTTTCAGTCTTCTAAGAAAGGGGTGGACAGCCGTCCTAATGGAGAGCTAGGACAGCCGTCCTAACGGAGAGCTAGGACAGCCGTCCTAACGGAGAGCTAGGACAGCCGTCCTGATAGAGAGCTAGGACAGCCGTCCTAATGGAGAGCTAGGACAGCTGTCCTAACGGAGAGCTAGGACAGCCGTCCTAACGGAGAGCTAGGACAGCCGTCCTAACGGAGAGCTAGGACAGCCGTCCTAACGGAGAGCTAGGACAGCCGTCCTAATGGAGAGCTAGGACAGCCGTCCTAATGGAGAGCTAGGACAGCCATCCTAATGGAGAGCAAGGACAGCCGTCCTAACGGAGAGCTAGGACAGCCGTCCTAACGGAGAGCTAGGACAGCCGTCCTAACGGAGAGCTAGGACAGCCGTCCTAACGGAGAGCTAGGACAGCCGTCCTAACAGAGAGCTAGGACAGCCGTCCTAACGGAGAGCTAGGACAGCCGTCCTAACGGAGAGCTAGGACAGCCGTCCTGATAGAGAGCTAGGACAGCCGTCCTGATAGAGAGCTAGGACAGCCGTCCTAACGGAGAGCTAGGACAGCCGTCCTAATGGAGAGCTAGGACAGATGTCCTGATAGAGAGCTAGGACAGACGTGCTAATGGACATCTAGGACAGCCATCCTAACGGAGAGCTAGGACAGACGTGCTAATGGACATCTAGGACAGCCATCCTAACGGAGAGCTAGGACAGCCGTCCTAACGGAGAGCTAGGACAGCCGTCCTAACGGAGAGCTAGGACAGCAGTCCTAACGGAGAGCTAGGACAGCCGTCCTAACGGAGAGCTAGGACAGCCGTCCTAACGGAGAGCTAGGACAGCAGTCCTAACGGAGAGCTAGGACAGCAGTCCTAATAGAGAGCTAATGGTAAGTGTGGTACAGTGGGTTTGTTAACTGAGCCGCTGTCCATGGTTCTGAAACACGATCTGTCCATGGTGCTGAAACACGATCTGTCCATGGTTCTGAAACACGATCTGTCCATGGTTCTGAAACACGATCTGTCCATGGTCCTGAAACATGAGTTGTCCCCATGGTTCTGAAACACGATCTGTCCATGGTTCTGAAACATGAGTTGTCCCCATGGTTCTGAAACACGATCTGTCCATGGTTCTGAAACATGAGTTGTCCCCATGGTTCTGAAACACGATCTGTCCATGGTTCTGAAACATGAGCTGTCCCCATGGTTCTGAAACACGATCTGTCCATGGTTCTGAAACACGATCTGTCCATGGTTCTGAAACACGAGCTGTCCATGGTTCTGAAACACGATCTGTCCATGGTTCTGAAACACGATCTGTCCATGGTTCTGAAACACGATCTGTCCATGGTTCTGAAACACGATCTGTCCATGGTTCTGAAACACGATCTGTCCATGGTTCTGAAACATGAGCTGTCCATGGTTCTGAAACATGAGCTGTCCATGGTTCTGAAACATGAGCTGTCCCCATGGTTCTGAAACACGATCTGTCCATGGTTCTGAAACACGATCTGTCCATGGTTCTGAAACACGATCTGTCCATGGTTCTGAAATATGACTGAATCTTATGTCACCAGGAGAGGACAAATAGAATATAAAGGTCTATTATACAACCATCAGTAAATCAATTTTATATGGCAGTCGTAGGTGTCATTTCCATGTGTGTGAGGGTGTTTCTACCATCTGTGCCAGTCTGTTTGTGGTTTTAATTAACTTAGAGTCGTAAAAGAGAGAGCTGGACAGATGCCAGGGATGGGGCTTAATGGCAGGGGGCCTTCCAACTCTATCATCCCTCCTGAGGAATTTGGAGACACAGATAACCCCAAAAAAATCAAGGCAACAATCTAGAAACGAGGAGAGTGAAAAATTCTTGTTTAGCCCCTTAGGATCCACAGAGTCTCAGGAACACTGTCAGAATGCCTCCCTTTGTTTAAGTTTACGTACGATGTCACTTCCTCTTGGTGAAATCTGAACGTGTTCTACGGCTACAAAGTGCAGGGAGGAATGTAGCCCTGGTTGGCTTCGATGCAGTGGCGTGAAGTAGCATAGGACATGTTTTTATTGCTAATTGCGGTACGTCCTGCGATGCCAAGTTTCAATGCTTGTTTAGTTTGACCAATAGAAGCAGCCCTGCAGATGCATTTGAGAATGTATATTGCCATTTGTGGTGCTACAATTAATGAAGCTTTGGATTTAGTATTCTTTACCTCTTCTCAGGTTTACCTCTTCTCGGGTTTACCTCTTCTCGGGTTTAGCTCTTCTCGGGTTTAGCTCTTCTCGGGTTTAGCTCTTCTCAGGTTTACCTCTTCTCGGGTTTACCTCTCCTCGGGTTTACCTCTCCTCAGGTTTACCATTTCTCAGGTTTACCTCTTCTCAGGTTTACCTCTTCTCGGGTTTACCTCTAAAAAAACGTGGTCGTGTTGTCACAATGTACACAATGACCACACTTGTAATTGCCATTGGGCGGGCCTGGGAGCCAAGTGTCCTGCTTCTTGGGTAGCTGCGCGTAACGGAATAGGCTGAGATTGCTTGCATGCGAAAACAAATGAGAGGGGGGCAATATTGTGAATTCTGGTAGATTTGGATCCCATTTGAGGATGTTCCAGTAGCGCTGAGCATTTCTGTCATTATTCTGGATTTTAAACAACTAATTAACCCATGTCAGTTGAATTATTTGAATTCCATTTCATTCAGTTTTTTTCTGTGAGCTCAATTCACACACCGGACACTTTCTGTAGAGATAAATCAGATCCAGTCGGAGGGGTGGAGAAAAGACAGAGAAAAAGGGGGAGTATATATCTTGTGTTTCACCGAGACGCATCGGAATGACGACATGGATAATATAGAGCTGGCTTGCTTCTCTGTGCTTCGGCGGGACAGAGCAGCTACGTCTGGTAAGACGAAGGGTGGGGGTATGTGTCTATTTGTCAATAACTGCTGGTGCCCAATGTCTAATATTAAAGAAGTCTCAAGGTATTGCTCGCTTGAGGTAGAGTACCTCATGTTAAGCTGTAAACCGCACTAGCTACCAAGAGAGTTCTGATCTATATTATTCATAGCCATCTATTTACCACCACAAACTGATACTGGCACTAAGACAGCACTCGCCAATCTGTATAAGGCCGTAAGCAAACAAGAAAATGCTCATCCAGAAGCGGCGCCCCTAGTGGCCGGGGACTTTAATGCAGGCAAACTTAAATCAGATATACCTCATTTCTACCAGCATGTCACATGTGCAACCAGAGGGGGAAAAAACCCCTAGACCACCTTTACTCTACACACAGAGACGCATACAAAGCTCTCCCCAGACCTCCATTTGGCAAATCTGAACATAATTCTATCCTCCCGATTCCTGCTTACAAGCAAAAACTAAAGCAGGAAGTACCAGTGACTCACTCAATATGGAAGTGGTCAGATGACGAGGATGCTACAGGACTGTTTTGCAGCACAGACTGGAATATGTTCTGGGATTCATCCAATGGCATTGAGGAGTATACCACCTCAGTCAGGCGGCTTCATCAATATGTGCATCGATGACATCTTCCCCACGTACATTTCCCAACCAGAAGCCATGGATTACAGGCAACATCCGCACCGAGCTAAAGGCCAGAGCTTCCGCTTTCAAGGAGTGGGACACTAATCCGGACGCTTATAAAAATACAGGACTAAGATCAAATCCTACAACACCAGCTCTGACGCTCAACGGATGTGGCAAGGCTTGAAAACTTTTACGGACTACAAAGGGAAACCCAGCTGCGAGCTGCCCAGTGATGCGAGCCTACCAGTAGGATGTCTAGGAGAGCATCAGCACCGTTCTATACCAGTAGAATGCCCTTTATGTATCTCTGAGAGGAGAGCATCAGTACCATTCTATACCAGTAGAATGTCCTCTATGTATCTCTGAGAGGAGAGCATCAGTACCATTCTATACCAGTAGAATGTCCTCTATGTATCTCTGAGAGGAGAGCATCAGTACCATTCTATACCAGTAGAATGTCCTCTATGTATCTCTGAGAGGAGAGCATCAGTACCATTCTATACCAGTAGAATGTCCTCTATGTATCTCTGAGAGGAGAGCATCAGTACCATTCTATACCAGTAGAATGTCTATGTATCTCTGAGAGGAGAGCATCAGTACCATTCTATACCAGTAGAATGTCCTCTATGTATCTCTGAGAGGAGAGCATCAGTACCATTCTATACCAGTAGAATGTCCTCTATGTATCTCTGAGAGGAGAGCATCAGTACCATTCTATACCAGTAGAATGTCTATGTATCTCTGAGAGGAGAGCATCAGTACCATTCTATACCAGTAGAATGTCCTCTATGTATCTCTGAGAGGAGAGCATCAGTACCATTCTATACCAGTAGAATGTCTATGTATCTCTGAGAGGAGAGCATCAGTACCATTCTATACCAGTAGAATGTCTATGTGTCTCTGAGAGGAGAGCATCAGTACCATTCTATACCAGTAGAATGTCCTCTATGTATCTGAGAGGAGAGCATCAGTACCATTCTATACCAGTAGAATGTCCTCTATGTATCTGAGAGGAGAGCATCAGTACCATTCTATACCAGTAGAATGTCTATGTATCTCTGAGAGGAGAGCATCAGTACTATTCTATTCCAGTAGAATGTCCTCTATGTATCTGAGAGGAGAGCATCAGCACCATTCTATACCAGTAGAATGTCTATGTATCTCTGAGAGGAGAGCATCAGTACTATTCTATACCAGTAGAATGTCCTCTATGTATCTCTGAGAGGAGAGCATCAGTACCATTCTATACCAGTAGAATGTCTATGTATCTCTGAGACGAGAGCATCAGTACCATTCTATACCAGTAGAATGTCCTCTATGTATCTGAGAGGAGAGCATCAGTACCATTCTATACCAGTAGAATGTCCTCTATGTATCTCTGAGAGGAGAGCATCAGTACCATTCTATACCAGTAGAATGTCTATGTATCTAAGAGGAGAGCATCAGCACCGTTCTATACCAGTAGAATGTCTATGTATCTCTGAGAGGAGAGCATCAGTACCATTCTATACCAGTAGAATGTCTCTATGTATCTCTGAGAGGAGAGCATCAGTACCATTCTATACCAGTAGAATGTCCTCTATGTATCTCTGAGAGGAGAGCATCAGTACCATTCTATACCAGTAGAATGTCTATGTATCTAAGAGGAGAGCATCAGCACCGTTCTATACCAGTAGAATGTCTATGTATCTCTGAGAGGAGAGCATCAGTACCATTCTATACCAGTAGAATGTCCTCTATGTATCTCTGAGAGGAGAGCATCAGTACCGTTCTATACCAGTAGAATGTCTATGTATCTCTGAGAAGAGCATCAGTACCATTCTATACCAGTAGAATGTCCTCTATGTATCTGAGAGGAGAGCATCAGCACCATTCTATACCAGTAGAATGTCCTCTATGTATCTCTGAGAGGAGAGCATCAGCACCGTTCTATACCAGTAGAATGTTTATGTATCTCTGAGAGGAGAGCATCAGTACCATTCTATACCAGTAGAATGTCTATGTATCTCTGAGAGGAGAGCATCAGTACCGTTCTATACCAGTAGAATGTCCTCTATGTATCTCTGAGAGGAGAGCATCAGTACCATTCTATACCAGTAGAATGTCTATGTATCTCTGGAGGAGAGCATCAGTACCATTCTATACCAGTAGAATGTCCTCTATGTATCTCTGAGAGGAGAGCATCAGTACCATTCTATACCAGTAGAATGTCTATGTATCTCTGAGAGGAGAGCATCAGCACCGTTCTATACCAGTAGAATGCTCTATGTATCTCTGAGAGGAGAGCATCAGTACCATTCTATACCAGTAGAATGTCCTCTATGTATCTCTGAGAGGAGAGCATCAGTACCATTCTATACCAGTAGAATGTCCTCTATGTATCTCTGAGAGGAGAGCATCAGCACCGTTCTATACCAGTAGAATGTCCTCTATGTATCTCTGAGAGGAGAGCATCAGTACCATTCTATACCAGTAGAATGTCCTCTATGTATCTCTGAGAGGAGAGCATCAGTACCATTCTATACCAGTAGAATGTCTATGTATCTAAGAGGAGAGCATCAGCACCATTCTATACCAGTAGAATGTCCTCTATGCATCTCTGAGAGGAGAGCATCAGTACTATTCTATACCAGTAGAATGTCCTCTATGTATCTGAGAGGAGAGCATCAGTACATTCTATACCAGTAGAATGTCCTCTATGTATCTGAGAGGAGAGCATCAGTACTATTCTATACCAGTAGAATGTCCTCTATGTATCTCTGAGAGGAGAGCATCAGTACTATTCTATACCAGTAGAATGTCCTCTATGTATCTGAGAGAGAGCATCAGCACCATTCTATACCAGTAGAATGTCTATGTATCTCTGAGAGGAGAGCATCAGTACCATTCTATACCAGTAGAATGTCCTCTATGTATCTGAGAGGAGAGCATCAGTACCGTTCTATACCAGTAGAATGTCTATGTATCTCTGAGAGGAGAGCATCAGTACCGTTCTATACCAGTAGAATGTCTATGTATCTCTGAGAGGAGAGCATCAGCACCATTCTATACCAGTAGAATGTCTATGTATCTCTGAGAGGAGAGCATCAGTACTATTCTATACCAGTAGAATGTCCTCTATGTATCTCTGAGAGGAGAGCATCAGTACCATTCTATACCAGTAGACTGTCCTCTATGTATCTGAGAGGAGAGCATCAGTACCATTCTATACCAGTAGAATGTCTATGTGTCTCTGAGAGGAGAGCATCAGTACCATTCTATACCAGTAGAATGTCCTCTATGTATCTGAGAGGAGAGCATCAGTACCATTCTATACCAGTAGAATGTCCTCTATGTATCTGAGAGGAGAGCATCAGCACCATTCTATACCAGTAGAATGTCTATGTATCTCTGAGAGGAGAGCATCAGCACCATTCTATACCAGTAGAATGTCCTCTATGTATCTGAGAGGAGAGCATCAGTACCATTCTATACCAGTAGAATGTCCTCTATGTATCTCTGAGAGGAGAGAATCAGCACCATTATATACCAGTAGAATGTCTATGTATCTCTGAGAGGAGAGCATCAGTACCATTCTATACCAGTAGAATGTCCTCTATGTATCTCTGAGAGGAGAGCATCAGTACCATTCTATACCAGTAGAATGTCTATGTATCTCTGAGAGGAGAGCATCAGTACCATTCTATACCAGTAGAATGTCTATGTATCTCTGAGAGGAGAGCATCAGTACCATTCTATACCAGTAGAATGTCTATGTATCTCTGAGAGGAGAGCATCAGTACCATTCTATACCAGTAGAATGTCTATGTATCTCTGAGAGGAGAGCATCAGTACCATTCTATACCAGTAGAATGTCCTCTATGTATCTGAGAGGAGAGCATCAGTACCGTTCTATACCAGTAGAATGTCTATGTATCTCTGAGAGGAGAGCATCAGTACCATTCTATACCAGTAGAATGTCCTCTATGTATCTGAGAGGAGAGCATCAGTACCGTTCTATACCAGTAGAATGTCTATGTATCTCTGAGAGGAGAGCATCAGTACCATTCTATACCAGTAGAATGTCTATGTATCTCTGAGAGGAGAGCATCAGCACCGTTCTATACCAGTAGAATGTCTATGTATCTCTGAGAGGAGAGCATCAGTACTATTCTATACCAGTAGAATGTCCTCTATGTATCTCTGAGAGGAGAGCATCAGTACCATTCTATACCAGTAGAATGTCTATGTATCTCTGAGACGAGAGCATCAGTACCATTCTATACCAGTAGAATGTCCTCTATGTATCTGAGAGGAGAGCATCAGTACCATTCTATACCAGTAGAATGTCCTCTATAACATATTATCAGAGAGGTGAGCATAGACCTCACTATCATATTGTTCCCTGCTACATACTACAAGTTCAAAAGGCCTAATATAGTGTAGAAGAGGTCATACAATACGTTTTGTAGTGATTGTTATGTTGATGATGTAAAGAAAATGTCTTGGTCCATGGAGTGTAATGAGGAGCAACCAGAGACTGCAGTTCACACACTTATGAAATGTCTTATCCCAGTTACTAATAAGCACGTACCCATTAAAAAAATTATTGTAAACACTGGTGATATTTCAGGACTGACATATTGGGCATCAGTGCGAGTCTCTGGTGATATCTCAGGACTGACACTTGGGCATCAGTGAGAGTCTCTGGTGATATCTCAGGACTGACATATTGGGCATCAGTGAGAGTCTCTGGTGATATCTCAGGACTGACACTTGGCATCAGTGAGAGTCTCTGGTGATATCTCAGGACTGACATATTGGGCATCAGTGCGAGTCTCTGGTGATATCTCAGGACTGACATATTGGGCATCAGTGAGAGTCTCTGGTGATATCTCAGGACTGACACTTGGGCATCAGTGAGAGTCTCTGGTGATATCTCAGGACTGACATATTGGGCATCAGTGAGAGTCTCTGGTGATATCTCAGGACTGACACTTGGGCATCAGTGAGAGTCTCTGGTGATATCTCAGGACTGACATATTGGGCATCAGTGAGAGTCTCTGGTGATATGTTGATCACCGAAAGTTCTTGTTGCATTCTGATTGGACCTCCTCAGGCGCCCCGCCTCGTCTTCCTGCGGGTTCCTACATCATCTTGTCTGGTTAAAAGAGGGGCAGAACCTGGAGTTGAATCTCACTCGTCTGCCTTGCCAGTCATAGATGGCCAACCATGTCTACCTTCCTCCCTGTGCTTTGCATCCATAGATCATCGTCCACATTTCACCAAGAGGAGGTGACATCGTCCACATTTCACCAAGAGGAGGTGACATCGTCCACATTTCACCAAGAGGAGGTGACATCGTCCACATTTCACCAAGAGGAGGTGACATCGTCCACATTTCACCAAGAGGAGGTGACATCGTCCACATTTCACCAAGAGGAGGTGACATCGTCCACATTTCACCAAGAGGAGGTGACATCATCCACATTTCACCAAGAGGAGGTGACATCGTCCACATTTCACCAAGAGGAGGTGACATCGTCCACATTTCACCAAGAGGAGGTGACATCATCCACATTTCACCAAGAGGAGGTGACATCGTCCACATTTCACCAAGAGGAGGTGACATCGTCCACAGTTCACCAAGAGGAGGAGACATCGTCCACATTTCACCAAGAGGAGGTGACATCGTCCACATTTCACTAAGAGGAGGTGACTTCGTCCACATTTCACCAAGAGGAGGTGACATCATCCACATTTCACCAAGAGGAGGTGACATCATCCACATTTCACCAAGAGGAGGTGACATCGTCCACAGTTCACCAAGAGGAGGAGACATCGTCCACAGTTCACCAAGAGGAGGTGACATCGTCCACATTTCACCAAGAGGAGGTGACATCGTCCACATTTCACCAAGAGGAGATGACATCGTTCACATTTCACCAAGAGGAGGTGACTTCGTCCACATTTCACCAAGAGGAGGTGACATCGTCCACATTTCACCAAG
>NC_068443.1:876661-881661 GCF_023373465.1 Oncorhynchus keta | reverse complement strand
TCTGGTCTCTAATGGTCCAGCCCAGCCCAGTAATTCTAGACTATAGGACAGGTCTAATGAAGGGCTAATGAAGGAATGTGAACCTGGGTCTGAGACTAATGAAGGAATGTGAACCTGGGTCTGAGGCTAATGAAGGAATGTGAGCCTGGGTCTGAGGCTAATGAAGGAATGTGAGTCTGGGTCTGAGACTAATGAAGGAATGTGAGCCTGGGTCTGAGGCTAATGAAGGAATGTGAGCTTGGGTCTGAGGCTAATGAAGGAATGTGAGTCTGGGTCTGAGGCCAATGAAGGAATGTGAGCCTGGGTCTGAGGCTAATGAAGGCATGTTAGCCTGGGTTTGAGGCTAATGAAGGAATGTGAGGCTGGGTCTGAGGCTAATGAAGGAATGTGAACCTGGGTTTGAGACTAATGAAGGAATGTGAATCTGGGTCTGAGGCTAATGAAGGAATGTGAACCTGGGTTTGAGACTAATGAAGGAATGTGAGCCTGGGTCTGAGGCTAATGAAGGAATGTGAGGCTGGGTCTGAGGCTAATGAAGGAATGTGGGCCTGGGTTTGAGGCTAATGAAGGAATGTGAGGCTGGGTCTGAGGCTAATGGAGGAATGTGGGCCTGGGTCTGAGGCTAATGAAGGAATGTGAGACTAGGTATAAAGGCTAATGAAGGAATGTGAGACTAGGTATAAAGGCTAATGAAGGAATGTGAGGCTGGGTTTGAGGCTAATGAAGGAATGTGAGACTAGGTATAAAGGCTAATGAAGGAATGTGAGGCTGGGTCTGAGACTAATGAAGGAATGTGAGTCTGGGTCTGAGACTAATGAAGGAATGTGATCCTGGGTCTGAGGCTAATGAAGGAATGTGAGGCTGGGTCTGAGGCTAATGAAGGAATGTGAGGCTGGGTCTGAGGCTAATGAAGGAATGTGAGCCTGGGTCTGAGGCTAATGAAGGAATGTGAGGCTGGGTCTGAGGCTAATGAAGGAATGTGATCCTGGGTCTGAGGCTAATGAAGGAATGTGAGTCTGGGTTTGAGACTAATGAAGGAATGTGAGCCTGGGTCTGAGGCTAATGAAGGAATGTTAGTCTGGGTCTGAGGCTAATGAAGGAATGTGAGTCTGGGTCTGAGGCTAATGAAGGAATGTGAGTCTGGGTTTGAGACTAATGAAGGAATGTGAGGCTGGGTCTGAGACTAATGAAGGAATGTGAGGCTGGGTCTGAGACTAATGAAGGAATGTGAATCTGGGTCTGAGGCTAATGAAGGAATGTGAGCCTGGGTCTGAGGCTAATGAAGGAATGTGAGCCTGGGTCTGAGGCTAATGAAGGAATGTGAGTCTGGGTCTGAGGCTAATGAAGGAATGTGAGCCTGGGTCTGAGACTAATGAAGGAATCTGAGTCTGGGTCTGAGGCTAATGAAGGAATGTGAGCCTGGGTCTGAGGCTAATGAAGGAATGTGAGGCTGGGTCTGAGGCTAATGAAGGAATGTGAGTCTGGGTCTGAGACTAATGAAGGAATGTGAATCTGCGTACGACGCTAATGAAGGAATGTGAATCTGCGTACGAGGCTAATGAAGGAATGTGAATCTGCGTACGAGGCTAATGAAGGAATGTGAATCTGCGTACGAGGCTAATGAAGGAATGTGAATCTGCGTACGACGCTAATGAAGGAATGTGAATCTGCGTACGAGGCTAATGAAGGAATGTGAATCTGCGTACGAGGCTAATGAAGGAATGTGAACCTGCGTACGAGGCTAATGAAGGAATGTGAATCTGCGTACGAGGCTAATGAAGGAATGTGAATCTGCGTACGAGGCTAATGAAGGAATGTGAATCTGCGTACGAGGCTAATGAAGGAATGTGAATCTGCGTACGGGGCTAATGAAGGAATGTGAATCTGCGTACGAGGCTAATGAAGGAATGTGAATCTGCGTACGAGGCTAATGAAGGAATGTGAATCTGCGTACGAGGCTAATGCAAAACGAATGTTTGCTGAAGTGCCCAAACACCCTCAAAGGTCAGTGAAAGCAAATACCAAACTTCGTCCTAAACTTGGCCCTTAGTGGATAGTCGCCTCGTTAAAGTTAACAAAGTTTAAAAAAACAGATTGCTAATCAAACACTATGGAAAATGCTCACTCAAATAAAATATAGTCTAAACTCATGGCTCCTGTAGAAAAGCCTAATCTAATCAAGACTCCTATGGGTGAGTCTCAAAAGGTATTCTCCCTTTTCTCTATCCTGTGCACTACGTAGGGCCCTGGTGAAAATTAGGGCTTTATATAAGGAATAGGGTGCCACTCGGGACACGGACTTTGTTTCCACTAGATGGAAGATGTTATTGTTTTGAAGCTCTGTTCATCACAAATGGATGAATTGAAACGGAAAGAAAAACTCTCGTCCAACAACACCAAGCCAAGCCAACAACTTTCATTTGAATTTTTCCCTCTCCTGTTAAAAAGAGAGTATTTTATATTGTACCAGCAGTGGTGAGACCTTCCTGTTGAAAAGGCAACTGAAAACTACTGACAGGCACCACATTTACATCTGTACACGCACACATTAAGGATCTATAAAATTCATTTAGGGTCTGTTTCCTGGACACGGACTCTACTGAGTCCACAGAAGCCTATTCATTCAACATCATTTTGAGTCCAGGTGTAGTGTTAATCTGGGTCCAGATGTAGTGTTAATCTGGGTCAACATCAACATGTAGTGTTAATCTGGGTCAACATGTAGTGTTAATCTGGGTCCAGGGTTAGTAGTGTTAATCTGGGTCAATATGTAGGGTTAATCTGGGTCAATATGTAGTGTTAATCTGGGTCAATATGTAGTGTTAATCTGGGTCAATATGTAGGGTTAATCTGGGTCAATATATAGGATTAATCTGGGTCAACATGTAGTATTAATCTGGGTCAACATGTAGTATTAATCTGGGTCAATATGTAGTGTTAATCTGGGTCAATATGTAGGGTTAATCTGGGTCAATATATAGGATTAATATGGGTCCAGATGTAGGATTAATCTGGGTCCAGATGTAGAATTAATCTGGGTCCAGATCTTCAACTGTTAATATCATCAACACCTGTCCTGCACGTTCTGCTACTGTCTGTCTGTACAGCTGGGATCCACACTAGCCTGCCGGCAACCCACTGTCATTCTGACCGAATGTGTTCAGAATATGCTTTTCAGATCTCACTCCTCTTTCTCCCCCATCACTCATTCAGATCTCACACCTCTTTCTCCCCCATCACTCATTCAGATCTCACTCCTCTTTCTCCCCCATCACTCATTCAGATCTCACACCTCTTTCTCCTGAGTGAGGCTAATTAGGAACCATCACTCATTCAGATCTCACACCTCTTTCTCCCCATCACTCATTCAGATCTCACTCCTCTTTCTCCCCCATCACTCATTCAGATCTCACACCTCTTTCTCCCCCATCACTCATTCAGATCTCACACCTCTTTCTCCCCCATCACTCATTCAGATCTCACACCTCTTTCTCCCCCATCACTCATTCAGATCTCACACCTCTTTCTCCCCCATCACTCATTCAGATCTCACTCCTCTTTCTCCCCCATCACTCATTCAGATCTCACACCTCTTTCTCCCCCATCACTCATTCAGATCTCACACCTCTTTCTCCCCCATCACTCATTCAGATCTCACTCCTCTTTCTCCCCCATCACTCATTCAGATCTCACACCTCTTTCTCCCCCATCACTCATTCAGATCTCACTCCTCTTTCTCCCCCATCACTCATTCAGATCTCACACCTCTTTCTCCCCCATCACTCATTCAGATCTCACACCTCTTTCTCCCCCATCACTCATTCAGATCTCACACCTCTTTCTCCCTCATCACTCATTCAGATCTCACACCTCTTTCTCCCCCATCACTCATTCAGATCTCACACCTCTTTCTCCCCCATCACTCATTCAGATCTCACACCTCTTTCTCCCCCATCACTCATTCAGATCTCACACCTCTTCCTCCCCATCACTCATTCAGATCTCACACCGCTTTCTCCCCATCACTCATTCAGATCTCACACCTCTTTCTCCCCATCACTCATTCAGATCTCACACCTCTTTCTCCCCCATAACTCGTTCAGACCCCACTCCTCTTTCTCCCATCTTGTCGCAATCACTTCTTCAATATGTCACTTACTGTAGGCCCTTATCCAGACAGACAGACAGACAGACAGACCTAAATCAGACATAGGGGCTGAGTCACTGGCTTACTGGTGCTCTTCCATGCCGTCCCTAGGACGGGTGCGTCACTTGAGTGGGTTGAGTCACTGACGTGATCTTCCTGTCCGGGTTGGCGCCCCTCTCGGGTTCGTAACCTGGGGGAGATCTTCGTGGGCTACACTCGGCCTTGTCTCAGGGTAGTAGGTTGGTGGTTGAAGATATCCCTCTAGCGGTGTGGGGGCTGTGCTTTGGCAAAGTGGGTGGGGTTATGTCCTGCCTGTTTGGCCCTGCTCCAGTGTCTCCCGAGCACCCCTGTCTCAGCCTCCAGTATACTATTATACTACTGTCATAGTACTGTTATTACCACAGTGTCTCCCGAGCACCCCTGTCTCAGCCTCCAGTATAATAATAATATAATATATGCCATTTAGCAGACGCTTTTATCCAAAGCGACTTACAGTCATGTGTGCATACATTCTACGTATGGGTGGTCCCGGGAATCGAACCCACTAACCTGGCGTTACAAGCGCCATGCTCTACCAGGACACCTGCGTTACCGTTTGACAGGTGTACCGCCCCAGTCAAACTCCCCACCTGCCACTGTCCCCGGAGCGGGTCGCACCCGACGCGAGCCGGGTGCTTGAAACCAGAAGCGAGAGCCCGCTCGGGGCTCGCCTCCCCGCCTCACCGGGTAAGTGAAAAAACGATATATACTATTATACTACTGTCATAGTACTGTTATTACCACAGTGTCTCCCGAGCACCCCTGTCTCAGCCTCCAGTATACTATTATACTACTGTCATAGTACTGTTATTAC
>NC_068443.1:846661-871661 GCF_023373465.1 Oncorhynchus keta | reverse complement strand
AAGTAGTGCACTACAGGCCCTATGGGTCTTGGTCAGAAGTAGTGCACTACAGGCCCTATGGTCAGAAGTAGTGCACTACAGGCCCTATGGGTCTTGGTCAGAAGTAGTGCACTACAGGCCCTATGGGTCTTGGTCAGAAGTAGTGTACTACAGGCCCTATGGTCAGAAGTAGTGTACTACAGGCCCTATGGGTCTTGGTCAGAAGTAGTGCACTACAGGCCCTATGGGTCTTGGTCAGAAGTAGTGCACTACAGGCCCTATGGTCAGAAGTAGTGCACTACAGGCCCTATGGTCAGAAGTAGTGTACTACAGGCCCTATGGGTCTTGGTCAGAAGTAGTGCACTACAGGCCCTATGGGTCTTGGTCAGAAGTAGTGCACTACAGGCCCTATGGGTCTTGGTCAGAAGTAGTGCACTACAGGCCCTATGGTCAGAAGTAGTGTACTACAGGCCCTATGGTCAGAAGTAGTGCACTACAGGCCCTATGGGTCTTGGTCAGAAGTAGTGTACTACAGGCCCTATGGGTCTTGGTCAGAAGTAGTGCACTACAGGCCCTATGGGTCTTGGTCAGAAGTTGTGCACTACTGGCCCTATGGGTCTTGGTCAGAAGTAGTGTACTACAGGCCCTATGGTCAGAAGTAGTGCACTACAGGCCCTATGGGTCTTGGTCAGAAGTAGTGCACTACTGGCCCTATGGGTCTTGGTCAGAAGTAGTGTACTACAGGCCCTATGGTCAGAAGTAGTGCACTACAGGCCCTATGGTCAGAAGTAGTGCACTACAGGCCCTATGGGTCTTGGTCAGAAGTAGTGCACTACAGGCCCTATGGTCAGAAGTAGTGCACTACAGGCCCTATGGGTCTTGGTCAGAAGTAGTGCACTACAGGCCCTATGGTCAGAAGTAGTGCACTACAGGCCCTATGGTCAGAAGTAGTGCACTACAGGCCCTATGGGTCTTGGTCAGAAGTAGTGCACTACAGGCCCTATGGTCAGAAGTAGTGCACTACAGGCCCTATGGGTCTTGGTCAGAAGTAGTGCACTACAGGCCCTATGGGTCTTGGTCAGAAGTAGTGCACTACAGGCCCTATGGGTCTTGGTCAGAAGTAGTGCACTACAGGCCCTATTGGTCTGTGTCAGAAGTAGTGTACTACAGGCCCTATGGGTCTTGGTCAGAAGTAGTGCACTATGAAGGGAAAAGGGTGCTGTTTGGGACATATAGCCTATGTCAGATCTCTGGCCTCACGTAGACATTACATTAAGTGGTGTGTATTGGTACATATTGGAGAACCCGGCTCGCGCTACTTCAGGATATTTGGGAAGTGGACTGTATACAAGCCTCCAATTTCAATCTGTGGTGGCTAGTGGCTGGACAAACGGGAGGGTGGACTCATTATAATGGTTCGGATGGAATCAAATGGTATCAAACACATTCCTCAGATTTAAAGGCACACCGGCCGCCACTGAATACACGGAATGGAGAAGAAATACGTGTGAGATCGTTCACGTGTATCACCCAGAATAAAACGAGAAGTGTGGGAATTTCTATGGGACAAATCGTTTACTGAACCCTAAACCTCAAATAAATCTTGTAATAAATAATGTGGACATTGTGCAAGTTGAGGTGACTAAACTGATGATAGTAACCTTGGATTGTAAACTGTCATGGTCAAAGCATATTGATACAACAGTAGCTAAGATGGGGAGAAGTCTGTCCGTAATAAAGCGCTGCTCTACCTTCTTAACAGCACTATCAATAAGGCAGGTCCTACAGGCCGTAGTTTCTACCTTCTTAACAACACTATCAACCAGGCAGGTCCTACAGGTCCTAGTTTCTACCTTCTTAACAACACTATCAACAAGGCAGGTCCTACAGGCCCCAGTTTCTACCTTCTTAACAACACTATCAACAAGGCAGGTCCTACAGGCCCCAGTTTCTACCTTCTTAACAGCACTATCAACAAGGCAGGTCCTACAGGCCCCAGTTTCTACCTTCTTAATAACACTATCAACAAGGCAGGTCCTACAGGCCCCAGTTTCTACCTTCTTAACAACACTATCAACAAGGCAGGTCCTACAGGTCCTAGTTTATACCTTCTTAACAACACTATCAACAAGGCGGGTCCTACAGGCCCTAGTATCTACCTTCTTAACAACACTATCAACAAGGCAGGTCCTACAGGCCCCAGTTTCTACCTTCTTAACAGCACTATCAACAAGGCAGGTCCTACAGGCCCCAGTTTCTACCTTCTTAATAACACTATCAACAAGGCAGGTCCTACAGGCCCCAGTTTCTACCTTCTTAACAACACTATCAACAAGGCAGGTCCTACAGGTCCTAGTTTATACCTTCTTAACAACACTATCAACAAGGCGGGTCCTACAGGCCCTAGTATCTACCTTCTTAACAACACTATCAACAAGGCAGGTCCTACAGGCCCTAGTATCTACCTTCTTAACAACACTATCAACAAGGCAGGTCCTACAGGTCCTAGTTTCTCACCTTCTTAACAACACTATCAACAAGGCAGGTCCTACAGGCCCTAGTATCTACCTTCTTAACAACACTATCAACAAGGCAGGTCCTACAGGTCCTAGTTTCTCACCTTCTTAACAACACTATCAACAAGGCAGGTCCTACAGGCCCTAGTATCTACCTTCTTAACAACACTATCAACAAGGCAGGTCCTACAGGTCCTAGTTTCTCACCTTCTTAACAACACTATCAACAAGGCAGGTCCTACAGGCCCTAGTTTCTCACCTTTTTAACAACACTATTAACAAGCCAGGTCCTACAGGTCCTAGTTTATACCTTCTTAACATCACTATCAACAAAGCAGGTCCTACAGGCCCTAGTTTCTACTTTCTTAACAACACTATCAATAAGGCAGGTCCTACAGGCCCTAGTTTCTACCTTCTTAACAGCACTATCAACAAGGCAGGTCCTACAGGCCCTAGTTTCTCACCTTTTTAACAACACTATTAACAAGCCAGGTCCTACAGGTCCTAGTTTATACCTTCTTAACATCACTATCAACAAAGCAGGTCCTACAGGCCCTAGTTTCTACTTTCTTAACAACACTATCAATAAGGCAGGTCCTACAGGCCCTAGTTTCTACCTTCTTAACAGCACTATCAACAAGGCAGGTCCTACAGGCCCTAGTTTCTACCTTCTTAACAACAATATCAACAAGGCAGGTCCTACAGGCCCTAGTTTCTACCTTCTTAACAACACTATCAACAAGGCAGGTCCAACAGGTCCTAGTTTCTACCTTCTTAACAACACTATCAACAAGGCAGGTCCTACAGGTCCTAGTTTCTACCTTCTTAACAACACTATCAACAAGGCAGGTCCTACAGGCCCTAGTTTCTACCTTCTTAACAACACTATCAACAAGGCAGGTCCTACAGGCCCTAGTTTCTACCTTCTTAACAACACTATCAACAAGGCAGGTCCTACAGGCCCTAGTTTCTACCTTCTTTAACAACAATATCAACAAGGCAGGTCCTACAGGGTCCTAGTTTCTACCTTCTTAACAACACTATCAACAAGGCAGGTCCTACAGGCCCTAGTTTCTACCTTCTTAACAACACTATCAACAAGGCAGGTCCTACAGGCCCTAGTTTCTACCTTCTTAACAACACTATCAACAAGGCAGGTCCTACAGGCCCTAGTTTCTACCTTCTTAACAACACTATCAACAAGGCAGGTCCAACAGGTCCTAGTTTCTATCTTCTTAACAACACTATCAACAAGGCAGGTCCTACAGGCCCTAGTTTCTACCTTAACAACACTATCAACAAGGCAGGTCCTACTGAATCTAGTTTCTACCTTCTTAACAACACTATCAACAAGGCAGGTCCTACAGGGTCCTAGTTTCTACCTTCTTAACAGCACTATCAACAAGGCAGGTCCTACAGGCCCTAGTTTCTACCTTAACAACACTATCAACAATACAGGTCCTAGTTTCTACCTTCTTAACAGCACTATCAACAAGGCAGGTCCTACAGGCCCTAGTTTCTACCTTAACAACACTATCAACAATACATGTCCTAGTTTCTACCTTCTTAACAGCACTATCAACAAGGCAGGTCCTACAGGCCCTAGTTTCTATCTTCTTAACAACACTATCAACAAGGCAGGTCCTACAGGTCCTAGTTTAGTCGCACCTGGACTACTGTCCAGTCGTGTGGTCAGGTGCCACAAAGAAGGACTTAGGGTAATAACAATTGGCTCAGAACAGGGCAGCATGGCTGGCCCTTGGATGTACACAGTGGGCTAACATTATTAATATGCATGTCAATCTCTCCTGGCTCAAAGTGGAGGAGAGATTGACTTCATCACTACTTGTATTTATGAGAGGTATTGACATGTTGAATGTACCGAGCTGTGTGTAAACGACTGGCACACAGATCAGACATCCATGCATACCCCACAAGACATGCCACCAGAGGTCTGTCTAAACTACGAGCACACAGCTCAGACACCCATACATACCCCACAAGACATGCCACCAGAGGTCTGTCTAAACTACTAGCACACAGCTCAGACACCCATGCATACCCCACAAGACATGCCACCAGAGGTCTGTCTAAACTACGAGCACACAGCTCAGACACCCATACATACCCCACAAGACATGCCACCAGAGGTCTGTTTAAACTACTAGCACACAGCTCAGACACCCATACATACCCCACAAGACATGCCACCAGAGGTCTCTTCACAGTCTCCAAGTCCAGATCAGACTATGGGAGGCACACAGTACTACATAGAGCCATGACTACATGGAACTCTATTCCACAGTACTACATAGAGCCATGACTACATGGAACTCTATTCCACAGTACTACATAGAGCCATGACTACATGGAACTCTATTCCACAGTACTACATAGAGACATGACTACATGGAACTCTATTCCACAGTACCACATAGAGCCATGACTACATGGGACTCTATTCCACAGTACCACATAGAGCCATGACGACATGGAACTCTAATCCACAGTACTACATAGAGCCATGACTACATGGAACTCTAATCCACAGTACTACATAGAGACATGACTACATGTAACTCTATTCCACAGTACTACATAGAGCCATGACGACATGGAACTCTAATCCACAGTACTACATAGAGCCATGACTACATGGAACTCTATTCCACAGTACTACATAGAGCCATGACTACATGGAACTCTAATCCACATCAGGTAACTGATGCAAGCAGTAGAATCAGATTTTTTTTTACTTGTAAAAATACACCTTATGGAACAGCGGGGACTGTGAAGAGACACACACACACACACACACACACACACACACACACACACACACACACACACACACACACACACACACACACACACACACACACACACACACACACACACACACACACACACACACACACACACACACACACACACACACACACACACACGTACACATGGATGTTGTATTGTAAATATGTGATAGTGGAGTAGTGGCCTGAGGGAACACACTGAATGTGTTGGGTAAAGTGTAATGAAATGGAATGTCATGTAATATTTAAAATGGTATAAACTGCCTTAATGTTGCTGGACCCCAGGAAGAGTAGCTGCTGCCTTGGCAGGAACTAATGGGGATCCATAATAAACCCCAGGAAGAGTAGCTGCTGCCTTGGCAGGAACTAATGGGGATCCATAATAAACCCCAGGAAGAGTAGCTGCTGCCTTGGCAGGAACTAATGGGGATCCATAATAAACCCCAGGAAGAGTAGCTGCTGCCTTGGCAGGAACTAATGGGGATCCATAATAAACCCCAGGAAAAGTAGCTGCTGCCTTGGCAGGAACTAATGGGGATCCATAATAAACCCCAGGAAGAGTAGCTGCTGCCTTGGCAGGAACTAATGGGGATCCATAATAAACCCCAGGAAGAGTAGCTGCTGCTTTGACAGGAACTAATGGGGATACTTAATAAACCCCAGGAAGAGTAGCTGCTGCTTTGGCAGGAACTAATGGGGATCCATAATAAACCCCAGGAAGAGTAGCTGCTGCCTTGACAGGAACTAATGGGGATCCATAATAAACCCCAGGAAGAGTAGCTGCTGCCTTGGCAGGAACTAATGGGGATCCATAATAAACCCCAGGAAGAGTAGCTGCTGCCTTGGCAGGAACTAATGGGGATCCATAATAAACCCCAGGAAGAGTAGCTGCTGCTTTGACAGGAACTAATGGGGATCCATAATAAACCCCAGGAAGAGTAGCTGCTGCTTTGGCAGGAACTAATGGGGATCCATAATAAACCCCAGGAAGAGTAGCTGCTGCCTTGACAGGAACTAATGGGGATCCATAATAAACCCCAGGAATAGTAGCTGCTGCCTTGGCAGGAACTAATGGGGATCCATAATAAACCCCAGGAAGAGTAGCTGCTGCCTTGGCAGGAACTAATGGGGATCCATAATAAACCCCAGGAAGAGTAGCTGCTGCCTTGACAGGAACTAATGGTGATCCAGGAAGAGTAGCTGCTGCCTTGACAGGAACTATTGAGGATCCATGATAAACCCCAGGAAGAGTAGCTGCTGCCTTGGCAGGAACTAATGGGGATCCATAATAAACCCCAGGAAGAGTAGCTGCTGCCTTGGCAGGAACTAATGGGGATCCATAATAAACCCCAGGAAGAGTAGCTGCTGCCTTGGCAGGAACTAATGGGGATCCATAATAAACCCCAGGAAGAGTAGCTGCTGCTTTGACAGGAACTAATGGGGATACTTAATAAACCCCAGGAAGAGTAGCTGCTGCCTTGGCAGGAACTAATGGTGATCCAGGAAGAGTAGCTGCTGCCTTGACAGGAACTATTGAGGATCCATGATAAACCCCAGGAAGAGTAGCTGCTGCCTTGGCAGGAACTAATGGGGATCCATAATAAACCCCAGGAAGAGTAGCTGCTGCCTTGGCAGGAACTAATGGGGATCCATAATAAACCCCAGGAAGAGTAGCTGCTGCCTTGGCAGGAACTAATGGGGATCCATAATAAACCTCAGGAAGAGTAGCTGCTGCCTTGGCAGGAACTAATGAGGATCCATAATAAACCCCAGGAAGAGTAGCTGCTGCTTTGACAGGAACTAATGGGGATCCATAATAAACCCCAGGAAGAGTAGCTGCTGCCTTGGCAGGAACTAATGGGGATCCATAATAAACCCCAGGAAGAGTAGCTGCTGCCTTGACAGGAACTAATAGGGATCCATAATAAACCCCAGGAAGAGTAGCTGCTGCCTTGGCAGGAACTAATGGGGATCCATAATAAACCCCAGGAAGAGTAGCTGCTGCCTTGACAGGAACTAATAGGGATCCATAATAAACCCCAGGAAGAGTAGCTGCTGCCTTGGCAGGAACTAATGGGGATCCATAATAAACCCCAGGACGAGTAGCTGCTGCCTTGGCAGGAACTAATGGGGATCCATAATAAACCCCAGGAAGAGTAGCTGCTGCCTTGACAGGAACTAATAGGGATCCATAATAAACCCCAGGAAGAGTAGCTGCTGCCTTGGCAGGAACTAATTCCGTTAGTTTAGTCTTATTAGTTGCACCTGTTCCTTTTGTGTTTCTTGATTTCTGGTCTATTTAAGCCTGTTAGGCCCGCTTGGGTGTGTGCGGGATTATTTTGTGTTCTCTGTCGATCGTTTGCCCTGTGTTTTGGGTTGGTCAGTGTGTATGCGCCCTGTGGGTTGGTGTGATCGTTTTCTCCGGGGTGTGAATACTTCCTGAAAGCCCTGTATTCTACATCTACAATATCTCTATAATATTAGGGTGTATAATAATAGCTTAGTTTGTTAAGTCTATATTATGTATAGTGTACTGTAGGTTTGTATTTACAGTATGTTTGAATTGTCTTACCTTTCGAAGCCAATTTGACGTATAGATTTCTCCCACGTTGAACCTGAACAAAATCACAAGAGCATTTCATAAGAGCAGGTACAGATTACAGCATTTATAAGATCAGGTACAGACTAACAGCATTTCATAAGAGCAGGTACAGATTAAGAGCATTTCATAAGAGCAGGTACAGATTAAGAGCATTTATAAGAGCAGGTACAGATTAAGAGCATTTCATAAGAGCAGGTACAGATTAAGAGCATTTATAAGAGCAGATATATCACTTGGTTGATTTACACACTTGATTTAGCTACTTTCACTACTAGTTTGAAATATTCCTGAGTACCATTGTGTGTAACTACTAGTTACTAGTACCATTGTGTGTAATTACTAGTTACTAGTACCATTGTGTGTAACTACTAGTTACTAGTACCATTGTGTGTAACTACTAGTTACTAGTACCATTGTGTGTAATTACTAGTTACTAGTACCATTGTGTGTAACTACTAGTTACTAGTACCATTGTGTGTAACTACTAGTTACTAGTACCATTGTGTGTAACTACTAGTTACTAGTATCATTGTGTGTAACTACTAGTTACTAGTGCCATTGTGTGTAACTACTAGTTACTAGTACCATTGTGTGTAACTACTAGTTACTAGTACCATTGTGTGTAACTACTAGTTACTAGTACCATTGTGTGTAACTACTAGTTACTAGTACCATTGTGTGTAACTACTAGTTACTAGTACCAGTGTGTGTAACTACTAGTTACTAGTGCCATTGTGTGTAACTACTAGTTACTAGTACCAGTGTGTGTAACTACTAGTTACTGGTGCCATTGTGTGTAACTACTAGTTACTAGCACCATTGTGTGTAACTACTAGTTACTAGTACCATTGTGCGCTTAAAGACACATTTCCAGGTATTCTATTATTTTCTATTCACCTAATGGCGAAAATGACCCATGGTTGATAACGCACAAAATAACCCACGGTTGATAACGCACAAAATAACCCACAGCGGATAATGCAAAACATGACCCACAGCGGATAACGCACAAAATCACCCACAGCAGATAATGCACAAAATAACCCACGGTTGATAACGCACAAAATAACCCACAGCGGATAACGCACAAAATAACCCACGGTTGATAACGCACAAAATGACCCACATCTGATAACGCACAAAATTACCCACGGCTGATAACGCACAAAATTACCCACGGCCAATAATGCACAAAATGACCCACGGCTGATAATGCACAAAATGACCCACGGCCAATTGTGCAAAATTACCCATGGCTGATAACGCACAAAATGACCCACGACCAATTGTGCAAAATGACCCACGGCTGATACCGCACAAAATAACCCACGGCTGATACCACACAAAATAACCCACGGCTGATAACACAGAAAATGACCCACGGCTGATAACACACAACATAACCCACGGCTGATACCACAGAAAATGACCCACGGCTGATACCGCACAAAATAACCCACGGCTGATACCACACAAAATTACCCACGGCTGATAACACAGAAAATGACCCACGGCTGATAACACACAAAATAACCCACGGCTGATAACACACAAAATAACCCACGGCTGATAACACACAAAATGACCCACGGCTGATAACGCACAAAATGACCCATGGCTGATAACACAGAAAATGACCCACGGCTGATAACACACAAAATAACCCACGGCTGATAACACACAAAATAACCCACGGCTGATAACACAGAAAATGACCCACGGCTGATAACACACAAAATAACCCACGGCTGATAACACACAAAATAACCCACGGCCAATAACGCACAAAATGACCCACGGCCAATAATGCACAAAATAACCCACAGCTGATAACGCACAAAATAACCCACGGCTGATAACGCACAAAATGACCCAAGGCTGATAACGCAACCAAAATAACCCGCGGCCAATAATGCACAAAATAACCCACAGCTGATAATGCACAAAATAACCCACGGCTGATAACGCACAAAATGACCCAAGGCTGATAACGCAACCAAAATAACCCGCGGCCAATAATGCACAAAATGACCCACGGCTGATAACGCACAAAATGACCCACGGCCAATTGTGCAAAATGACCCATGGCTGATAACGCACAAAATGACCCACGGCCAATTGTGCAAAATGACCCATGGCTGATAACGCACAAAATAACCCACGGCTGATAATGCACAAAATGACCCACGGCCAATTGTGCAAAATGACCCACGGCTGATAACACAGAAAATGACCCACGGCTGATAACACACAACATAACCCACGGCTGATAACACAGAAAATGACCCACGGCTGATAACACACAACATAACCCACGGCCAATAACGCACAAAATAACCCGCGGCCAATAATGCACAAAATGACTCACGGCTGATAACTCACAAAATGACCCACGGCCAATTGTGCAAAATGACCCACGGCCAATTGTGCAAAATGACCCACGGCCAATTGTGCAAAATGACCCATGGCTGATAACGCACAAAATGACCCATGGCTGATAATGCACAAAATGACCCACGGCCAATTGTGCAAAATGACCCATGGCTGATAACGCACAAAATGACCCATGGCTGATAATGCACAAAATGACCCACGGCCAATTGTGCAAAATTACCCATGGCTTATAACGCACAAAATGACCCACGACCAATTGTGCAAAATGACCCATGGCTGATACCGCACAAAATGACCCACGACCAATTGTGCAAAATTACCCATGGCTGATAACGCACAAAATGACCCACGACCAATTGTGCAAAATTACCCATGGCTGATAACGCACAAAATGACCCACGACCAATTGTGCAAAATTACCCATGGCTGATAACGCACAAAATGACCCACGACCAATTGTGCAAAATTACCCATGGCTGATAACGCACAAAATGACCCACGACCAATTGTGCAAAATGACCCATGGCTGATAATGCACAAAATGACCCACGGCCAATTGTGCAAAATGACCCATGGCTGATAACGCACAAAATGACCCATGGCTGATAATGCACAAAATGACCCACGGCCAATTGTGCAAAATTACCCATGGCTGATAACTCACAAAATGACCCACGGCCAATTGTGCAAAATGACCCATGGCTGATAACGCACAAAATGACCCATGGGTGATAATGCACAAAATGACCCACGGCCAATTGTGCAAAATTACCCATGGCTGATAACGCACAAAATGACCCACGACCAATTGTGCAAAATGACCCACGGCTGATACCGCACAAAATAACCCACGGCTGATACCACACAAAATAACCCACGGCTGATAACACAGAAAATGACCCACGGCTGATAACACACAACATAACCCACGGCTGATACCACAGAAAATGACCCACGGCTGATACCGCACAAAATAACCCACGGATGATACCACACAAAATTACCCACGGCTGATAACACAGAAAATGACCCACGGCTGATAACACACAAAATAACCCACGGCTGATAACGCACAAAATGACCCACGGCCAATTGTGCAAAATGACCCATGGCTGATAACGCACAAGATAACCCACGGCTGATAATGCACAAAATGACCCACGGCCAATTGTGCAAAATGACCCACGGCTGATAACACAGAAAATGACCCACGGCTGATAACACACAACATAACCCACGGCTGATAACACACAAAATAACCCACGGCTGATAACGCACAAAATGACCCACGGCCAATAATGCACAAAATGACTCACGGCTGATAACGCACAAAATGACCCACGGCCAATTGTGCAAAATGACCCATGGCTGATAACACACAAAATGACCCATGGCCAATTGTGCAAAATGACCCATGGCCGATAACGCACAAAATTACCCACGGCCAATTGTGCAAAATGACCCATGGCTGATAACGCACAAAATAACCCATGGCTGATAATGCATAAAATGACCCACGGCCAATTGTGCAAAATGACCCACGGCTGATAACACAGAAAATGACCCACGGCTGATAACACACAACATAACCCACGGCAGATAAAACACACAAAATAACCCACGGCTGATAACACACAAAATGACCCACGGCTGATAACGCACAAAATGACCCACGGCCAATAATGCACAAAATAACCCACAGCTGATAACGCACAAAATAACCCACGGCTGATAACACACAAAATGACCCACGGCTGATAACGCACAAAATGACCCACGGCCAATAATGCACAAAATAACCCACAGCTGATAACACACAAAATAACCCACGGCTGATAACGCACAAAATGACCCAAGGCTGATAACGCAACCAAAATAACCTGCGGCTGATAATGCACAAAATGACCCATGGCTGATAACGCACAAAATGACCCACGGCTGATAACACACAAAATAACCACACGGCTGATAACACACAAAATAACCCACTGCTGATAACACACAAAATAACCCACGGCTGATAACACACAAAATAACCCACGGCTGATAACACACAAAATGACCCACGGCTGATACCACACAAAATGACCCACGGCTGATAACACACAAAATAACCCACGGCTGATAACACACAAAATAACCCACGGCTGGTACGTTAGATTACTTTTTAATTTTACTGCACTGTCAGAAGTAGAAGCACAAGCATTTTGCTGATAACATCTGCTAAAAGTGTGTATGTCATAAGGTGAATGCACACAAAATTTGTAAGTCGCTCAAAATAAGAGCGTCTGATAAATGACTTAAATGTAATGTAAATGTATGTGACCAATAAAATGTGATTTGAACACAAGCCTAGAAACATCCATCAATGTTTGGTAGAAGCCGAAAAGGCAGCTCAGACATTTTGTTTTTTTGTCGGAGGTGTTTAACGTTAACAGGAAGCCCAGCAGCTGTCCATACTAGAATAATACGTCTGCTTTGCTCTTGGCTTTTCAGACCAAGAGGACTGTCATGAAACAGAAACCCTTCAAGTCACAACCTCGACATAACAACCACAAGTAATGTTAGGAAGGACCCGGTCCAAATATTTCTAACACCTAACTTCACCCAGCCCCTGTGGCTGATGTGGTAAGACATAAGTAACATCAGGAAGGAAGGTGACTTGTATGACACTAAATAATCTGCGGAGAGGCGAGTTACTGTTACTGAAGAACCTGTTCTGGGGTTTTATACTACCTCAAAATATAAAAAGACACAAGTGTTCACTGAGCCAATAACTGATCATTATCACTGAATATCATTAACTGACTTATCCATATCACTGACTCTGTCATTAACTAACTTATCCAAATCACTGACTCTATCATTAACTAACTTATCCATATCACTGACTCTGTCATTAACGATGCAACTTATCCATATCACTGCTCTAATCATTAACAAGACTTATCCATATCACTGAATATCATTAACTAACATTGTCCATATCACTGACTCTATCATTAACTGGAGGCCCTTATCCATATCACTGACTCTATCATTAACTAACTTATCCATATCAGGTGGTGAATATCATTAACTAACTCTCCACCTCCAAATCACTGACTCTATCATTAACTAACTTATCCATATCACTGACTATATCATTAACTACCTTATCCATAAGTTTCAGAATATCATTAACTGTCTTATCCATATCACTAAATATCATTAAGGAGGTTATCCAAATGGCTGGACTCTATCATTAACTAACATTATCCAAATCACTGACTCATCATTAACTAACTTATCCATATCACTGACTATATCATTAAGGGACCTTATCCAAATCACTGACTCTATCATTAACTAACTTATCCATAACTGAATATCATTAACTAACTTGTCCATATCACTGACTCTATCATTACCTCTTCAACTAAAATATCCATATCACTGAATATCATTAACTAATTTTATCCATATCACTGACTCTATCATTAACTAACTTATCCATATCACTGAATATCATTAACTAACTTATCCATATCACTGACACCTATCATTAATGTCAAGGAATCAAAAATGTCATGAATATCATTAATAACTTATCCATATCATCTCTATCATTAACTAATTTATCCATATCACTGACTGTTATCATTAACTGCATCTATGCCAAATCACCTGACTCTATCATTAACTAACTTATCCAAATCATGACTCTTATCACCCCTTTAACTAACTTATCCAAATCACTGACTCTATCATTAATAACTTATCCATATCACTGACTCTATCATTAACACAACTTATCCATATCACTGACTAATCATTAAATAATTATCCAAATCACTGACTCTATCATTAACTAACTTATCCATATCACTGTTCTATCATTAACTAACTTATCCAAATCACTGACTCTATCATTAACTAACTTATCCATATCACTGACTCTATCATTAACTAACTTATCCAAATCACCAAGAGGACTGTCATGAAACAGAAACTTATCCATATCACTGACTCTATCATTAACTAACTTATCCATATCGCTGAATATCATTAACTAACTTATCCATATCACTGACTCTATCATTAACTAACTTATCCAAAGGAACTGACTCTTTCATTAACTAAATCCAAATCACTGACTCTATCATTAACTGTTATCCAAATCACTGTTCTTTCATTAACTAACTTGTCCAAATCACTGACTCTATCATTAACTAACTTATCCATATCACTGAATATCATTAACTAACTTATCCATATCGCTGAATATCATTAACTAACTTATCCATATCACTGACTCTATCATTAACTAACTTGTCCAAATCACTGACTCTATCATTAACTAACTTATCCATATCACTGAATATCATTAACTAACTTATCCATATCACTGACTCTATCATTAACTAACTTATCCATATCACTGAATATCATTAACTAACTTATCCATATCGCTGAATATCATTAACTAACTTATCCATATCACTGACTCTATCATTAACTAACTTATCCAAATCACTGACTCTATCATTAACTAACTTATCCAAATCACTGACTCTATCATTAACTAACTTATCCAAATCACTGACTCTATCATTAACTAACTTATCCAAATCACTGACTCTATCATTAACTAACTTATCCAAATCACTGACTCTATCATTAACTAACTTATCCATATCACTGACTATCATTAACTAACTTATCCATATCGCTGAATATCATTAACTAACTTATCCATATCGCTGAATATCATTAACTAACTTATCCATATCACTGACTCTATCATTAACTAACTTATCCATATCACTGACTCTATCATTAACTAACTTATCCATATCGCTGAATATCATTAACTAACTTATCCATATCACTGACTCTATCATTAACTAACTTATCCATATCGCTGAATATCATTAAATAACTTATCCATATCACTGAATATCATTAACTGACTTATCCATATCACTGACTCTATCATTAACTAACTTATCCAAATCACTGACTCTATCATTAACTAACTTATCCAAATCACTGACTCTATCATTAACTAACTTATCCAAATCACTGACTCTATCATTAACTAACTTATCCAAATCACTGACTCTATCATTAACTAACTTATCCATATCACTGACTCTATCATTAACTAACTTATCCATATCACTGATTCTATCATTAACTAACTTATCCAAATCACTGACTCTATCATGAACTAACTTATCCAAATCACTGACTCTATCATTAACTAACTTATCCAAATCACTGACTCTATCATTAACTAACTTATCCATATCACTGACTCTATCATTAACTAACTTATCCAAATCACTGACTCTATCATTAACTAACTTATCCAAATCACTGACTCTATCATTAACTAACTTATCCATATCACTGAATATATCATTAACTACCTTATCCAAATCACTGACTCTATCATTAACTAACTTATCCATATCACTGACTCTTTCATTAACTAACTTATCCAAATCACTGACTCTATCATTAACTAACTTATCCATATCACTGACTCTTTCATTAACTAACTTATCCATATCACTGACTCTATCATTAACTAACTTATCCAAATCACTGACTATCATTAACTAACTTATCCATATCACTGACTCTATCATTAACTAACTTATCCAAATCACTGACTCTATCATTAACTAACTTATCCATATCACTGACTCTTTCATTAACTAACTTATCCAAATCACTGACTCTATCATTAACTAACTTATCCATATCACTGACTCTTTCATTAACTAACTTATCCATATCACTGACTCTATCATTAACTAACTTATCCAAATCACTGACTATCATTAACTAACTTATCCATATCACTGACTCTATCATTAACTAACTTATCCAAATCACTGACTCTATCATTAACTAACTTATCCAAATCACTGACTCTATCATTAACTAACTTATCCAAATCACTGACTCTATCATTAACTAACTTATCCAAATCACTGACTCTATCATTAACTAACTTATCCAAATCACTGACTCTATCATTAACTAACTTATCCATATCACTGACTCTATCATTAACTAACTTATCCATATCACTGATTCTATCATTAACTAACTTATCCATATCACTGACTCTATCATTAACTAACTTATCCAAATCACTGACTCTATCATTAACTAACTTATCCATATCACTGACTCTATCATTAAATAACTTATCCATATCACTGACTCTATCATTAAATAACTTATCCAAATCACTGACTCTATCATTAAATAACTTATCCATATCACTGACTCTATCATTAAATAACTTATCCAAATCACTGACTCTATCATTAACTAACTTACCCTGTCAGACTACATTACCCTGTCAGACTACTGGCTTTACCCTGTCAGACTACTCTACCCTGTCAGACTACTTGACCCTGTCAGACTACTCTACCCTGTCAGACTACTTTACCCTGTCAGACTACTTTACCCTGTCAGACTACTCTACCCTGTCAGACTACTTGACCCTGTCAGACTACTCTACCCTGTCAGACTACTTTACCCTGTCAGACTACTGGCTTTAGCCTGTCAGACTACTTGACCCTGTCAGACGACTCTACCCTGTCAGACTACTTGACCCTGTCAGACTACTCTACCCTGTCAGACTACTTTACCCTGTCAGACTACTGGCTTTACCCTGTCAGACTACTTGACCCTGTCAGACGACTCTACCCTGTCAGACTACTTTACCCTGTCAGACTACTTTACCCTGTCAGACTACTGGCTTTACCCTGTCAGACTACTGGCTTGATCCTGTCAGACTACTCTACCCTGTCAGACTACTCTACCCTGTCAGACTACTTTACCCTGTCAGACTACTTTACCCTGTCAGACTACTGGCTTTACCCTGTCAGACTACTCTACCCTGTCAGACTACTCTACCCTGTCAGACTACTCTACCCTGTCAGACTACTTTACCCTGTCAGACTACTTTACCCTGTCAGACTACTGGCTTGATCCTGTCAGACTACTTTACCCTGTCAGACTACTTTACCCTGTCAGACTACTGGCTTGATCCTGTCAGACTACTTTACCCTGTCAGACTACTGGCTTGATCCTGTCAGACTACTTTACCCTGTCAGACTACTGGCCTGATCCTGTCAGACTACTCTACCCTGTCAGACTACTCTACCCTGTCAGACTACTTTACCCTGTCAGACTACTTTACCCTGTCAGACTACTTTACCCTGTCAGACTACTGGCTTGATCCTGTCAGACTACTTTACCCTGTCAGACTACTTTACCCTGTCAGACTACTGGCTTGATCCTGTCAGACTACTTTACCCTGTCAGACTACTGGCTTGATCCTGTCAGACTACTTTACCCTGTCAGACTACTGGCTTGATCCTGTCAGACTACTCTACCCTGTCAGACTACTCTACCCTGTCAGACTACTCTACCCTGTCAGACTACTTTACCCTGTCAGACTACTTTACCCTGTCAGACTACTCTACCCTGTCAGACTACTTTACCCTGTCAGACTACTTTACCCTGTCAGACTACTCTACCCTGTCAGACTACTTTACCCTGTCAGACTACTTTACCCTGTCAGACTACTTTACCCTGTCAGACTACTGGCTTGATCCTGTCAGACTACTTTACCTGTCAGACTACTCTACCCTGTCAGACTACTTTACCCTGTCAGACTACTTTACCCTGTCAGACTACTCTACCCTGTCAGACTACTTTACCCTGTCAGACTACTTTACCCTGTCAGACTACTTTACCCTGTCAGACTACTGGCTTGATCCTGTCAGACTACTTTACCTGTCAGACTACTCTACCCTGTCAGACTACTTTACCCTGTCAGACTACTTTACCCTGTCAGACTACTTTACCCTGTCAGACTACTGGCTTGATCCTGTCAGACTACTTTACCCTGTCAGACTACTTTACCCTGTCAGACTACTTTACCCTGTCAGACTACTGGCTTTACCCTGTCAGACTACTTTACCCTGTCAGACTACTGGCTTGATCCTGTCAGACTACTCTACCCTGTCAGACTACTCTACCCTGTCAGACTACTTTACCCTGTCAGACTACTTTACCCTGTCAGACTACTGGCTTGATCCTGTCAGACTACTTTACCCTGTCAGACTACTGGCCTGATCCTGTCAGACTACTGCTGTAGATTTGACCGTTTCATTGCATTCTTCTCTGTCCCTTGATCCTGATGGTCTCGAGCTGCATGTTTTTGGCCACATTGAAACGCTGTCACATTTACAGTGTGACTATAATATATTGATAAATAATATTACGTATTAATAATATCATGACTTTCTATCTGCCCAGGGAGGGAGGTGTCAAATTTAGCAGGAGGGCCTTGGTGGTGAATGTATATGTGGCTGGGGACGAGCTCTGTATTTAAACCTCAGCCCAAAGCAGTGAGTAGAGAGAGGAGAGAGAGAGAGAGAGAGAGAGAGAGAGAGAGAGAGAGAGAGAGAGAGAGAGAGAGAGAGAGAGAGAGAGAGAGAGAGAGAGAGAGAGAGAAGATCCAGAACAGGAGGAGGAACAGGAAGAACAGGAGGAGGAGCAGGAGGTGGAGGAGGAAAAGGAGGAGGAGCAGGTGGAGGAGCAGGAGGAGGAGGAGGAGGAGAAGGAGCAGGAGGAGGAACAGGAGGAGGAACAGGAGGACAAGGAGGAGGAGGAGGAACAGGAGGAGCAGGAGGAAGAAGAACAGGAGGAGGAACAGGTGAAGGAGGAGGAGGAATAGGAGGAGGAGGAGGAGGAAAAGGAGGAGGAGCAGGAGGAGGAGGAGGAGGAGCAGGAGGAGGAGGAGGAACAGGAGGGAGGAGGAAGGAGGAGAACAGGAGGAGGAACAGGTGAGGAGGAGGAGGAGGAGGAGGAGGAGGAGGAGGAGGAGGAAGGAGGAGCAGGAGGAGCAGGCGGAGGAGGAGGAGCAGGAGGAGGACCAGGGGTAGGAACAGGAGGAGGAGGAAGGAGGAGGAGGAGGTACAGGAGGAGGAGGAGCAGGAGGAGGTACAGGAGGAGGAGGAGGAGGAACAGGAGGAGGAGGAGGAGGAGCAGGAGGAGGAGGAGGAGAAGGAGGAGGAGAAGGAGGAGGAAAAGGAGGAGGAACAGGAGGAGGAGGAGGAGCAGGAGGAGGTACAGGAGGAGGAGGAGGAGGAGGAACAGGAGAAGGAGGAGAAGGAGGAGGAGGAGGAGCGACACAAGCAGGTCTGCTCCTGTCTGCTCCTGTCTATTAATCTCCGTTCTCCCTGCTCTGCTCTGTAGCAGCTGTCTGTCACCATGTTAGCTTAGTGAGGTAGTCAGCCCATTCATACATGTCAGGTTCTGACCCTAATGGCTTATTTGGCTCTGGCCAATGAAGAAGCACAGGAAATGATGTACACTATCCTGAGATAAGATCAGAACTGTTTCAGAATGAGGGAAAGGTTCTTGTCCATATCCCCGTGGTCTAGCCAAAAGGAAAGGGGTGTAGAGATGTTAGATGTGGATAGATGAATAAATAATGATATTTGTTTTGACGGGCATTAGTAACGCACAGTACTAAAGAAATACCAACATCTTCCCCTATTATTTGAATGAGTCGAGTCCTGTATCTGAACTGAGACCTGTAATTCAGAACCAGCTATGCAGTGACGTGTCATGCGACCTACAGAGTTAATAACAAAGTCTCCTACGTAATTATATCGTTTTATAATTCCATTGTACAGTAAAAAAAAAAAAATGTTTTACTTGATCTGACTTTAAATTTATCTCGGAAATCTGGAACTGAAATCTTGCGTCCGAATAAACAAAAAAACAACGACGTTTCTGTTCAGATGTTAAAAGTCTTTCAAGTCTAAAAAATAAGAAAAAAGGAACATGGCTTCCTGTATCTGAAGACTCTACAACGTTGTTAAATGAATAAAACCTCTAAACCGTAGACATTTATGCTGCAACGCAGAGCAATAAAGAAACGCACAGTTTCATATAGGTATTTCTGTTTAATGTTACGGGGTAATTATAAAGAAAAAAAAAAAAAACGTTTCTAATTGCCCACCTCCCCTTCAATTTTTTCCCTCCCTTCACACCCATTGACTTCCTGCCTTAAAGCTAATGTTGGCAGTTGATGGCAGCTGCTAGTAGCTACCAACGCATACTGCCTACTGTGCTGTACAGTGTTGCCCAAGGCGGTATGGTCATTATAGCCATCTGAGGAAGGAAAATTGAAATGGAAAATGTATTTAGCTCCTGTTAAAATGTGAGAGGCCATTAGAACAAGGGGGTGTCAGGGTTCTACCTTGTCTAGACGCAGTGGAGTTTCACAACTGGGGGTGGGGAGGGGGGTCAGGGTTCTACCTTGTCTAGCTCGACGCAGTGGAGTTTCACAACTGGGGGTGGGGAGGGGGGTCAGGGTTCTACCTTGTCTAGCTCGACGCAGTGGAGTTTCACAACTGGGGGTGGGGAGGGGGGGTCAGGGTTCTACCTTGTCTAGCTCGACGCAGTGGAGTTTCAAAACTGATAGGAAGTCTATTGAGTGTTCCAAATGTTCAGTGAAGTTCACACACACGGTACTTCCACAACTCCCAACACCTGATAGGAAGTCTATTGAGTTCAGTGAAGTTCACACACACGGTACTATCCACAACTCCCAACACCTGATAGGAAGTCTATTGAGTTCAGTGAAGTTCACACACACGGTACTATCCACAACTCCCAACACCTGATAGGAAGTCTATTGAGTTCAGTGAAGTTCACACACACGGTACTATCCACAACTCCCAACACCTGATAGGAAGTCTATTGAGTTCAGTGAAGTTCACACACACGGTACTATCCACAACTCCCAACACCTGATAGGAAGTCTATTGAGTTCAGTGAAGTTCACACACGGTACTATCCACAACTCCCAACACCTGATAGGAAGTCTATTGAGTTCAGTGAAGTTCACACACACGGTACTATCCACAACTCCCAACACCTGATAGGAAGTCTATTGAGTTCAGTGAAGTTCACACACACGGTACTATCCACAACTCCCAACACCTGATAGGAAGTCTATTGAGTTCAGTGAAGTTCACACACACGGTACTATCCACAACTCCCAACACCTGATAGGAAGTCTATTGAGTTCAGTGAAGTTCACACACACGGTACTATCCACAACTCCCAACACCTGATAGGAAGTCTATTGAGTTCAGTGAAGTTCACACACACGGTACTATCCACAACTCCCAACACCTGATAGGAAGTCTATTGAGTTCAGTGAAGTTCACACACACGGTACTATCCACAACTCCCAACACCTGATAGGAAGTCTATTGAGTTCAGTGAAGTTCACACACACGGTACTATCCACAACTCCCAACACCTGATAGGAAGTCTATTGAGTTCAGTGAAGTTCACACACACGGTACTATCCACAACTCCCAACACCTGATAGGAAGTCTATTGAGTTCAGTGAAGTTCACACACACGGTACTATCCACAACTCCCAACACCTCCACAAAATGAATCCCTCACCTTGTTTTTCTGTTTCAGCCTGTAAAAGTTGTTCGCTTCACTTATTTTCCCTACGTGAGTTTTACATTTTACAAAACATCTCTGCCGCCTCATCGTCTCAACAACAAGATCAAAAAAGACATTGAATATCCCTTTGAGCATGGTGAAGTTATTAATGACACTTTGGATGGTGTATCAATACACCCAGTCATTACAAAGATACAGGCGTCCTTCCTAACTCAGTTGCCGGAGTGGAAGGAAACCTCTCAGGGATTTCACCATGAGGCCAATGGTGACTTTAAAACAGTTAAAGAGTTTACAAGCATTTCGCTACCCCTGCAATAACATCTGCTAAACACGTGTATGTGACCAATAAAATTTGATTTGGCTGTGATAGGAGAAAGCTGAGGATGGATCAACAACATTGTAGTTACTCCACAACACTAACCTAAATGACAGAGTGAAAAGAAGAAAGTCTGTACAGAAAGAAAAATATTCTAAAACATGCATTCTGTTTGCAACAAGGCACTAAAGTAATACTGCAAAAAATGAGGCAAAGCAATTCACTTTTTTGTCTTCAATACATAGTCTTATGTTTGGGGCAAATCCAATACAATACATTACTGAGTACCACTCTCCATATGTTCAAGCATAGTAGTGACTGCGTCATGTTATGGGTATGCTTGTCATCGTTAAGGACTGGGGAGTTTTTCAGGATAAATAAGAAATGGAATGGAGTTAAGCACAGACAAAATTCTAGAGGAAAACCTGGTTCAGTCTGTTTTCCACATGACACTGGGTCATGAATTCACCTTTCAGCAGGACAATAACCTAAAACACAAGGCCAAATCTACACTGGAGTTGCTTACCAAGAAGACAGAGAATGTTCCTGAGTGGCTGAGGTACAGTTTTGACTTAAATCTGCTGGAAAATCTATGGCAAGACCTGAAAATGGTTGTCTAGCAATGATGAATAACCAATTTGACAGAGCTTGAAAAATGTTGAATTACCCCCTTCTGACACCCAGGTGGCGACACGCATCTCTCAGGTTGGATGTCGGCCCACCACCTCAAGCTCAACCTGGACAAGATGGAGCTGCTCTTCCTCCCGGGGGAAGGCCTGCCGCTTAAAGACCACCGAGATCACGGTTGACAACTCCACAGTGTCCCCCTCCCAGAGTGCAAAGAACCTTGGCGTGACCCTGGACAACATCCTGTCGTTCTCTGCAAACAACGTTCCTGCAGGTTCACGCTCTACAACATCCGTAGAGTACGACCCTACCTCACACAGGAAGCAGCGCAGGTCCTAATCCAGGCACTTGTCATCTCCCGTCTGGACTACTACAACTCTCTGTTGGCTGGGCTCCGCGCTTCTGCCATCAAACCCCTTCAACTAATCCAGAACACTGCAACCCGCCTGGTGTTCAAACATTCTCATGTCACCCTGCTCCTCCTCACACTACACTGGCCTCCAGTTGAAGCTCACGTCCACGTTGCTTACCTACAGAGCAGCAAGAGGAACTGTCCCTCCCTACTTTCAGGCTCAAACCCTACACCCCAACCTGAACACTCCGTTCTGCTACCTCAGATCTCTCCTAGCTATCTTATTAAGATGAATACATTAACTTTAAGTCGCTCTGGATAAAAGTGTCTGCTAAATTACAAAAAAAAAATTAAAAATATGTAAATGTTGAACAATCCTGGTGTGGAAAGCTCTTAAGAAACGTACCCAAAAAGACTCACAGCTCTTAAGAGACGTACCCAAAAAGACTCACAGCTCTTAAGAGACGTACCCAAAAAGACTCACAGCTCTTAAGAGACGTACCCAAAAAGACTCACAGCTCTTAAGAGACTTACCCAAAAAGACTCACAGCTCTTAAGAGACTTACCCAAAAAGACTCACAGCTCTTAAGAGACGTACCCAAAAAGACTCACAGCTCTTAAGAGACGTACCCAAAAAGACTCACAGCTCTTAAGAGACGTACCCAAAAAGACTCACAGCTCTTAAGAGACGTAGCCCAAAAGACTCACAGCTCTTAAAGAGACAAAAAGTACCCAAAAGACTCACAGCTCTTAAGAGACGTACTCAAAAAGACTCACAGCTCTTAAGAGACGTACCCAAAAAGACTAACAGCTCTTAAGAGACGTACCCAAAAAGACTCACAGCTCTTAAGAGACGTACCCAAAAAGACTCACAGCTCTTAAGAGACTTACCCAAAAAGACTCACAGCTCTTAAGAGACGTACCCAAAAAGACTCTGTAATCAATGCCAAATGTCATTCTAACATGTATAGACTCGCAGCTGTAATCAATGCCAAATGTCATTCTAACATGTATAGACTCGCAGCTGTAATCAATGCCAAATGTCATTCTAACATGTATAGACTCACGGGGTTGAAACCAAGATATATGAGTGTTTTATTTTTCATAAATATTATATAAATGTTAGAATCTTTCTTACACTTTTACGTAGTATTTCAGGTAGATCGTTGACGAAAAATACAATAAATGGGTTCAGTAATTCTATGTGAGAACATGTTAGTGGGTTCAGTAAGTCTATGTTGGAACATGTTAGTGGGTTCACTAACATGTTCTCACATAGACTTACTGAACCCACTAACATGTTCCAACATAGACTTACTGAACCCACTAACATGTTCTCACATAGACTTACTGAACCCACTAACATGTTCTCACATAGACTTACTGAACCCACTAACATGTTCTCACATAGACTTACTGAACCCACTAACATGTTCTCACATAGACTTACTGAACCCACTAACATGTTCTCACATAGACTTACTGAACCCACTAACATGTTCCAACATAGACTTACTGAACCCACTAACATGTTCTCACATAGACTTACTGAACCCACTAACATGTTAGTGGGTTCAGTAAGTCTATGTTGGAACATGTTAGTGGGTTCAGTAAGTCTACGTTGGAACATGTTAGTGGGTTCAGTAAGTAAGTAACTTATTCCAGGGTATTCACTAGAATAATAGTGAAGACACCAAAACTATAAAATAACACATATGGAATCAATGTAGTAACCAAAAAAATGTTAAACAAATCAAAATATATTTTTGATTTTAGATTCTTCAAAGTAGCCACCCTGTCACGACTTCTACCGAAGTCGTTGCCTCTCCTTGTTCGGGCAGTGCTCGGCGTTCGACGTCACCGGTCTTCTAGCCATCATTGATCCATTTT
>NC_068443.1:824161-844161 GCF_023373465.1 Oncorhynchus keta | reverse complement strand
TGTTATGGTGATAATAGAATACAGTAGGATGAACAGACCTCCCGTCACACAGAGGAAGTGAACATTCTCATCCTCAGGGGTCAAAAACATTATTAAAATAATACCACCACCATTTTGACATTGATGTTGAAGTGAAGTGTAACCGAGGGGATTCAGCAAACCATGCTGGCATTATGAGTAACCTTGCCTGTAGAATCCCTGAGTTCATGCATTTACTATAGTTTAGAGGGCCCAGTATTGAGGCAGGGGATATGAACATGGGTTTATTCGCTTCGAGGCAAGCAACACTGAAGCATGCATGAGAGCACCAGCTGTTCCGGACGACTGTGTGATCACGCTCTCTGTAGCCGATGTGAGCAAGACCTTTAAACAGGTCAACATTCAAGTGTCTTCACTGACATTTTTTCAACCTCTCCCTGACTGAGTCTGTAATACATACATGGTTCAAGCAGTCCACCACAGTCCCTGTGCCCAAGGAAGTGAAGGTAACCTGCCTAAATGATTATCGTCTGTAGCCATGAAGTGCTTTGAAAGGCTGGTCATGGCTCACATCAACGCCATTATCCCAGAAACCCAAGACCCACTCCAATTCGCTTACCGCTCCAACAGATCCACAGATGACGCAATCGCACTCCACTCTGCCCTTTCCCACCTGGACAAATGGAACACCTATGTGAGAATGCTATTCATTGACTACAGCTCAGCATTCAACACTATAGTGCCCTCAAAGCTCATCACTAAGCTGAGCACTCTGGGACTAAACACCTCCCTCTGCAACTGTACTTCCTGATGGACCGTGCCCAGGTGGTAAGGGTAGGCAACAACATCTGCCACGCTGATCATCAACATGGGGGCCCCTCAGGGGTGCGTGCTCAGTCCTGTCCTTTACTCCGTTCACCAACGACTGCGTGGCCACACACAACTACAACATCATCATTAAGTTTGCTGGTGACACGGTGGTGGTAGGCCTGATCACCGACAATGATGAGACAACATACAACCAGTTTGTCTAGCCCAGCTGATTTGAAGGGATTCAGATTTTTTAGCTCTTTCAGAACATCAGCTGTCTGGATTTGGGTGAAGGAGAAGCTGGGGGGCGTCTTGGGCAAGTTGCTGCAGGTGGTGCTGAGATGTTGGCCGGGGTAGGGGTAGCCAGGCCTAAAGCATGACCATCCCTAGAAAAATGCTTATTGAAATGATCGATTATTGTGGATTTATCGGTGGTGACAGTGTTTCCTAGCCTCAGTGCAGTGGGCAGCTGGGAGGAGGTGCTCTTATTCTCCATAGACTTTACAGTATCCCAAAACTTTTGGGGAATTAGTGCTACAGGAAACAAATTTCTGTTTGAAAAAGCTAGTCTTTGCTTTCCTAACTGTGTATATTGGTTCCTGACTTCCCTGAAAAGTTGCACATCGCAGGGGCTATTTGATGCTACTGCAGAATGCCACAGGATGTTTTTGTGCTGGTCAAGCGCAGTCAAGTCTGACCATGGACCCATTACGCATGCAGGCAATGAGGCAATGATCGCTGAGATCCCGGGTGAAAACAGCAGAGGTGTATTTAGAGGGCAAGTTGATCAGGAAGATATCTAAGAGGGTGCCCATGGTTACGGATTTAGGAATGTACCTGGTAGGTTCCTTGATACTTTGTGTGAGATTGAGGGCTTTTAGCTTAGATTGACGGACGGCCGGAGTGTTAAGCATGTCCCAGTTTAGGTCACCTAACAGTATGAACTCTGAAGATAGATGGGGGGCGATCAATTCACATATGGTGTCCAGGGCACAGATGGGAGCTGAAGTGGGTTTATGGCAAGCTCAAATTGTTTGTATAATAGGCAGTGTCAGAGGAAGGCCCAACATTTTTTCAACATTTCAACATTTCCAGTCACCCAAGTCATAGACTGTTCTCTCTGCTACGACATTGACTCTGTAGCGGTACACCCTATATATAGCCTCCACATTGACTCGGTACCGGTACCTCCTGTATATAGCCTCCACATTGACTCTGTACTGGTACCCCCTGTAAAAAGCCTCCACATTGACTCTGTACCGTAACACCCTGTATATAGCCTCCACATTGACTCTGTACCGTAACACCCTGTATATAGCCTCCACATTGACTCTGTACCTTAATACCCTGTATATAGCCTCCACATTGACTCTGTACCGTAACACCCTGTATATAGCCTCCACATGGACTCTGTACCGTAATACCCTGTATATAGCCTGTACATGGACTCTGTACCGTAACACCCTGTATATAGCCTCCACATTGACTCTGTACTGGTACCCCTGTATATAGCCTCCACATTGACTCTGTACCGTAACACCCTGTATATAGCCTCCACATTGACTCTGTACCGGTACATCCCCTGTATATAGCCTCCACATTGACTCTGTACCGTAATACCCTGTATAAAGCCTCCACATTGACTCTGTACCGTTACACCCTGTATATAGCCTCCACATTGACTCTGTACTGGTATACCCTGTATATAGCCTCCACATTGACTCTGTACCGTAATACCCTGTATATAGCCTCACATTGACTCTGTACCGTAACCCCCTGTATATAGCCTCCACATTGACTCTGCACCAGTACCCCCTGTATATAGCCTCCACATTGACTCTGTACCAGTACCCCTGTATATAGCCTCCACATTGACTCTGTACCAGTACCCCTGTATATAGTCTCCACATTGACTCTGTACCGTAACACCCTGTATATAGCCTCCAAATGGACTCTGTACTGGTACCCCTGTATATAGCCTCCACATTGACTCTGTACCGTAATACCCTGTATATAGCCTCCACATTGACTCTGTACCGTAATACCCTGTATATAGCCTCCACATTGACTCTGTACCGTAATACCCTGTATATAGCCTCCACATTGACTCTGTACCGTAATACCCTGTATATAGCCTCCACATTGACTCTGTACCGTAATACCCTGTATATAGTCTCCACATTGACTCTGTACCGTAATACCCTGTATATAGCCTCCAAATGGACTCTGTACTGGTACCCCCTGTATATAGCCTCCACATTGACTCTGTACCGTAATACCCTGTATATAGCCTCCACATTGACTCTGTACCGTAATACCCTGTATATAGCCTCCACATTGACTCTGTACCGTAATACCCTGTATATAGCCTCCACATTGACTCTGTACCGTAATACCCTGTATATAGCCTCCACATTGACACTGTACCGTAATACCCTGTATATAGCCTCCACATTGACTCTGTACCGTAATACCCTGTATATAGCCTCCACATTGACTCTGTACCGTAATACCCTGTATATAGCCTCCACATTGACTCTGTACCGTAACACCCTGTATATAGCCTCCACATTGACTCTGTACCATAACACCCTGTATATAGCCTCCACATTGACTCTGTACCGTAACACCCTGTATATAGCCTCCACATTGACTCTGTACCGTAACACCCTGTATATAGCCTCCACATTGACTCTGTACCGTAATACCCTGTATATAGCCTCCACATTGACTCTGTACCGTAACACCCTGTATATAGCCTCCACATTGACTCTGTACCGTAATACCCTGTATATAGCCTCCACATTGACTCTGTACCGTAACACCCTGTATATAGCCTCCACATTGACTCTGTACCATAACACCCTGTATATAGCCTCCACATTGACTCTGTACCGTAATACCCTGTATATAGCCTCCACATTGACTCTGTACCGTAACACCCTGTATATAGCCTCCACATTGACTCTGTACCGTAACACCCTGTATATAGCCTCCACATTGACTCTGTACCGTAATACCCTGTATATAGCCTCCACATTGACTCTGTACCGTAATACCCTGTATATAGCCTCCACATTGACTCTGTACCGTAATACCCTGTATATAGCCTCCACATTGACTCTGTACCGTAATACCCTGTATATAGCCTCCACATTGACTCTGTACCGTAACACCCTGTATATAGCCTCCACATTGACTCTGTACCGTAACCCCCTGTATATAGCCTCCACATTGACTCTGTACCGTAATACCCTGTATATAGCCTCCACATTGACTCTGTACCGTAATACCCTGTATATAGCCTCCACATTGACTCTGTACCGTAACACCCTGTATATAGCCTCCACATTGACTCTGTACCGTAATACCCTGTATATAGCCTCCACATTGACTCTGTACCGTAACACCCTGTATATAGCCTCCACATTGACTCTGTACCGTAACACCCTGTATATAGCCTCCACATTGACTCTGTACAGTAAAACACCCTGTATATAGCCTCCACATTGACTCTGTACCGTAACACCCTGTATATAGCCTCCACATTGACTCTGTACCGTAACACCCTGTATATAGCCTCCACATTGACTCTGTACCGTAATACCCTGTATATAGCCTCCACATTGACTCTGTACCGTAATACCCTGTATATAGCCTCCACATTGACTCTGTACCGTAACACCCTGTATATAGCCTCCACATTGACTCTGTACCGTAATACCCTGTATATAGCCTCCACATTGACTCTGTACCGTAATACCCTGTATATAGCCTCCACATTGACTCTGTACCGTAACACCCTGTATATAGCCTCCACATTGACTCTGTACCGTAATACCCTGTATATAGCCTCCACATTGACTCTGTACCGTAATACCCTGTATATAGCCTCCACATTGACTCTGTACCGTAATACCCTGTATATAGCCTCCACATTGACTCTGTACCGTAATACCCTGTATATAGCCTCCACATTATTATTTTTGTTACCGTTTTATTTATTTTTAGCCTCCATTGTTGGTTAAGGGCTTGTAATAAGCATTTCACAGTAATGACTCTGTTAGTTAGTCAGCAAATGTGACAAATAAATATTTGACTTGTACAACAACAACAAAAAAGTGTCTACTTAGCGGAACAGACTTGACTCTGTACAGTAACACCCTGATATAGCCTCCACATTGACTCTGCCATTAAATATAATGCCTCCACATTGACTGGGAACACTTTGGACTTATATAGCCTCCACATTGACTCTGTGTCCTGTGTCTGTGTGTGTGTGTGTCCCTGTGTATAGCCTCCACATTGACTGTGTGTGTAACACCCTGTGTATAGCCTCCACATTGACTCTGTGTGTAACACCCTGTATATAGCCTCCACATTGACTCTGTACCGTAGCCAGCCTTATCAAATACTACCTACCAACCTACACCCTGTATATAGCCTCCACATTGACTCTGTACCATCATAACCCTGTATATAGCCTACCACAATTGACTCTGTACAAATACTAACCAACCTATGTATATAGCCTCAAATATTGACTCTACCAATACCCTCTCTCCTAGCCAGCCTTATCAAATGACTCCTACCAACCTATCTACTAGCCAGCCTTATCAAATACTCTGTACCAGCCTTAATACCCTACTAGCCAGCCTTATCAATTGACTCCTACCGTAATACCCTGTCTCTAGCCAGCCTTATCAAATACTACCTACCGTAAACCTATCTACTAGCCAGCCATTGACTCTATACCGTAATACCTACCAATATAGCCTAGCCAGCCTTATCAAATACTACCTACCAACCTATCTACTAGCCAGCCTTATTGACTCTATACCAGCCTTAATACCCTATCTATAGCCAGCCACATTGACTCCTACCAACCTATCTATATAGCCTTATCACATTGACTCTACCAGCCTTACCTATACCCTAGCCAGCCTTATCAAATACTCTACTACCGTAATACCCTGCCTTATCAAATAGCCTCCAGCCTTACTCTACTACCGTAATACCTATCTACTAGCCAGCATTGACTCTACTACCTACCAACCTATCTCCTAGCCAGCCTTATCAAATACTCTACCGTAATATCTCCTAGCCAGCATTATCAAATACTACTCTAGAAACATCAAATCTCCTAGCCAGCCTTATCAAATACTACCTACCAATATATCTAGCCTAGCCAGCATTATCAAATACTACCTACCAATATAGCCTCCAGCCAGACTCTTATCAAATACCCTACCTAGCCAACCTATCTGACTCTGCCAGCCTTATCAAATATACCTACCAATTGACTCTCTACTAGCCAGCATTATCAAATACTACCTACCACATTATATTTTTTGCCAGTTTTATTATTTTTACTACCATTGTTGGTACCAAGGGCTATCTACTAGCCAGCATTTCAAGTAATGTTTACCAACCTATTAGTTAGTCAGCAAATGTGACAAATAAATATTTGAATTGTACAACAACAACAAAAAGTGTCTACTTATCGGAACAGACTTCCTGACCAAGTAACAAGATCAAATACTTCCACTTCTGCCATTAAATATAATACCAACCTATCTACTAGCCAGCCTTATCAAATACTTTGGACTTTACTACGCTACGGCACCATACCCATAGCTGGTCTGGTGCAAATGTACCTGTGTCTGTCTCTGTGTTGTCAAATGTGTGTGTGTGTCTGTGCCAGTTGTGTGTGTACCAACCTATCTGTGTGTAGTGTGTGTGTGTGTGTTGTGTGTGTGTGTGTGTGTGTGTGTGTGTGTGTGTAGCCAGCATTATCAAATACTAGGCAACTATCCACTGAGCAGCAACAGTGGACCATCATAAACTGCTAAATACTACCTACCAACAACCTATCTACTAGCCAGCCTTATCAAATACTACCTACCAACATCTCTCCTAGCCAGCATTATCAAATACTACCTACCAACAACCTATCTACTAGCCAGCATTATCAAATACTACCTACCAACATCTCTCCTAGCCAGCCTTATCAAATACTACCTACCAACCTATCTACTAGCCAGCATTATCAAATACTACCTACCAACATATCTACTAGCCAGCATTATCAAATACTACCTACCAACCTATCTACTAGCCAGCATTATCAAATACTACCTACCAACCTATCTACTAGCCAGCCTTATCAAACACTACCTACCAAAAATATATAAAAGCCAGCATTATCAAATACTACCTACCAACAACATCTCTCCTAGCCAGCATTATCAAATACTACCTACCAAAATCTCTCCTAGGGTTTTTCTTTATTTTTACTATTTTCTACATTGTAGAATAATAGTGAAGACATTAAAACTATGAAATAACACATATGGGATCATGTAGTAACCAGAAAAGTGTTAAACAAATCAAAATATATTTATACATTTGAGATTCTTCAAAGTAGCAACCCTTTGCCTTGGTGACAGCTTTGCACACTCTTAGCATTCTCTCAACCAGCTTCATGAGGTCGTCACCTGGAATGCATTTTAATTAACAGGTGTGCCTTATTAAAAGTTAAACCAGGCTGAATCACATCCGGCCGTGATTGGGAGTCTCATAGGGTGGCACACAATTGGCCCAGCATCGTCCGGGTTTGGCTGGTGTAGGCCGTCATTCTAAATAAGAATGTGTTCTTAACTGACTTACCTAGTTAAATAAATGTTAAATAAAAATAATAGAAAAAATTAAATGTGGAATTTCTTTCCTTAATGCGTTTGAGCCAATCAGTTGTGTTGTGACAAGGTTGGGGTGGTATACAGAAGATAGTCCATATTATGTCAAGAACAGCTCAAATAAGCAAAGAGAAATGACAGTCCATCATTACTTTAAGACATGAAGGACAGTCAATACAACAGTCCATCATTACTTTAAGACATGAAGGTCAGTCAATACAACAGTCCATCATTACTTTAAGACATGAAGGTCAGTCCATCATTACTTTAAGACATGAAGGTCAGTCCATCATTACTTTAAGACATGAAGGTCAGTCAATACAACAGTCCATCATTACTTTAAGACATGAAGGTCAGTCAATACAACAGTCCATCATTACTTTAAGACATGAAGGTCAGTCAATACAACAGTCCATCATTACTTTAAGACATGAAGGTCAGTCCATCATTACTTTAAGACACGAAGGTCAGTCCATCATTACTTTAAGACATGAAGGTCAGTCCATCATTACTTTAAGACATGGAGGTCAGTCCATCATTACTTTAAGACATGAAGGTCAGTCCATCATTACTTTAAGACATGGAGGTCAGTCCATCATTACTTTAAGACATGAAGGTCAGTCCATCATTACTTTAAGACATGAAGGTCAGTCCATCATTACTTTAAGACATGAAGGTCAGTCCATCATTACTTTAAGACATGAAGGTCAGTCAATACAACAGTCCATCATTACTTTAAGACATGAAGGTCAGTCCATCATTACTTTAAGACATGAAGGTCAGTCCATCATTACTTTAAGACATGAAGGTCAGTCCATCATTACTTTAAGACATGAAGGTCAGTCAATACAACAGTCCATCATTACTTTAAGACATGAAGGTCAGTCCATCATTACTTTAAGACATGAAGGTCAGTCAATCACTACTTTAAGACATGAAGGTCAGTCAATACAACAGTCCATCATTACTTTAAGACATGAAGGTCAGTCCATCATTACTTTAAGACATGAAGGTCAGTCCATCATTACTTTAAGACATGAAGGTCAGTCAATACAACAGTCCATCATTACTTTAAGACATGAAGGTCAGTCCATCATTACTTTAAGACATGAAGGTCAGTCAATACAACAGTCCATCATTACTTTAAGACATGAAGGTCAGTCCATCATTACTTTAAGACATGAAGGTCAGTCAATACAACAGTCCATCATTACTTTAAGACATGAAGGTCAGTCAATACAACAGTCCATCATTACTTTAAGACATGAAGGTCAGTCAATCCGGGAGAACTTTGAAAGTTTCTTCATGTTGCAGTTGCAAAAACCATCAAGTGCTATGATGAAACTGACTCTCATGACTCTCATGAGGACTGAGGACTGCCTCCACATTGACTCTGTACCGGTACCCCCTGTATGTATCATTCAACTGAGACTCTTACTTTAAGACATGCACCGCTAAAGCATAACTCTCTCTCCTCTGCTCTCATCCTTAAGACATGGCTGCCTTCGATACTGTGAACCATCAGATCCTCCTCTCCACCCTCTCCATGGGCATCTCCGGCGGCCCACTTTAAGACCTGAAGGCTCCTACCAGGTGGCGTGGCGAGAATCTGTCTCCTCACCACGCGCTCCATCACTGGTGTCCTTTAAGACTCTGAAGGCCCTCTCCTATTCAGCTATACACCAGTCACATTGGCTCTTCATAACCTCACATGGTCTCTCCATCATTGCTAAGACATGACACACAATTAATCTTCTCCTTTCCCCCTTCTGATGACCAGGTCGAATCGCATCTCTGCATGTCTGGCAGACATATCAGTGTGGATGACGGATTCAAGCTGAAAGACAGACGGAGCTGCAGTCTTCCTTACTTTAAGACTGCCCGTCCATGATCAACAGCCATCACGGTTGACAGACATGTCCTCCTCCCAGAGCGCTAAGAACCTTGGCGTGATCCTGGACAACACCCTGTCGTTCTCAACTAAACATCAAGGTCAGTCCATCAGGTTCATGCTTTACAGACATGCAAGTTCAGTCCCTGCCTAAGACAGGAAGTCGGCGCAACAGTCCTAATCAGGCACTTAAGTCATCTCCCGTCTGGATTACTGCAACTCGCTGTTGGCTGGGCTCCATGCCTGTGCCATTAAACACCTACAACTCATCCAGAACGCCGCAGCCCGTCTGGTGTTCAACCTTCCCAAGTTCTCTCACGTCACCCCGCTCCTCCATTACTTTAAGACATGAAGCTCAGTCCATCAAGACCATGGTGCTTAAGACATGAAGGCACCTCAGTCCAGGCTCTGATCAGGCCCTACAGACAACAAGGCACAGTTCATCACCTCTGGCCTGCTCAGTCCTCCCTACCAGACATGAAGGTCAGCCCAGTCAAAACTGTTCGCTGCTCTGGCCCCCAATGGCGGAACAAACTCCTCACGACGCCAGGACAGCAGTCAATCACCACCTTCCGGAGACACCTGAAACCCCACCTCTTTAAGGAATACCTAGGATAGGATAAGTAATCCTTCTCACCCCCCCTTTAAGATTTAGATGCACTATTGTAAAGTGACTGTTCTACTGGATGTCATAAGGTGAATGCAGCAATTTGTAAGTCGCTCTGGATAAGAGCGTCTGCTAAATGACTTAAATGTAAATGTAATGTAATGACTGCCATCAACTGTTCAGAGGAGACTGCATAAATCAGGCCTTCATGCCTTGTTAATTTGTAGCATTTGTTTCCTTCTTAATGCGTTTGAGCAAATCATTTGTGTTGTGACAAGGCCTAGGGGTGGTATACAGAAGATAGCCCTATTTGGTAAAAGACCAAATCCATATTATGACAAGAACAGCTCAAATAAGCAAAGAGAAACGACAGTCCATTACTTAAGACATGAAGGTCAGTCAATATGGAACATTTCAAGAACCGGAAAATGTCAAGAACTTTGAAAGATTCTTCAAGTGCAGTCGCAAAAACCATCAAGCACTATGATGAAACTGGCTCTCTCGCTGCAGAGGATAAGTTCATTAGAGTTACCAGCACCATAAATGCTTCACAGAGTTCAAGTAACAGACACATCTCAACATTAACTGTTCAGAGGAGACTGTGTCAATCAGGCCTTCATGGTGTAATTGCTTCAGATGGGATGGCGTATCACTGCAGAATGCTGTGGTAGTCGCCATGCCGGTTAAGTGTGCCTTGAATTCTAAATGAATCACTGACAGTGTCACCAGCAAAGCACACTGGAGGTGTGTTGGGTCATTGTCCTATTTGCCCAAAAAGGAAAGAACGTCCTTCTGTAGCTCAGTTGGTAGAGCATGGCGCTTGTAACGCCAGGGTAGTGGGTTCGATTCCCGGGACCACCCATACGTAGAATGTATGCACACATGACTGTAAGTCGCTTTGGATAAAAGCGTCTGCTAAATGGCATATATTATTATTATTATTATTATTATTATTATTATATTACCTCAAAGATGGAATGGATTCAGCAGAGGTGCCTAACCAAAAAGGAGCGTAATGGAGGAAATCTTACATCTTCTCCGCCAGCCTATCCCTACTCCTCCGATGCCAGGTATCGTAACCCATAGCCCTCCTTCGTTCATACCCATGTCTGGAAAATATGACGGTTCACCTGGGAAATGTCAGGGATTTCTGGTGCAATTCCAGCAAATACATTGAGCACAACCCCACTAACTTCGCCCCCGACAAGAGCAGGGGGGATTTTGTTGTGTCTCTACTCACAGGCAAAGCTGTCACGTTCTGACCTTTATTTCCTGTGTTTTGTATTTAGTTAGTATGGTCAGGGCGTGAGTTGGGTGGGTGATTGTTCCTGTCTCTGTGTGTGCACCAGATAGGACTGTTTTGAGTTTTCACATTTCTTGTTTTTTGTTAGTTTGTTCATGTGAAGTGATTTATTAAAGCATGAATCAAAACAACCACGCTGCGCTTTGGTCCGCCTCTCGTTCAGATGAAGAAAACCATTACAAAAGCCCTGGATTGGGCCACCACCAACAGCACAGAACTCGGATCCGAGACCCGTTTCCACACCCTCTTCAAAGAGGTATTCCATCACTCTCCCCTCCGGTCGTCCAATAGGAGACCTCCTCATAGAACATCAACAAGGACGCAATTCAGCCACCGACTATGCCCTCGAGTTCCGCACAGTGGCTGCACGGGGTTCATCACGCACCTGACCACAGAGCGTCACCCCTCCCTTAAGGATTAACACCCTGGACTGGCAGCCATTGGGCACGGGGTTCATCACGCACCTGACCACAGAGCGTCACCCCTCCCTTAAGGATTAACACCCTGGACTGGCAGCCATTGGGCACGGGGTTCATCACGCACCTGACCACAGAGCGTCACCCCTCCCTTAAGGATTAACACCCTGGACTGGCAGCCATTGGGCACGGGGTTCATCACGCACCTGACCACAGAGTGTCACCCCTCCCTTAAGGATTAACACCCTGGACTGGCAGCCATTGGGCACGGGGTTCATCACGCACCTGACCACAGAGCGTCACCCCTCCCTTAAGGATTAACACCCTGGACTGGCAGCCATTGGGCACGGGGTTCATCACGCACCTGACACAGAGCGTCACCCTCCAGACCGGAGTCTTCAACACTGAAACCATTCAACTCATGGACCTCTCATCCCCCAAACAGCCACTCACCCTCGGACACCCCTGGCTTTGTCGTCACGACAAGGTGAACTACTGTCCTGGTCTTTTACCTGCTTCACCAGTTGTCTCAGCCTACCATTGCAGTGCCACCCACCATACCATCTGAATACGCCCAGTACAGCAATGTCTTCAGATAAATCAAGGCCTCCACTCTGCCACCACATCGCCCAGGAGACTGTGCTATTGACCTACTCCCTGGAGTGTCCCCACCGAAGAGCCATGTTTACCCCACCGATCTATCCAGGAAAATGAGGCAATGGAGAACTACATTGATGAAACACTCAAACGGTTTAATTCATCCATCTTCCCTGGCTGCGTCAAGCTTCTTCTTCGTTGGAAAAAAGGACGGTGGTCTGATTACCGTTCCCTGAATGACATCACGGTCAAGAACTGTTCCCCTCTTCCTCTGATACTCAGCGACCCTTGAACAAGTGGGCCGTGCCAACATCTATACAAAACTCAAACTGCGAAGTGCATTTTCCATTATACAATCAACCCCTTTCTCATCGTCTCCATTGATGACATCCTGATTTTACTCCCTGAAGGAACACATGCAGCATGTGCAAAAAGTTCTTCAATGGCTCCTTGACCATAACCTTCTATGTGAAGACCGAAAAGAGCACCTTCCATGTAACCTCGGTAAAGTTCCTCAGTTTCGTACTGACACCTGGAGGAGTCAGCATGGATGAGAACAAAGTCACCACAGTCAGTAACTGGCCCAAACCCACCACCGTTGGGGAACTCCAACGGTTCATTGAGTTCAACAACTTCTATCACCGGTTCATTCAGAACTTCAGTTCTACAGCCGCTCCCCTCACTGCCCTTACCAGACAAAAGACCCGGACCCTTCAATGGACTGATACCACCCTTACTGCTTTCAACAACTTGAAACGCCTCTTCACCTCAGGTCCTGTCCTTCGCCAACCTGATCCGACCCTTCCTTTCACCCTGGAGGTGGATTCCTCCGAAGTAGGAGTAGGAGCCGTACTCTCTCAGCGTGTGGGAACACCTCCAAAATCACATCCCCGTGCCTTCTTCTCCAGGAAGTTATCCTCCACTGAGATGAATTACGATGTGGGGAACAGAACTCCTTGCCATCCAGCTGGCCCTCTGAGTGGGTTGGTGGGAGCACAACATCCCTTTCTTGTCCTAACAGATCATCGTAATCTGGAATAAATCAGAGATTAAACTCCAGACAAGCACGCAGGGCTCTCTTCACATGCTTCCATTTTCATGTTACTTACATCCCTGGAAAGAAAAACTTAAAATCTGATGCTCTCTCCCACCAGTTTGACCTTCCAACCAGTAACTCAGACCCTACACCCATTCTTCCTTCCTCTTGCTTTATGGGACCGGTACAGTGGGAGGTTCACTCTGACATAGAAGAAGTCCTAACCTCTGACCCGGCTCCTCCTGAGACACCAGCTGGGAGGAGTTACGTACCAGCAGTTGTTATGCCCCAGACTGATGCAATGATGTCACACGTCCTTGGGGTCAGGACATCCGGGCATTACACGAACCACCGAACTTCTAGCCTGTAAATTCAGGTGGTCCTCACTGGCATCCAACGTAAGGGGTTACGTACTCTCCTGTTCAGTCTGCGCCCAAACCAAAAGCCCTCGCAATCTCCCTTCCGGGAAAACTTCAACCTTTGCCAATTCCTCACAGACTGTGATCCCACATAGCTGTTGACTTCATCACAGACCTTCCTGAAACCTCTGGTTTCGACCTTCCAACACCCTTGTCATAGTAGCGTTTTTCAAAAATGTGTCGTCTGGTTCCTCTTCCTCATTTACGTAACGCCGTGGAATTGGCAGAGTGTATGTTCCATCAGGTGTTCCGTCTGTATGGCATTCTGGAAGACATCGTCTCTGACCGCGGGCCCCAGTTTGTCTCCCGGGTGTGGCAAGCCTTCTGTGACCGACTGGGGGTTGCCCTCAGCCTCTCCTCTGGGTACCATCCCCAGACCAACGGGCAAACGGAACACCTGAAATAGGGAAGTACCTCCTCCAACAATGTTCTGCCTCTCCACACGACTGGAGTCGGTATATGGCCTGGGCCGAATACTCTCAGAACTCACTCATGCATTCATCCCTCCGCCTTACTCTATTTCAGTGTGTGCTTGGTTACCAACCCCCCCCATGTTTCCCTGGGAGGCAGAGCCTGGTACTGTCCCAGCTGTCGACGACTGGGTTCAGCGTAGTGAGCGGGTATGGGAGAGACCGCTCACCGGCATCTGCAGGAAGCCTCTAAATACCCAGAAACGCTTTGCCGACAGACAGCGCCGACCTACGCCACTCTTTCACCCCGGACAGCGTGTGGCTCTCTACCAGAGACATCCGGCTCCCCTGCAAAAAGCTCTGTCCTCTATCCTCGCTTCATTGGTCCCTTCAAGATCGCATCGACCCTGTCAGCTACCGCCTCCAGTTACCCCGTCGGTATAAAATCTCCTCGTCCTTCCATGCGTCTCTTTTAAAACCAGTCCTCTTCATCCTCCAGTCCTCTTCATCCACCAGTCCTCTCCATCCTCCAGTCTCATCCCGCAGTGCGCCCCCACCGTTGGAATTCGGAGGGGAACCTGCCTACGCCATTCAGGCCATCCTTGATTCTAAATGCCTGAGGTCGCATTCACTATCCAGTGGACTGGGAAGGTTATGGGCCTGAAGACCGGTCCTGGTTCCCCGACTAGGACATCCTCGATCCAGAGATGATTCAGGCATTCCACCGTAACTGTCCGGATCGTCCCCCTCCCAAGGTAGGAGGCAGCCTCTTGGGAGGGGGTGTACTGTAAGGTTCTGTATTTAATTTCTTAGTCAACCTTGTGTTCTGTTTCTTTGTGTTCTTGAACGTAGCCCCGTCTTTCAAGGCAAAATTAACACGTGCCGTGCTCTGCGTGTGAATCCACACCTTTATCTCCCAGAGTATTCATTACAGTGCATCCAAACATTTGACTTATACTGTATATAAATAATTATACAGATTTTTTTATGACTACAGTATTTACCCTATAGTAAACTTTAATACTACAGTATTTACCCTATAGTAAACTTTAATACTACAGTATTTACCCTATAGTAAACTTTAATACTACAGTATTTACACTATAGTAAACTTTAATACTACAGTATTTACCCTATAGTACACTTTAATACATTTACATTTACATTTAAGTCATTTAGCAGACGCTCTTATCCAGAGCGACTTACAGTATTAACCCTATAGTAAACTTTAATACTACAGTATACTACAGTCATGTCCGCAAAACTACAGTAAATATGACAGTATTCACTGTCGTGTTTTTGCTGACTTCAGTCCAGTGAATACTATAGTATTTAACCATAGTATACTATAGTATTTAACCATAGTATACTATAGTATTTAAACATAGTATGCTATAGTATTTAAACATAGTATACTATAGTATTTAACCATAGTATACTATAGTATTTAAACATAGTATGCTATAGTATTTAACCATAGTATACTATAGTATTTAACCATAGTATACTATAGTATTTATTTCATGTGGATACCTCCAAACAACACCTCTCCGAGCCAGCCTTATTAAAATACTGGAGAGAACGTTTTGGGGTTCTTGTTTTCCCTAGTATTTCCCCTGACGGTCACCGGGAGAGAGGGAGAGAAAAGCTCGTTAATAGGAAGTGGAGTTATAAAGGTTCAAATTGGTTCTTAACTTCTGGACAAGGCACTACTTTGGCTCTTTCCTCACCCATAACGTCTCAGGAAAAAAATGTAATGATCGGACTACATATTCATCAAGGGGCAAATAACCGCTTGGAAAAGGACTCTGTATTTTACCAATAATTGTCCAACTGTGCCAGACAGAGAAATATTATCTAGAAATAGTATCTATTATCGAGAAATAAGACACTATTTAGATTCAACTAAAAATGGTACATTTAAACTATGTGTCTTTCTGCCTGTGTTTGTGTCTGTCATTGTGTGTGGTATCCTTTCAGTTTATCATTTCTCCCCAAGTCTGAACCTCTGCGGGCTCAACCCCCTAATAGCACAGACAGTAGAAGCAGACAGACTAGTATATATGTAGAGGATGAGGGTAGGACCAGGATGTTCAATAGAGTATATATGTAGAGGATGAGGGTAGGACCAGGATGTTCAATAGAGTCTATATGTAGAGGATGAGGGTAGGAATAGGATGTTCAATGAAGTCTATATGTAGAGGATGAGGGTAGGACCGGGATGTTCAATAGAGTCTATATGTAGAGGATGGGGGTAGGACCAGGATGTTCAATAGAGTCTATATGTAGAGGATGAGGGTAGGACCAGGATGTTCAATAGAGTCTATATGTAGAGGATGAGGGTAGGACCAGGATGCTCAATAGAGTCTATATGTAGAGGATGAGGGTAGGACCAGGATGTTCAATGAAGTCTATATGTAGAGGATGAGGGTAGGACCAGGATGTTCAATAGAGTCTATATGTAGAGAATGAGGGTAGGACCAGGATGTTCAATGAAGTCTATATGTAGAGGATGAGGGTAGGACCAGGATGTTCAATAGAGTATATATGTAGAGGATGAGGGTAGGACCAGGATGTTCAATAGAGTCTATATGTAGAGAATGAGGGTAGGACCAGGATGTTCAATGAAGTCTATATGTAGAGGATGAGGGTAGGACCAGGATGTTCAATAGAGTCATTGTGTAGAGGATGAGGGTAGGACCAGGATGTTGAATGGAGTCTATATGTAGAGGATGAGGGTAGGACCAGGATGTTCAATAGAGTCTATATGTAGAGGATGAGGGTAGGACCTGGATGTTCAATAGAGTCATTGTGTAGAGGATGAGGGTAGGACCAGGATGTTCAATAGAGTCTATATGTAGAGGATGAGGGTAGGACCAGGATGCTCAATAGAGTCTATATGTAGAGGATGAGGGTAGGACCTGGATGTTCAATAGAGTATATATGTAGAGGATGGGGGTAGGACCAGGATGTTCAATAGAGTCTATATGTAGAGGATGAGGGTCGGACCGGGATGTTCAATAGAGTCTATATGTAGAGGATGAGGGTAGGACCAGGATGCTCAATAGAGGCTATATGTAGAGGATGAGGGTAGGACCTGGATGTTCAATAGAGTCATTGTGTAGAGGATGAGGGTAGGACCAGGATGTTCAATAGAGTCTATATGTAGAGGATGAGGGTAGGACCTGGATGTTCAATTGAGTCTATATGTAGAGGATGAGGGTAGGACCAGGATGCTCAATAGAGTCTATATGTAGAGGATGAGGGTAGGACCAGGATGTTCAATAGAGTCTATATGTAGAGGATGGGGGTAGGACCAGGATGTTCAATAGAGTCTATATGTAGAGGATGAGGGTAGGACCAGGATGTTCAATAGAGTATATATGTAGAGGATGGGGGTAGGACCGGGATGTTCAATAGAGTCTATATGTAGAGGATGAGGGTAGGACCGGGATGTTCAATAGAGTCTATATGTAGGGGATGAGGGTAGGACCTGGATGTTCAATAGAGTCATTGTGTAGAGGATGAGGGTAGGACCAGGATGTTCAATAGAGTCTATATGTAGAGGATGAGGGTAGGACCAGGATGCTCAATAGAGTCTATATGTAGAGGATGAGGGTAGGACCAGGATGCTCAATAGAGTCTATATGTAGAGGATGAGGGTAGGACCAGGATGTTCAATATAGTCTATAGGTAGAGGATGAGGGTAGGACCAGGATGTTCAATAGAGTCTATATGTAGAGGATGAGGGTAGGACCAGGATGCTCAATAGAGTCTATATATAGAGGATGAGGGTAGGACCAGGATGTTCAATAGAGTCTATATGTAGAGGATGAGGGTAGGACCAGGATGCTCAATAGAGTCTATATGTAGAGGATGAGGGTAGGACCAGGATGCTCAATGATAAACAGCAGCGTTGCAGTTCTTGACACAAACCGGTGCGCCTGGCACCTACAACCATACCCTGTTCAAAGAGCGTTAAATATTTAGTTTTACCCAGTCATCCCTCTGAATGGCACACGTACACAATCCATGCCTCAATTATCTCAAGGCTTAAAAATCCTTCTTTAACCTGTCTCCTCCTCTTCATCTACATGTCTCCTCCTCTTCATCTACACTGATTTGAAGTGGATTTAACAGGTGACATTAATAAGGGATCATATCTTTCACCTGGATTCCCCTGGTCAGTCTATGTGGAAAGAGCAGGTGTTCCTAATGTTTTGTCCACTCGGTGTATGTGATGTTATGTGATCCTGAAGTCAACCTGCTGTCAGCACCATACATTACATGACATTAACATTAAGAAGTCTTCTTCTCTCATTACCTATTGATGAGAGGGTAAGTGGTACACTTTAAAGACTCTCCTCTCCTTCCTCCATACCTCACTCTATCCCTTCCGCTCACTCCATCCCTTCATTCCATCATCCCTTCCTCCATCTAGTCCTCCTTCCAACCTACTTCTATCCCTTCCTATCTTCTGTCCTCCCTCCATCCATCCATCCATTCCCTCCTTCCTACTCACCCTCCAATCCCTCCTTCCTACTCACCCTCCAATCCCTCCTTCCTACTCACCCTCCAATCCCTCCTTCCTACTCACCCTCCATTCCATCCTTCCTTCTCACCCGCCAATCCCTCCTTCCTACTCACCCTCCAATCCCTCCTTCCTACTCACCCTCCAATCCCTCCTTCCTACTCACCCTCCAATCCCTCCTTCCTACTCACCCTCCAATCCCTCCTTCCTACTCACCCTCCATTCCCTCCTTCCTACTCACCCTCCAATCCCTCCTTCCTACTCACCCTCCAATCCCTCCTTCCTACTCACCCTCCAATCCCTCCTTCCTACTCACCCTCCAATCCCTCCTTCCTACTCACCCTCCAATCCCTCCTTCCTACTCACCCTCCATTCCCTCCTTCCTACTCACCCTCCATTCCCTCCTTCCTACTCACCCTCCATTCCCTCCTTCCTTCTCACCCTCCATTCCCTCCTTCCTACTCACCCTCCAATCCCTCCTTCCTACTCACCCTCCAATCCCTCCTTCCTACTCACCCTCCAATCCCTCCTTCCTACTCACCCTCCAATCCCTCCTTCCTACTCACCCTCCAATCCCTCCTTCCTACTCACCCTCCAATCCCTCCTTCCTACTCACCCTCCATTCCCTCCTTCCTACTCACCCTCCATTCCCTCCTTCCTTCTCACCCTCCATTCCCTCCTTCCTTCTCACCCTCCATTCCCTCCTTCCTTCTCACCCTCCATCTCTTATCTTTTTTTCTTTACTTCCTGATTGACAGGCTGTTATTTCCCTCCCTGCTCCCTTTCTCCCTCCATCCCTCCCTGCTCCCTTTCTCCCTCCATCCCTCCCTGCTCCCTTTCTCCCTCCATCCTTCCCTCCCTTCTCCCTTTCTCCCTCCATCCTTCCCTCCCTGCTCCCTTTCTCCCTCCATCCTTCCCTCCCTGCTCCCTTTCTCCCTCCATCCCTCCCTGCTCCCTTTCTCCCTCCATCCCTCCCTGCTCCCTTTCTCCCTCCATCCTTCCCTCCCTGCTCCCTTTCTCCCTCCATCCCTCCCTCCCTGCTCCCTTTCTCCCTCCATCCTTCCCTCTCTTCTCCCTTTCTCCCTCCATCCCTCCCTGCTCCCCTTTCTCCCTCCATCCTTCCCTCCTGCTCCCTTTCTCCCTCCATCCATCCCTCCCTGCTCCTTTCTCCCTCCATCCTTCCCTCCCTGCTCCCTTTCTCCCTCCATCCTTCCCTCCCTGCTCCCTTTCTCCCTCCATCCTTCCCTCCTGCTCCCTTTCTCCCTCCATCCTTCCCTCTCTTCTCCCTTTCTCCCTCCATCCCTCC
>NC_068443.1:769161-816661 GCF_023373465.1 Oncorhynchus keta | reverse complement strand
GCCATAACCCTCAAACCTCTTGGTCTTTGACCTGACCGTAACTCTGCCATAACCCTCAAACCTCTTGGTCTTTGACCTGACCGTAACTCTGCCATAACCCTCAAACCTCTTGGTCTTTGACCTGACCTGACCCTCAAACTCTGCCATAACCCTCAAACCTCTTGGTCTTTGACCTGACCGTAACTCTGCCATAACCCTCAAACCTCTTGGTCTTTGACCTGACCGTAACTCTGCCATAACCCTCAAACCTCTTGGTCTTTGACCTGACCGTAACTCTGCCATAACCCTCAAACCTCTTGGTCTTTGACCTGACCGTAACTCTGCCATAACCCTCAAACCTCTTGGTCTTTGACCTGACCGTAACTCTGCCATAACCCTCAAACCTCTTGGTCTTTGACCTGACCGTAACTCTGCCATAACCCTCAAACCTCTTGGTCTTTGACCTGACCGTAACTCTGCCATAACCCTCAAACCTCTTGGTCTTTGACCTGACCGTAACTCTGCCATAACCCTCAAACCTCTTGGTCTTTGACCTGACCGTAACTCTGCCATAACCCTCAAACCTCTTGGTCTTTGACCTGACCGTAACTCTGCCATAACCCTCAAACCTCTTGGTCTTTGACCTGACCGTAACTCTGCCATAACCCTCAAACCTCTTGGTCTTTGACCTGACCGTAACTCTGCCATAACCCTCAAACCTCTTGGTCTTTGACCTGACCGTAACTCTGCCATAACCCTCAAACCTCTTGGTCTTTGACCTGACCGTAACTCTGCCATAACCCTCAAACCTCTTGGTCTTTGACCTGACCGTAACTCTGCCATAACCCTCAAACCTCTTGGTCTTTGACCTGACCGTAACTCTGCCATAACCCTCAAACCTCTTGGTCTTTGACCTGACCGTAACTCTGCCATAACCCTCAAACCTCTTGGTCTTTGACCTGACCGCCATAACCCTCAAACCTCTTGGTCTGCCATAACCCTCAAACCTCTTGGTCTTTGACCTGACCGTAACTCTGCCATAACCCTCAAACCTCTTGGTCTTTGACCTGACCGTAACTCTGCCATAACCCTCAAACCTCTTGGTCTTTGACCTGACCGTAACTCTGCCATAACCCTCAAACCTCTTGGTCTTTGACCTGACCGTAACTCTGCCATAACCCTCAAACCTCTTGGTCTTTGACCTGACCGTAACTCTGCCATAACCCTCAAACCTCTTGGTCTTTGACCTGACCGTAACTCTGCCATAACCCTCAAACCTCTTGGTCTTTGACCTGACCGTAACTCTGCCATAACCCTCAAACCTCTTGGTCTTTGACCTGACCGTAACTCTGCCATAACCCTCAAACCTCTTGGTCTTTGACCTGACCGTAACTCTGCCATAACCCTCAAACCTCTTGGTCTTTGACCTGACCGTAACTCTGCCATAACCCTCAAACCTCTTGGTCTTTGACCTGACCGTAACTCTGCCATAACCCTCAAACCTCTTGGTCTTTGACCTGACCTTTGTAACTCTGCCATAACCCTCAAACCTCTTGGTCTTTGACCTGACCGTAACTCTGCCATAACCCTCAAACCTCTTGGTCTTTGACCTGACCGTAACTCTGCCATAACCCTCAAACCTCTTGGTCTTTGACCTGACCGTAACTCTGCCATAACCCTCAAACCTCTTGGTCTTTGACCTGACCGTAACTCTGCCATAACCCTCAAACCTCTTGGTCTTTGACCTGACCGTAACTCTGCCATAACCCTCAAACCTCTTGGTCTTTGACCTGACCGTAACTCTGCCATAACCCTCAAACCTCTTGGTCTTTGACCACCGTAACTCTGCCATAACCCTCAAACCTCTTGGTCTTTGACCTGAACTCTGCCATAACCCTCAAACCTCTTGGTCTTTGACCTGACCGTAACTCTGCCATAACCCTCAAACCTCTTGGTCTTTGACCTGACCTTGGTCTTTGAACTCTGCCATAACCCTCAAACCTCTTGGTCTTTGACCTGACCGTAACTCTGCCATAACCCTCAAACCTCTTGGTCTTTGACCTGACCGTAACTCTGCCATAACCCTCAAACCTCTTGGTCTTTGACCTGACCGTAACTCTGCCATAACCCTCAAACCTCTTGGTCTTTGACCTGACCGTAACTCTGCCATAACCCTCAAACCTCTTGGTCTTTGACCTGACCGTAACTCTGCCATAACCCTCAAACCTCTTGGTCTTTGACCTGACCGTAACTCTGCCATAACCCTCAAACCTCTTGGTCTTTGACCTGACCGTAACTCTGCCATAACCCTCAAACCTCTTGGTCTTTGACCTGACCGTAACTCTGCCATAACCCTCAAACCTCTTGGTCTTTGACCTGACCGTAACTCTGCCATAACCCTCAAACCTCTTGGTCTTTGACCTGACCGTAACTCTGCCATAACCCTCAAACCTCTTGGTCTTTGACCTGACCGTAACTCTGCCATAACCCTCAAACCTCTTGGTCTTTGACCTGACCGTAACTCTGCCATAACCCTCAAACCCCTTTCAAACCTCTTGGTCTTTGACCTGACCGTAACTCTGCCATAACCCTCAAACCTCTTGGTCTTTGACCTGACCGTAACTCTGCCATAACCCTCAAACCTCTTGGTCTTTGACCTGACCGTAACTCTGCCATAACCCTCAAACCTCTTGGTCTTTGACCTGACCGTAACTCTGCCATAACCCTCAAACCTCTTGGTCTTTGACCTGACCGTAACTCTGCCATAACCCTCAAACCTCTTGGTCTTTGACCTGACCGTAACTCTGCCATAACCCTCAAACCTCTTGGTCTTTGACCTGACCGTAACTCTGCCATAACCCTCAAACCTCTTGGTCTTTGACCTGACCGTAACTCTGCCATAACCCTCAAACCTCTTGGTCTTTGACCTGACCGTAACTCTGCCATAACCCTCAAACCTCTTGGTCTTTGACCTGACCGTAACTCTGCCATAACCCTCAAACCTCTTGGTCTTTGACCTGACCGTAACTCTGCCATAACCCTCAAACCTCTTGGTCTTTGACCTGACCGTAACTCTGCCATAACCCTCAAACCTCTTGGTCTTTGACCTGACCGTAACTCTGCCATAACCCTCAAACCTCTTGGTCTTTGACCTGACCTGCCATAACCCTCAAACCTCTTGGTCTTTGACTCTGCCATAACCCTCAAACCTCTTGGTCTTTGACCTGACCGTAACTCTGCCATAACCCTCAAACCTCTTGGTCTTTGACCTGACCGTAACTCTGCCATAACCCTCAAACCTCTTGGTCTTTGACCTGACCGTAACTCTGCCATAACCCTCAAACCTCTTGGTCTTTGACCTGACCGTAACTCTGCCATAACCCTCAAACCTCTTGGTCTTTGACCTGACCGTAACTCTGCCATAACCCTCAAACCTCTTGGTCTTTGACCTGACCGTAACTCTGCCATAACCCTCAAACCTCTTGGTCTTTGACCTGACCGTAACTCTGCCATAACCCTCAAACCTCTTGGTCTTTGACCTGACCGTAACTCTGCCATAACCCTCAAACCTCTTGGTCTTTGACCTGACCGTAACTCTGCCATAACCCTCAAACCTCTTGGTCTTTGACCTGACCGTAACTCTGCCATAACCCTCAAACCTCTTGGTCTTTGACCTGACCGTAACTCTGCCATAACCCTCAAACCTCTTGGTCTTTGACCTGACCGTAACTCTGCCATAACCCTCAAACCTCTTGGTCTTTGACCTGACCGTAACTCTGCCATAACCCTCAAACCTCTTGGTCTTTGACCTGACCGTAACTCTGCCATAACCCTCAAACCTCTTGGTCTTTGACCTGACCGTAACTCTGCCATAACCCTCAAACCTCTTGGTCTTTGACCTGACCGTAACTCTGCCATAACCCTCAAACCTCTTGGTCTTTGACCTGACCGTAACTCTGCCATAACCCTCAAACCTCTTGGTCTTTGACCTGACCGTAACTCTGCCATAACCCTCAAACCTCTTGGTCTTTGACCTGACCGTAACTCTGCCATAACCCTCAAACCTCTTGGTCTTTGACCTGACCGTAACTCTGCCATAACCCTCAAACCTCTTGGTCTTTGACCTGACCGTAACTCTGCCATAACCCTCAAACCTCTTGGTCTTTGACCTGACCGTAACTCTGCCATAACCCTCAAACCTCTTGGTCTTTGACCTGACCGTAACTCTGCCATAACCCTCAAACCTCTTGGTCTTTGACCTGACCGTAACTCTGCCATAACCCTCAAACCTCTTGGTCTTTGACCTGACCGTAACTCTGCCATAACCCTCAAACCTCTTGGTCTTTGACCTGACCGTAACTCTGCCATAACCCTCAAACCTCTTGGTCTTTGACCTGACCGTAACTCTGCCATAACCCTCAAACTCTGCCATAACCCTCAAACCTCTTGGTCTTTGACCTGACCGTAACTCTGCCATAACCCTCAAACCTCTTGGTCTTTGACCTGACCGTAACTCTGCCATAACCCTCAAACCTCTTGGTCTTTGACCTGACCGTAACTCTGCCATAACCCTCAAACCTCTTGGTCTTTGACCTGACCGTAACTCTGCCATAACCCTCAAACCTCTTGGTCTTTGACCTGACCGTAACTCTGCCATAACCCTCAAACCTCTTGGTCTTTGACCTGACCGTAACTCTGCCATAACCCTCAAACCTCTTGGTCTTTGACCTGACCGTAACTCTGCCATAACCCTCAAACCTCTTGGTCTTTGACCTGACCGTAACTCTGCCATAACCCTCAAACCTCTTGGTCTTTGACCTGACCGTAACTCTGCCATAACCCTCAAACCTCTTGGTCTTTGACCTGACCGTAACTCTGCCATAACCCTCAAACCTCTTGGTCTTTGACCTGACCGTAACTCTGCCATAACCCTCAAACCTCTTGGTCTTTGACCTGACCGTAACTCTGCCATAACCCTCAAACCTCTTGGTCTTTGACCTGACCGTCAAACTTTCTGCCATAACCCTCAAACCTCTTGGTCTTTGACCTGACCGTAACTCTGCCATAACCCTCAAACCTCTTGGTCTTTGACCTGACCGTAACTCTGCCATAACCCTCAAACCTCTTGGTCTTTGACCTGACCGTAACTCTGCCATAACCCTCAAACCTCTTGGTCTTTGACCTGACCGTAACTCTGCCATAACCCTCAAACCTCTTGGTCTTTGACCTGACCGTAACTCTGCCATAACCCTCAAACCTCTTGGTCTTTGACCTGACCGTAACTCTGCCATAACCCTCAAACCTCTTGGTCTTTGACCTGACCGTAACTCTGCCATAACCCTCAAACCTCTTGGTCTTTGACCTGACCGTAACTCTGCCATAACCCTCAAACCTCTTGGTCTTTGACCTGACCGTAACTCTGCCATAACCCTCAAACCTCTTGGTCTTTGACCTGACCGTAACTCTGCCATAACCCTCAAACCTCTTGGTCTTTGACCTGACCGTAACTCTGCCATAACCCTCAAACCTCTTGGTCTTTGACCTGACCGTAACTCTGCCATAACCCTCAAACCTCTTGGTCTTTGACCTGACCGTAACTCTGCCATAACCCTCAAACCTCTTGGTCTTTGACCTGACCGTAACTCTGCCATAACCCTCAAACCTCTTGGTCTTTGACCTGACCGTAACTCTGCCATAACCCTCAAACCTCTTGGTCTTTGACCTGACCGTAACACTGCCATAACCCTCAAACCTCTTGGTCTTTGACCTGACCGTAACTCTGCCATAACCCTCAAACCTCTTGGTCTTTGACCTGACCGTAACTCTGCCATAACCCTCAAACCTCTTGGTCTTTGACCTGACCGTAACTCTGCCATCAAACCCTTTCAAACCTCTCTTGGTCTTTGACCTGACCGTAACTCTGCCATAACCCTCAAACCTCTTGGTCTTTGACCTGACCGTAACTCTGCCATAACCCTCAAACCTCTTGGTCTTTGACCTGACCGTAACTCTGCCATAACCCTCAAACCTCTTGGTCTTTGACCTGACCGTAACTCTGCCATAACCCTCAAACCTCTTGGTCTTTGACCTGACCGTAACTCTGCCATAACCCTCAAACCTCTTGGTCTTTGACCTGACCGTAACTCTGCCATAACCCTCAAACCTCTTGGTCTTTGACCTGACCGTAACTCTGCCATAACCCTCAAACCTCTTGGTCTTTGACCTGACCGTAACTCTGCCATAACCCTCAAACCTCTTGGTCTTTGACCTGACCGTAACTCTGCCATAACCCTCAAACCTCTTGGTCTTTGACCTGACCGTAACTCTGCCATAACCCTCAAACCTCTTGGTCTTTGACCTGACCGTAACTCTGCCATAACCCTCAAACCTCTTGGTCTTTGACCTGACCGTAACTCTGCCATAACCCTCAAACCTCTTGGTCTTTGACCTGACCGTAACTCTGCCATAACCCTCAAACCTCTTGGTCTTTGACCTGACCGTAACTCTGCCATAACCCTCAAACCTCTTGGTCTTTGACCTGACCGTAACTCTGCCATAACCTCAAACCTCTTGGTCTTTGACCTGACCGTAACTCTGCCATAACCTCAAACCTCTTGGTCTTTGACCTGACCGTAACTCTGCCATAACCCTCAAACCTCTTGGTCTTTGACCTGACCGTAACTTGGTCTGCCATAACCCTCAAACCTCTTGGTCTTTGACCTGACCGTAACTCTGCCATAACCCTCAAACCTCTTGGTCTTTGACCTGACCGTAACTCTGCCATAACCCTCAAACCTCTTGGTCTTTGACCTGACCGTAACTCTGCCATAACCCTCAAACCTCTTGGTCTTTGACCTGACCGTAACTCTGCCATAACCCTCAAACCTCTTGGTCTTTGACCTGACCGTAACTCTGCCATAACCCTCAAACCTCTTGGTCTTTGACCTGACCGTAACTCTGCCATAACCCTCAAACCTCTTGGTCTTTGACCTGACCGTAACTCTGCCATAACCCTCAAACCTCTTGGTCTTTGACCTGACCGTAACTCTGCCATAACCCTCAAACCTCTTGGTCTTTGACCTGACCGTAACTCTGCCATAACCCTCAAACCTCTTGGTCTTTGACCTGACCGTAACTCTGCCATAACCCTCAAACCTCTTGGTCTTTGACCTGACCGTAACTCTGCCATAACCCTCAAACCTCTTGGTCTTTGACCTGACCGTAACTCTGCCATAACCCTCAAACCTCTTGGTCTTTGACCTGACCGTAACTCTGCCATAACCCTCAAACCTCTTGGTCTTTGACCTGACCGTAACTCTGCCATAACCCTCAAACCTCTTGGTCTTTGACCTGACCGTAACTCTGCCATAACCCTCAAACCTCTTGGTCTTTGACCTGACCGTAACTCTGCCATAACCCTCAAACCTCTTGGTCTTTGACCTGACCGTAACTCTGCCATAACCCTCAAACCTCTTGGTCTTTGACCTGACCGTAACTCTGCCATAACCCTCAAACCTCTTGGTCTTTGACCTGACCGTAACTCTGCCATAACCCTCAAACCTCTTGGTCTTTGACCTGACCGTAACTCTGCCATAACCCTCAAACCTCTTGGTCTTTGACCTGACCGTAACTCTGCCATAACCCTCAAACCTCTTGGTCTTTGACCTGACCGTAACTCTGCCATAACCCTCAAACCTCTTGGTCTTTGACCTGACCGTAACTCTGCCATAACCCTCAAACCTCTTGGTCTTTGACCTGACCGTAACTCTGCCATAACCCTCAAACCTCTTGGTCTTTGACCTGACCGTAACTCTGCCATAACCCTCAAACCTCTTGGTCTTTGACCTGACCGTAACTCTGCCATAACCCTCAAACCTCTTGGTCTTTGACCTGACCGTAACTCTGCCATAACCCTCAAACCTCTTGGTCTTTGACCTGACCGTAACTCTGCCATAACCCTCAAACCTCTTGGTCTTTGACCTGACCGTAACTCTGCCATAACCCTCAAACCTCTTGGTCTTTGACCTGACCGTAACTCTGCCATAACCCTCAAACCTCTTGGTCTTTGACCTGACCGTAACCGCCATAACCCTCAAACCTCTTGGTCTTTGACCTAACACTGCCATAACCTCAAACCTCTTGGTCTTTCTGCCATAACCCTCAAACCTCTTGGTCTTTGACCTGACCGTAACTCTGCCATAACCCTCAAACCTCTTGGTCTTTGACCTGACCGTAACTCTGCCATAACCCTCAAACCTCTTGGTCTTTGACCTGACCGTAACTCTGCCATAACCCTCAAACCTCTTGGTCTTTGACCTGACCGTAACTCTGCCATAACCCTCAAACCTCTTGGTCTTTGACCTGACCGTAACTCTGCCATAACCCTCAAACCTCTTGGTCTTTGACCTGACCGTAACTCTGCCATAACCCTCAAACCTCTTGGTCTTTGACCTGACCGTAACTCTGCCATAACCCTCAAACCTCTTGGTCTTTGACCTGACCGTAACTCTGCCATAACCCTCAAACCTCTTGGTCTTTGACCTGACCGTAACTCTGCCATAACCCTCAAACCTCTTGGTTTTTGACCTGACCGACCTAACTCTGCCATAACCCTCAAACCTCTTGGTCTTTGACCTGACCGTAACTCTGCCATAACCCTCAAACCTCTTGGTCTTTGACCTGACCGTAACTCTGCCATAACCTCAAACCTCTTGGTCTTTGACCTGACCGTAACTCTGCCATAACCTCAAACCTCTTGGTCTTTGACCTGACCGTAACTCTGCCATAACCCTCAAACCTCTTGGTCTTTGACCTGACCGTAACTCTGCCATAACCCTCAAACCTCTTGGTCTTTGACCTGACCGTAACTCTGCCATAACCCTCAAACCTCTTGGTCTTTGACCTGACCGTAACTCTGCCATAACCCTCAAACCTCTTGGTCTTTGACCTGACCGTAACTCTGCCATAACCTCAAACCTCTTGGTCTTTGACCTGACCGTAACTCTGCCATAACCTCTTGGTCCCTCAAACCTCTTGGTCTTTGACCTGACCGTAACTCTGCCATAACCCTCAAACCTCTTGGTCTTTGACCTGACCGTAACTCTGCCATAACCCTCAAACCTCTTGGTCTTTGACCTGACCGTAACTCTGCCATAACCCTCAAACCTCTTGGTCTTTGACCTGACCGTAACTCTGCCATAACCCTCAAACCTCTTGGTCTTTGACCTGACCGTAACTCTGCCATAACCCTCAAACCTCTTGGTCTTTGACCTGACCGTAACTCTGCCATAACCCTCAAACCTCTTGGTCTTTGACCTGACCGTAACTCTGCCATAACCCTCAAACCTCTTGGTCTTTGACCTGACCGTAACTCTGCCATAACCCTCAAACCTCTTGGTCTTTGACCTGACCGTAACTCTGCCATAACCCTCAAACCTCTTGGTCTTTGACCTGACCGTAACTCTGCCATAACCTCAAACCTCTTGGTCTTTGACCTGACCGTAACTCTGCCATAACCCTCAAACCTCTTGGTCTTTGACCTGACCGTAACTCTGCCATAACCCTCAAACCTCTTGGTCTTTGACCTGACCGTAACTCTGCCATAACCCTCAAACCTCTTGGTCTTTGACCTGACCGTAACTCTGCCATAACCCTCAAACCTCTTGGTCTTTGACCTGACCGTAACTCTGCCATAACCCTCAAACCTCTTGGTCTTTGACCTGACCGTAACTCTGCCATAACCCTCAAACCTCTTGGTCTTTGACCTGACCGTAACTCTGCCATAACCCTCAAACCTCTTGGTCTTTGACCTGACCGTAACTCTGCCATAACCCTCAAACCTCTTGGTCTTTGACCTGACCGTAACTCTGCCATAACCCTCAAACCTCTTGGTCTTTGACCTGACCGTAACTCTGCCATAACCCTCAAACCTCTTGGTCTTTGACCTGACCGTAACTCTGCCATAACCCTCAAACCTCTTGGTCTTTGACCTGACCGTAACTCTGCCATAACCCTCAAACCTCTTGGTCTTTGACCTGACCGTCAAACTCTGCTTTGATAACCTCAAACCTCTTGGTCTTTGACCTGACCGTAACTCTGCCATAACCCTCAAACCTCTTGGTCTTTGACCTGACCGTAACTCTGCCATAACCTCAAACCTCTTGGTCTTTGACCTGACCGTAACTCTGCCATAACCCTCAAACCTCTTGGTCTTTGACCTGACCGTAACTCTGCCATAACCCTCAAACCTCTTGGTCTTTGACCTGACCGTAACTCTGCCATAACCTCAAACCTCTTGGTCTTTGACCTGACCGTAACTCTGCCATAACCTCAAACCTCTTGGTCTTTGACCTGACCGTAACTCTGCCATAACCCTCAAACCTCTTGGTCTTTGACCTGACCGTAACTCTGCCATAACCCTCAAACCTCTTGGTCTTTGACCTGACCGTAACTCTGCCATAACCCTCAAACCTCTTGGTCTTTGACCTGACCGTAACTCTGCCATAACCCTCAAACCTCTTGGTCTTTGACCTGACCGTAACTCTGCCATAACCTCAAACCTCTTGGTCTTTGACCTGACCGTAACTCTGCCATAACCCTCAAACCTCTTGGTCTTTGACCTGACCGTCAAACTCTGCCATAACCCTCAAACCTCTTGGTCTTTGACCTGACCGTAACTCTGCCATAACCCTCAAACCTCTTGGTCTTTGACCTGACCGTAACTCTGCCATAACCCTCAAACCTCTTGGTCTTTGACCTGACCGTAACTCTGCCATAACCCTCAAACCTCTTGGTCTTTGACCTGACCGTAACTCTGCCATAACCCTCAAACCTCTTGGTCTTTGACCTGACCGTAACTCTGCCATAACCTCAAACCTCTTGGTCTTTGACCTGACCGTAACTCTGCCATAACCCTCAAACCTCTTGGTCTTTGACCTGACCGTAACTCTGCCATAACCCTCAAACCTCTTGGTCTTTGACCTGACCGTAACTCTGCCATAACCCTCAAACCTCTTGGTCTTTGACCTGACCGTAACTCTGCCATAACCCTCAAACCTCTTGGTCTTTGACCTGACCGTAACTCTGCCATAACCCTCAAACCTCTTGGTCTTTGACCTGACCGTAACTCTGCCATAACCCTCAAACCTCTTGGTCTTTGACCTGACCGTAACTCTGCCATAACCCTCAAACCTCTTGGTCTTTGACCTGACCGTAACTCTGCCATAACCCTCAAACCTCTTGGTCTTTGACCTGACCGTAACTCTGCCATAACCTCAAACCTCTTGGTCTTTGACCTGACCGTAACTCTGCCATAACCCTCAAACCTCTTGGTCTTTGACCTGACCGTAACTCTGCCATAACCTCAAACCTCTTGGTCTTTGACCTGACCGTAACTCTGCCATAACCCTCAAACCTCTTGGTCTTTGACCTGACCGTAACTCTGCCATAACCTCAAACCTCTTGGTCTTTGACCTGACCGTAACTCTGCCATAACCCTCAAACCTCTTGGTCTTTGACCTGACCGTAACTCTGCCATAACCTCAAACCTCTTGGTCTTTGACCTGACCGTAACTCTGCCATAACCCTCAAACCTCTTGGTCTTTGACCTGACCGTAACTCTGCCATAACCTCAAACCTCTTGGTCTTTGACCTGACCGTAACTCTGCCATAACCTCAAACCTCTTGGTCTTTGACCTGACCGTAACTCTGCCATAACCTCAAACCTCTTGGTCTTTGACCTGACCGTAACTCTGCCATAACCTCAAACCTCTTGGTCTTTGACCTGACCGTAACTCTGCCATAACCCTCAAACCTCTTGGTCTTTGACCTGACCGTAACTCTGCCATAACCCTCAAACCTCTTGGTCTTTGACCTGACCGTAACTCTGCCATAACCCTCAAACCTCTTGGTCTTTGACCTGACCGTAACTCTGCCATAACCCTCAAACCTCTTGGTCTTTGACCTGACCGTAACTCTGCCATAACCCTCAAACCTCTTGGTCTTTGACCTGACCGTCAAACTTTCTGCCATAACCTCAAACCTCTTGGTCTTTGACCTGACCGTAACTCTGCCATAACCCTCAAACCTCTTGGTCTTTGACCTGACCGTAACTCTGCCATAACCCTCAAACCTCTTGGTCTTTGACCTGACCGTAACTCTGCCATAACCTCAAACCTCTTGGTCTTTGACCTGACCGTCAAACTCTGCCATAACCCTCAAACCTCTTGGTCTTTGACCTGACCGTAACTCTGCCATAACCTCAAACCTCTTGGTCTTTGACCTGACCGTAACTCTGCCATAACCTCAAACCTCTTGGTCTTTGACCTGACCGTAACTCTGCCATAACCTCAAACCTCTTGGTCTTTGACCTGACCGTAACTCTGCCATAACCCTCAAACCTCTTGGTCTTTGACCTGACCGTAACTCTGCCATAACCCTCAAACCTCTTGGTCTTTGACCTGACCGTAACTCTGCCATAACCCTCAAACCTCTTGGTCTTTTGACCTAACTCTGCCATAACCCTCAAACCTCTTGGTCTTTGACCTGATAACCTCAAACTCAAACCTCTTGGTCTTTGACCTGACCGTAACTCTGCCATAACCTCAAACCTCTTGGTCTTTGACCTGACCGTAACTCTGCCATAACCTCAAACCTCTTGGTCTTTGACCTGACCGTAACACTGCCATAACCCTCAAACCTCTTGGTCTTTGACCTGACCGTAACTCTGCCATAACCCTCAAACCTCTTGGTCTTTGACCTGACCGTAACTCTGCCATAACCCTCAAACCTCTTGGTCTTTGACCTGACCGTAACTCTGCCATAACCTCAAACCTCTTGGTCTTTGACCTGACCGTAACTCTGCCATAACCTCAAACCTCTTGGTCTTTGACCTGACCGTAACTCTGCCATAACCTCAAACCTCTTGGTCTTTGACCTGACCGTAACTCTGCCATAACCCTCAAACCTCTTGGTCTTTGACCTGACCGTAACTCTGCCATAACCTCAAACCTCTTGGTCTTTGACCTGACCGTAACTCTGCCATAACCTCAAACCTCTTGGTCTTTGACCTGACCGTAACTCTGCCATAACCTCAAACCTCTTGGTCTTTGACCTGACCGTAACTCTGCCATAACCTCAAACCTCTTGGTCTTTGACCTACTCTGCCATAACCCTCAAACCTCTTGGTCTTTGACCTGACCGTAACTCTGCCATAACCCTCAAACCTCTTGGTCTTTGACCTGACCGTAACTCTGCCATAACCCTCAAACCTCTTGGTCTTTGACCTGACCGTAACTCTGCCATAACCCTCAAACCTCTTGGTCTTTGACCTGACCGTAACTCTGCCATAACCCTCAAACCTCTTGGTCTTTGACCTGACCGTAACTCTGCCATAACCCTCAAACCTCTTGGTCTTTGACCTGACCGTAACTCTGCCATAACCCTCAAACCTCTTGGTCTTTGACCTGACCGTAACTCTGCCATAACCCTCAAACCTCTTGGTCTTTGACCTGACCGTAACTCTGCCATAACCCTCAAACCTCTTGGTCTTTGACCTGACCGTAACTCTGCCATAACCTCAAACCTCTTGGTCTTTGCCATAACCCTCAAACCTCTTGGTCTTTGACCTGACCGTAACTCTGCCATAACCCTCAAACCTCTTGGTCTTTGACCTGACCGTAACTCTGCCATAACCCTCAAACCTCTTGGTCTTTGACCTGACCGTAACTCTGCCATAACCCTCAAACCTCTTGGTCTTTGACCTGACCGTAACTCTGCCATAACCCTCAAACCTCTTGGTCTTTGACCTGACCGTAACTCTGCCATAACCTCAAACCTCTTGGTCTTTGACCTGACCGTAACTCTGCCATAACCCTCAAACCTCTTGGTCTTTGACCTGACCGTAACTCTGCCATAACCCTCAAACCTCTTGGTCTTTGACCTGACCGTAACTCTGCCATAACCTCAAACCTCTTGGTCTTTGACCTGACCGTAACTCTGCCATAACCCTCAAACCTCTTGGTCTTTGACCTGACCGTAACTCTGCCATAACCCTCAAACCTCTTGGTCTTTGACCTGACCGTAACTCTGCCATAACCCTCAAACCTCTTGGTCTTTGACCTGACCGTAACTCTGCCATAACCCTCAAACCTCTTGGTCTTTGACCTGACCGTAACTCTGCCATAACCCTCAAACCTCTTGGTCTTTGACCTGACCGTAACTCTGCCATAACCCTCAAACCTCTTGGTCTTTGACCTGACCGTAACTCTGCCATAACCCTCAAACCTCTTGGTCTTTGACCTGACCGTAACTCTGCCATAACCTCAAACCTCTTGGTCTTTGACCTGACCGCCATAACCCTCAAACCTCTTGGTCTGCCATAACCCTCAAACCTCTTGGTCTTTGACCTGACCGTAACTCTGCCATAACCCTCAAACCTCTTGGTCTTTGACCTGACCGTAACTCTGCCATAACCCTCAAACCTCTTGGTCTTTGACCTGACCGTAACTCTGCCATAACCCTCAAACCTCTTGGTCTTTGACCTGACCGTAACTCTGCCATAACCCTCAAACCTCCTCAAACCTCTTGGTCTTTGACCTGACCGTAACTCTGCCATAACCCTCAAACCTCTTGGTCTTTGACCTGACCGTAACTCTGCCATAACCCTCAAACCTCTTGGTCTTTGACCTGACCGTAACTCTGCCATAACCCTCAAACCTCTTGGTCTTTGACCTGACCGTAACTCTGCCATAACCCTCAAACCTCTTGGTCTTTGACCTGACCGTAACTCTGCCATAACCCTCAAACCTCTTGGTCTTTGACCTGACCGTAACTCTGCCATAACCCTCAAACCTCTTGGTCTTTGACCTGACCGTAACTCTATCTAGACAGAGCAAAGCAGAGGTCTGGACTATAACCCACTGGGCTATAATCCACTGGGAACACTGCCATAACCCTCAAACCTCTTGGTCTTTGACCTGACCGTAACTCTATCTAGACAGAGCAAAGCAGAGGTCTGGACTATAACCCACTGGGCTATAATTCACTGGGCTATAATCCACTGGGCTATAATCCACTGGGCTATAATCCACTGGGCTATAATCCACTGGGCTATAACCCACTGGGCTATAATCCACTGGGCTATAATTCACTGGGCTATAATCCACTGGGCTATAATCCACTGGGCTATAATCCACTGGGCTATAATCCACTGGGCTATCATCCACTGGGCTATCATCCACTGGGCTATAATCCACTGGGCTATAATCCACTGGGCTATAATTCACTGGGCTATAATCCACTGGGCTATAATCCACTGGGCTATAATTCACTGGGCTATAATCCACTGGGCTATAATCCACTGGGCTATAATCCACTGGGCTATAATCCACTGGGCTATCATCCACTGGGCTATCATCCACTGGGCTATAATCCACTGGGCTATAATCCACTGAGCTATCATCAAACCTTACTATCATCAACTGAGCTATCATCAATCCTTACTATCATCAACTGAGCTATCATCAAACCTTACTAACATCAACTGAGCTATCATCAATCCTTACTATCATCAACTGAGCTATCATCAACTGGGCTATCATCAACTGAGCTATCATCAATCCTTACTATCATCAACTGAGCTATCATCAAACCTTACTATAATCCACTGGGCTATAATCCACTGGGCTATAATCCACTGGGCTATAATCCACTGGGCTATAATCCACTGGGCTATAATTCACTGGGCTATCATCCACTGGGCTATCATCCACTGGGCTATAATCCACTGGGCTATAATTCACTGGGCTATAATCCACTGGGCTATAATCCACTGGGCTATAATTCACTGGGCTATCATCCACTGGGCTATCATCCACTGGGCTATAATCCACTGGGCTATAATCCACTGGGCTATAATCCACTGGGCTATAATCCACTGGGCTATCATCCACTGGGCTATCATCCACTGGGCTATCATCCACTGGGCTATCATCCACTGGGCTATCATCCACTGGGCTATAATCCACTGGGCTATCATCCACTGGGCTATAATTCACTGGGCTATAATCCCATGTGTCTATCTGCATGTTATCTAACAGCCAAAGAGATTCTGTACCAGAGACCAGAGACCCAAGACTTGAACTTTCATTCTACCTGTCTTTGATCTGTGTCCCAAATGGCACCCTATCCCCAATATAGTCCATTACTTTGACCAGAGCCCAATGGACCCTAGTCAAAGGTAGTGCACTACATTAGGGAATAGAGCACTTTAGCGTCCGCTATAGTCTTCCTGGGGTCAGTCACTAGCTACTGTAGGTCAAATCTGCTACCACAACACCAGTAGAATATAACCCTATGCAGTATTTTATTATATTATATTATAATCTGTTCTATCATATTGTATTCTGTTCTATTATATTATATTATATCATATTACATTATATAGTATTATATTCTATCACATTCTATTCTATCATAATCTGTTCTATTCTATCATATTCTGTTATATTCTATTCTATCATATCACATTCTATTCTGTTCTATTCTATCATATCATATTCAAGTCTGTTCTACTTTATTTTGTTCTATTATATATAGTCTCCCTGGGGTCTGTCACTAGCTACTGTAGGTCAAATCTGCTACCACAACACCAGAATAATAGAATAACCCTATGCATTATTTTATTATATTCTATTATATTCTGTTCTATCATATTGTATTCTGTTCTATTATATTATGTTATATTCTATTCGATCATATTCTATAGTGTTATATTCTATCACATTCTATTCTATCATAATCTGTTCTATAAAATTCAATTCTATTATCTTATTTTCTATCATATTCTATTCTGTTCTATTTTATCATATTATATTCTGTTATATTTTATCATATTATATTCTATCATTTTATTCTATCATATTCTATTTTATTCTGTTCTATTCTATCATATTCTATTATACTGTGTTCTATTTTATTTTGTTCTATTCTATCATATTCTATTCTATCATATTCTATTCTGTTCTATTCTATCATATTCTATTCTGTTCTATTCTATCATATTCTATTCTATCATATTCTATTCTGTTATATTCTATCATATTATATTCTATCATATTCTATTCTGTTCTATTCTATCATATTCTATTCTATCATATTCTATTATACTCTGTTCTATTTTATTTTGTTCTATTCTATCATATTCTATTCTGTTCTATTCTATCATATTCTATTCTGTTCTAGTCTATCATATTCTATTCTATCATATTCTATTCTATCATATTTTATCATATCATATTCTATTCTGTTCTATTATATCATATTCTATTCTGTTCTGTCATATGTTATCATATCATATTTTATTCTGTTCTATTCTATTTTGTTCTATTCTATCATATTCTATTATATCATATTCTATTCTGTTCTGTCATATGTTATCATATCATATTCTATTCTGTTCTATTCTATCATATTCTATTCTGTTCTATTGTTTTTCTATATTCTATTCTACCACCCAGCTGGATGAAAACAGAGCTGTCCGTCGTCTGGCCACTCTGTCTTTAAAGTCCCCATCTGAGGAGTTTAACTGGAGGAATTAAAATGACATGAACCAAGCTATTGACTCAGTGAGAAGGATGTTTAAACTGTGTGTTACTCACTGTGACAGTGTGTTGTTATGGTGTAACCCTGCCATTGACAAATACACAGGGCTGAGACAGGGTATTATTTACAGTGTAATATAAATATTAGCTTACCCAGACACTCTTACCCAGACACTCTAACCCAGACACACTTACCCAGACACACTTACCCAGACACACTTACCCAGACACACTTACCCAGACAGACTTACCCAGACACACTTACCCAGACACTCTTACCCAGACAGACTTACCCAGACACACTAACCCAGACACACTTACCCAGACACTCTTACCCAGACACTCTTACCCAGACACTCTTACCCAGACACACTTACCCAGACACACTTACCCAGACACTCTTACCCAGACACTCTTACCCAGACACACTTACCCAGACACACTTACCCAGACACACTTACCCAGACACTCTTACCCAGACACACTTACCCAGACACACTTACCCAGACACACTTACCCAGACACACTAACCCAGACACACTTACCCAGACACACTAACCCAGACACACTAACCCAGACACACTAACCCAGACACACTAACCCAGACACACTAACCCAGACACACTAACCCAGACACACTTACCCAGACACACTTACCCAGACACTCTTACCCAGACAGACTTACCCAGACACACTAACCCAGACACACTTACCCAGACACTCTTACCCAGACAGACTTACCCAGACACACTAACCCAGACACACTTACCCAGACACTCTTACCCAGACACTCTTACCCAGACACACTTACCCAGACACACTAACCCAGACACACTTACCCAGACACACTAACCCAGACACACTAACCCAGACACACTTACCCAGACACACTTACCCAGACACACTTACCCAGACACTCTTACCCAGACACACTTACCCAGACACTCTTACCCAGACACACTTACCCAGACACACTAACCCAGACACACTAACCCAGACACACTAACCCAGACACACTAACCCAGACACACTAACCCAGACACACTAACCCAGACACACTAACCCAGACACACTAACCCAGACACACTAACCCAGACACACTAACCCAGACACACTAACCCAGACACACTTACCCAGACACACTAACCCAGACACACTTACCCAGACACACTTACCCAGACACACTTACCCAGACACACTTACCCAGACACACTTACCCAGACACACTTACCCAGACACACTTACCCAGACACACTTACCCAGACACTCTTACCCAGACACACTTACCCAGACACACTTACCCAGACACACTTACCCAGACACACTTACCCAGACACTCTTACCCAGACACTCTTACCCAGACACTCTTACCCAGACACACTTACCCAGACACACTTACCCAGACACACTTACCCAGACACACTTACCCAGACACACTAACCCAGACACACTAACCCAGACACACTTACCCAGACACACTTACCCAGACACACTTACCCAGACACACTTACCCAGACACACTTACCCAGACACACTTACCCAGACACACTAACCCAGACACACTTAACCCAGACACACTAACCCAGACACACTTACCCAGACACACTTACCCAGACACTCTTACCCAGACACTCTTACCCAGACACACTAACCCAGACACTCTTACCCAGACACACTTACCCAGACACACTTACCCAGACACACTAACCCAGACACACTAACCCAGACACACTAACCCAGACACACTAACCCAGACACACTAACCCAGACACACTAACCCAGACACACTTACCCAGACACACTTACCCAGACACACTAACCCAGACACACTTACCCAGACACACTTACCCAGACACACTTACCCAGACACACTTACCCAGACACACTTACCCAGACACACTTACCCAGACACACTAACCCAGACACACTAACCCAGACACACTAACCCAGACACACTAACCCAGACACACTTACCCAGACACACTTACCCAGACACACTTACCCAGACACTCTTACCCAGACACACTTACCCAGACACACTAACCCAGACACACTAACCCAGACACACTTACCCAGACACTCTTACCCAGACACACTTACCCAGACACACTTACCCAGACACACTAACCCAGACACACTTACCCAGACACTCTTACCCAGACACACTTATCTAAATTGATGTGAAATAAATGCTTTAACCACATCCACTGGTGCAAAAAGGTCATAAATTGTCATACTTGATTAAAAGTATAAATCATTTCAAATTCCTTATATTAAACCAGACGGCACCATTTTATTTTATTTGTTTTTATTATTGACGGATCGCCAGGGACACATTCCAGCAATCAGACATCATTTACAAACAAAGCATTTGTGTTTGGTGAGTCCTCCAGGTCAGAGGCTAGAAGGGATGGCCAGGGATGTTCTCTGTTTAGTGAGTCCTCCAGATCAGAGGCTAAAAGGGATGACCAGGGGTGTTCTCTGTTTAGTGAGTCCTCCAGATCAGAGGCTAAAAGGGATGACCAGGGGTGTTCTCTGTTTAGTGAGTCCTCCAGATCAGAGGCAGTAGGGATGACCAGGGATGTTCTCTGTTTAGTGAGTCCTCCAGATTAGAGGCTAAAAGGGATGGCCAGGGATGTTCTCTGTTTAGTGAGTCCTCCAGATCAGAGGCAGTAGGGATGACCAGGGATGTTATCTGTTTAGTGAGTCCACCAGATCAGAGGCAGTAGCGATGACCAGGGATGTTCTCTGTTTAGTGAGTCCTCCAGATCAGAGGCTAGTAGGGATGACCAGGGATGTTCTCTGTTTCGTGAGTCCACCAGATCAGAGGCAGTAGCGATGACTAGGGATGTTATCTGTTTAGTGAGTCCACCAGATCAGAGGCAGTAGGGACGACCAGGGATGTTCTCTGTTTAGTGAGTCCTCCAGATCAGAGGCAGTAGGGATGACCAGGGATGTTCTCTGTTTAGTGAGTCCTCCAGATCAGAGGCTAGTAGGGATGACCAGGGATGTTCTCTGTTTCGTGAGTCCTCCAGATCAGAGGCTAGTAGGGATGACCAGGGATGTTCTCTGTTTCGTGAGTCCTCCAGATCAGAGGCTAGTAGGGATGACCAGGGATGTTCTCTGTTTCGTGAGTCCTCCAGATCAGAGGCAGTAGGGATGACCAGGGGTGTTCTCTGTTTAGTGAGTCCTCCAGATCAGAGGCTAGTAGGGATGACCAGGGATGTTCTCTTTTATTGAGTTTCCAGATCAGAGGCTAAAAGGGATGACCAGGGGTGTTCTCATTCCAGCAGATCAGAGGCAAAAGGGATGACCAAGGCATTTCTGTTTAGTGAGTCCTCCAGATCAGAGGCAGTAGGGATGACCAGGGATGTTCTCTGTTTAGTGAGTCCTCCAGATCAGAGGCTAAAAGGGATGGCCAGGGATGTTCTCTGTTTAGTGAGTCCTCCAGATCAGAGGCAGTAGGGATGACCAGGGTGTTCTCTGTTTAGTGAGTCCACCAGATCAGAGGCAGTAGGGATGACCAGGGATGTTCTCTGTTTAGTGAGTCCTCCAGATCAGAGGCTAGTAGGGATGACCAGGGATGTTCTCTGTTTAGTGAGTCCACCAGATCAGAGGCAGTAGGGATGACTAGGGATGTTATCTGTTTAGTGAGTCCACCAGATCAGAGGCAGTATGGATTACCAGGGATGTTCTCTGTTTAGTGAGTCCTCCAGATCAGAGGCAGTAGGGATGACCAGGGATGTTCTCTGTTTAGTGAGTCCTCCAGATCAGAGGCTAGTAGGGATGACCAGGGATGTTCTCTGTTTAGTGAGTCCTCCAGATCAGAGGCTAGTAGGGATGACCAGGGATGTTCTCTGTTTAGTGAGTCCTCCAGATCAGAGGCTAGTAGGGATGACCAGGGATGTTCTCTGTTTAGTGAGTCCTCCAGATCAGAGGCAGTAGGGATGACCAGGGGTGTTCTCTGTTTAGTGAGTCCTCCAGATCAGAGGCTAGTAGGGATGACCAGGGATGTTCTCTGTTTATTGAGTCCTCCAGATCAGAGGCAGTAGGGATGACCAGGGATGTTCTCTGTTTCGTGAGTCCTCCAGATCAGAGGCTAGTAGGGATGACCAGGGATGTTCTCTGTTTAGTGAGTCCTCCAGATCAGAGGCTAGTAGGGATGACCAGGGATGTTCTCTGTTTCGTGAGTCCTCCAGATCAGAGGCTAGTAGGGATGACCAGGGATGTTCTCTGTTTAGTGAGTCCTCCAGATCAGAGGCTAGTAGGGATGACCAGGGATGTTCTCTGTTTAGTGAGTCCTCCAGATCAGAGGCTAGTAGGGATGACCAGGGATGTTCTCTGTTTCGTGAGTCCTCCAGATCAGAGGCTAGTAGGGATGACCAGGGATGTTCTCTGTTTAGTGAGTCCTCCAGATCAGAGGCTAGTAGGGATGACCAGGGATGTTCTCTGTTTAGTGAGTCCTCCAGATCAGAGGCAGTAGGGATGACCAGGGTTGTTCTCTGTTTAGTGAGTCCTCCAGATCAGAGGCTAGTAGGGATGACCAGGGATGTTCTCTTGATAAATGTGTGAATTGAAAAATGTTCCTGTTAAAATGTAACTTTATTTTATTTCAGAATGTAGGTTTAGTAAAAGTAAAAGTTGAAAAAAATATAAATAGTAATGTAATGTACAGATACAAAATAGTTGATAAATAATATAATATATTTTTACTAAAGTACTTTACGCCAATGCCTTCACACCAATACATTAGCATACTTTATATACTGTTATACACATACTTATCACATAGCATTCCATACATAAATTAAGGCCATGCAACCTGAGTTGAGGCCATGCAAACCCGACTTACAGTCATGCTTACAGACATTTTTACGTACCAGTGGTCCCGGGAATCAAACCCACTATCCTTGGCATTGCAAGCACCCTGCTATACCAACTGAGCTATGATATACTAACTGTTGTGTTCCACATAATGCATTTCCACAAACAGCAAAGTAACCTTACAACCTTGAATCTAGTATGGAATAGAACTCAACCTGATTTAGATCGCCAGTCTAACTAACATAAAAGGTCCTAATAACAGATACAGAGATCCAAGCTCTGGTCTGGGCTGACGGGGACAGACAGAGATAACAGAGAGAATTGAAGACCCACTAACCTGTCGGCCTATAATAGAAACCCTTATACCAGTACATCACTACAGAGAAGAGATTTACTAGTTGAATAAACCCTTTGTCTCCTCTCCAGCAGATACAATGGTGTAAGAAAAAAGAAGAGGCAGTAGAGTAAGGGACTGGAAGCAAATGATAGGAAGATAGCCGCTCTCAGTGGTGCGGCTCTCAGTGGTGCTGCTCTCAGTGGGTTAAACCCTCATAGTGGTGCTGCTCTCAGTGGGTTAAACCCTCATAGTGGTGCTGCTCTCAGTGGGTTAAACCCTCATAGTGGTGCTGCTCTCTGTGGGTTAAACCCTCATAGTGGTGCTGCTCTCAGTGGGTTAAACCCTCATAGTGGTGCTGCTCTCTGTGGGTTAAACCCTCATAGTGGTGCTGCTCTCTGTGGGTTAAACCCTCACAGTGGTGCTGCTCTCAGTGGGTTAAACCCTCATAGTGGTGCTGCTCTCAGTGGGTTAAACCCTCATAGTGGTGCTGCTCTCAGTGGGTTAAACCTCATAGTGGCTGCTGCTCTCAGTGGGTTGGGTTAAACCCTCATAGTGGTGCTGCTCTCAGTGGGTTAAACCCTCATAGTGGTGCTGCTCTCTGTGGGTTAAACCCTCATAGTGGTGCTGCTCTCTGTGGGTTAAACCCTCATAGTGGTGCTGCTCTCAGTGGGTTAAACCCTCATAGTGGTGCTGCTCTCAGTGGGTTAAACCCTCATAGTGGTGCTGCTCTCAGTGGGTTAAACCCTCATAGTGGTGCTGCTCTCAGTGGGTTAAACCCTCATAGTGGTGCTGCTCTCAGTGGATTAAACCCTCATAGTGGTGCTGCTCTCTGTGGGTTAAACCCTCATAGTGGTGCTGCTCTCAGTGGGTTAAACCCTCATAGTGGTGCTGCTCTCAGTGGGTTAAACCCACATAGTGGTGCTGCTCTCAGTGGGTTAAACTCACATCGTGGTGCTGCTCTCAGTGGGTTAAACCCACATAGTGGTGCTGCTCTCGGTGGTGCTGCTCTCAGTGGGTTAAACCCTCATAGTGGTGCTGCTCTCAGTGGGTTAAACCCTCATAGTGGTGCTGCTCTCAGTGGGTTAAACCCTCATAGTGGTGCTGCTCTCAGTGGGTTAAACCCACATAGTGGTGCTGCTCTCAGTGGGTTAAACCCACATCGTGGTGCTGCTCTCAGTGGGTTAAACCCACATAGTGGTGCTGCTCTCGGTGGTGCTGCTCTCAGTGGGTTAAACCCTCATAGTGGTGCTGCTCTCGGTGGTGCTGCTCTCAGTGGGTTAAACCCACATAGTGGTGCTGCTCTCGGTGGTGCTGCTCTCAGTGGGTTAAACCCTCATAGTGGTGCTGCTCTCGGTGGTGCTGCTCTCAGTGGGTTAAACCCACATAGTGGTGGTCACACAGGATGGACAGATGGAAGAAGATATGGATAGCAAATACTTTCTCTTGATGGTGAGAGAGAGAGAGAGAGAGAGAGAGAGAGAGAGGAGAGAGAGAGAGAGAGAGAGAGAGAGAGAGAGAGAGAGAGAGAGAGAGAGAGGAGAGCTGAGGGAGGAGAGAGAGAGACAGACAGACAGACAGACAGACAGACAGACAGACAGACAGACAGACAGACAGACAGACAGAGACAGACAGACAGACAGGCAGTGAGAGGGGTAGAGAATCCTGTGGTCTGACAGTGTGTGTGGTAATGGGGACTGTGTCACTGTGTCACTGTGTACACACTACTCCATTCAGACCTCTGTTTGCTCTCCTACAGGTGCTGTCAGATGGGCAACAGGAAACAGTCGCCATGTAACGTCACAGGGCCAGACACCTCTCTCTACCCCTTCACCTCTCTCTACCTCTTCTCCACCTCTCTCTACCCCTTCACCTCTCTCTACCTCTTCTCCACCTCTCTCTGCCTCTCTCTACCTCTTCTCCACCTCTCTATACATCTCTCTACCCCTTATCCACTTCTCTCTACCTCTTCTCCACCTCTCTCTAACTCTCTCTACCTCTCTCTACCTCTTCTTCACCTCTCTCTACCTCTTCTCCACCTCTCTCTACCCCTTCACCTCTCTCTACCTCTTCTCCAAACTACCTCTCTCTACCTCTTCTCCACCTCTCTATACATCTCTCTACCCCTTATCCACTTCTCTCTACCTCTTCTCCACCTCTCTCTAACTCTCTCTACCTCTCTCTACCTCTTCTTCACCTCTCTCTACCTCTTCTCCACCTCTCTCTACCCCTTCACCTCTCTCTACCTCTTCTCCACCTCTCTCTACCTCTCTCTACCTCTCTCTACCTCTCTCTACCTCTTCTCCACCTCTCTATACATCTCTCTACCTCTCTCTACCTCTTCTCCACCTCTATACATCTCTCTACCTCTTATCCACCTCTCTCTACCTCTTCTCCACCTCTCTCTAACTCTCTCTACCTCTCTCTACCTCTTATTCACCTCTCTCTACCTCTTCTCCACCTCTCTATACCTCTCTCTACCTCTTCTCCACCTCTCTCCACCTCTTCTCCACCTCTCTATACATCTCTCTACCTCTTATCCACCTCTCTCCACCTCTTCTCCACCTCTTCTCCACCTCTCTCTACCTCTCTCTACCTCTTCAGTACCTATCTCTACTTCTTCAGTACCTATCTCCACCTCTTCTCCACCTCTCTCTACCTATTCTCCACCTCTTCACCACCTCTCTCTACCTCTCTCTACCTCTTCTCTACCTCTCTCTACCTCTCTCTACCTCTCTCTATTTCTCTCTACTTCTCTCTACCTCTCTGTCTCTCTCCACCGCTCTCTACCTTTCTCTACCTCTCTCCACCTCTCTCCACCTCTTCTCTATCTCTCTCTACCTCTCTCTACTTCTTCTCTACCTCAATCGCTCTCTACCTCTCTCTACCTCTCTACTTCTTCTCTATCTCTCTCTACCTCTCTCTACCTCTCTCTACCTCTCTCTACCTCTCTCTATCTCTCTCTACCTCTCTCTACCTCTTCTTCACCTCTCTCTACCTCTTCTCCACCTCTCTATACCTCTCTCTACCTCTTCTCCACCTCTCTCTACCTCTTCTCCACCTCTCTATACCTCTCTCTACCTCTTCTCCACCTCTCTATACCTCTCTCTACCTCTTATCCACCTCTCTCCACCTCTTCTCCACCTCTTCTCCACCTCTCTCTACCTCTCTCTACCTCTTCTCCACCTCTCTATACATCTCTCTACCCCTTATCCACTTCTCTCTACCTCTTCTCCACCTCTCTCTAACTCTCTCTACCTCTCTCTACCTCTTCTTCACCTCTCTCTACCTCTTCTCCACCTCTCTCTACCCCTTCACCTCTCTCTACCTCTTCTCCACCTCTCTCTACCTCTCTCTACCTCTTCTCCACCTCTCTATACATCTCTCTACCCCTTATCCACTTCTCTCTACCTCTTCTCCACCTCTCTCTAACTCTCTCTACCTCTCTCTACCTCTTCTTCACCTCTCTCTACCTCTTCTCCACCTCTCTCTACCCCTTCACCTCTCTCTACCTCTTCTCCACCTCTCTCTACCTCTCTCTACCTCTCTCTACCTCTCTCTACCTCTTCTCCACCTCTCTATACATCTCTCTACCTCTCTCTACCTCTTCTCCACCTCTATACATCTCTACCTCTTATCCACCTCTCTCTACCTCTTCTCCACCTCTCTCTAACTCTCTACCTCTCTCTACCTCTTATTCACCCTCTCTACCTCTTCTCCACCTCTCTATACTCTCTCTACCTCTTCTCCACCTCTCTCCACCTCTTCTCCACCTCTCTATACATCTCTCTACCTCTTATCCACCTCTCTCCACCTCTTCTCCACCTCTCTCTACCTCTCTCTACCTCTTCAGTACCTATCTCTACTTCTTCAGTACCTATCTCCACCTCTTCTCCACCTCTCTCTACCTCTTCTCCACCTCTTCACCACCTCTCTCTACCTCTCTCTACCTTTCTCTACCTCTCTCTACCTCTCTCTACCTCTCTCTATTTCTCTCTACTTCTCTCTACCTCTCTGTCTCTCTCCACCGCTCTCTACCTTCTCTACTCTCTCCACCTCTCTCCACTATCTCTCTCTACCTCTCTACTTCTTCTCTACCTCAATCAGCTCTCTACCTCTCTCTACCTCTCTACTTCTTCTCTATCTCTCTACCTCTCTCTACCTCTCTCTATCTCTCTCTACCTCTCTCTACCTCTTCTTCACCTCTCTCTACCTCTTCTCCACCTCTCTATACCTCTCTCTACCTCTTCTCCACCTCTCTCTACCTCTTCTCCACCTCTCTATACCTCTCTCTACCTCTTCTCCACCTCTCTATACCTCTCTCTACCTCTTATCCACCTCTCTCCACCTCTTCTCCACCTCTTCTCCACCTCTCTCTACCTCTCTCTACCTCTTCTCCACCTCTCTATACATCTCTCTACCCCTTATCCACTCTCTCTACCTCTTCTCCACCTCTCTAACTCTCTCTACCTCTCTCACCTCTTCTTCACCCTCTCTACCTCTTCTCCACTCTCTCTACCCCTTCACCTCTCTACCTCTTCTCCACCTCTCTCTACCTCTCTCTACCCTCTCTACCTCTCTCTACCTCTTCTCCACCTCTCTATACATCTCTCTTCTCTCTACCTCTTCTCCACCTCTATACATCCTACCTCTTATCCACCTCTCTCTACCTCTTCTCCACCTCTCTCTAACCTCTACCTCTCTCTACCTCTTATTCACTCTCTCTACCTCTTCTCCACCTCTCTCCACCTCTCTACCTCTTCTCCACCTCTCTCCACCTCTTCTCCACCTCTCTATACATCTCTACCTCTTATCCACCTCTCTCCACCTCTTCTCCACTACCTCTCTCTACCTCTTCAGTACCTATCTCTACTTCTTCAGTACCTATCTCCACCTCTTCTCCACCTCTCTCTACCTCTTCTCCACCTCTTCACCACCTCTCTCTACCTCTCTCTACCTTTCTCCACCTCTCTACCTCTCTCTACCTCTCTCTACCTCTCTATTTCTCTCTACTTCTCTCTACCTCTCTGTCTCTCTCCACCGCCTCTCTACCTTTCTCTACCTCTTCTCCACCTCCTCCACCTCTTCTCTATCTCTCTCTACCTCTGTACTTCTTCTCTACCTCAATCGCTCTCTAACCTCTACCTCTCTACTTCTTCTCTATCTCTCCACCTCTACCTCTCTCTACCTCTCTCTATCTCTCTCTATCACTCTCTCTCTACCTCTTCTCCACCTCTCTATACCTCTTCTCCACCTCTCTCTCTACCCTCTTCTCCACCTCTCTCTACCTCTTCTCCACCTCTCTATACCTCTCTACCTCTTCTCCACCTCTCTATACCTCTCTCTACCTCTTATCCACCTCTCTCCACCTCTTCTCCACCTCTCTCTACCTCTCTCTACCTCTTCTCCACCTCTCTCTACCTCTCTCTACCTCTTCAGTACCTATCTCTACTTCTTCAGTACCTATCTCCACCTCTTCTCCACCTCTCTCTACCTCTTCTCCACCTCTTCACCACCTCTCTCTACCTCTCTCTACCTCTTCTCTACCTCTCTCTACCTCTCTCTACCTCTCTCTACCTCTCTCTATTTCTCTCTACTTCTCTCCACCTCTCTATCTCTCTCCACCGCTCTCTACCTTTCTCTACCTCTCTCCACCTCTCTCCACCTCTTCTCTATCTCTCTCTACCTCTCTCTACTTCTTCTCTACCTCAATCGCTCTCTACCTCTCTCTACCTCTCTACTTCTTCTCTATCTCTCTCTACCTTTAACTACCTCTCTCCACCTCTCTCCACCTCTTCTCTATCTCTCTCTACCTCTCTCTACTTCTTCTCTACCTCAATCGCTCTCTACCTCTCTCGACTTCTCTACTTCTTCTCTATCTCTCTCTACCTCTCTCTACCTCTTCTCTGCCTCTATCTGCCTCTCTCTAACTATCTCTACCTCTCTCTGCCTTTCTCTGCCTCTCTCTGCCTCTCTATTTCTCTCTCTGCCTCTCTTGCTGTCTCCCTCTACCTCTCTCTACCTCTCTCTGCCTCTCTTGTTGTCTCCCTCTACCTCTAACTATCTCTACCTCTCTCTACTTTTCTCTACCTCTCTCTACCTCTCTACCTCACACACACAAACAAGCAGTAAAGGGAGACAGCGGGAAACACTTTACTGCTGTAACACCAGGGAGTATCTCTATACTGCTGTAACACCAGGGAGTATCTCTATACTGTTGTAACACCAGGGAGTATCTCTATACTGTTGTAACACCAGGGAGTATCTCTATACTGCTGTAACACCAGGGAGTATCTCTATACTGCTGTAACACCAGGGAGTATCTCTATACTGCTGTAACACCAGGGAGTATCTCTATACTGCTGTAACACCAGGGAGTATCTCTATACTGCTGTAACACCAGGGAGTATCTCTATACTGCTGTAACACCAGGGTCTATACTGCTGTAACACCAGGGAGTATCTCTATACTGCTGTAACACCAGGGAGTATCTCTATAAAACCAGGGAGTATCTCTATACTGCTGTAACACCAGGGAGTATCTCTATACTGCTGTAACAACAGGGAGTATCTCTATACTGCTGTAACACCAGGGAGTATCTCTATACTGCTGTAACACCAGGGAGTATCTCTATACTGCTGTAACACCAGGGAGTATCTCTATACTGCTGTAACACCAGGGAGTATCTCTATACTGCTGTAACACCAGGGAGTATCTCTATACTGCTGTAACACCAGGGAGTATCTCTATACTGCTGTAACAACAGGGAGTATCTCTATACTGCTGTAACACCAGGGAGTATCTCTATACTGCTGTAACACCAGGGAGTATCTCTATACTGCTGTAACACCAGGGAGTATCTCTATACTGCTGTAAAACCAGGGAGTATCTCTATACTGCTGTAACACCAGGGAGTATCTCTATACTGCTGTAAAACCAGGGAGTATCTCTATACCGTTGTAACACCAGGGAGTATCTCTATACTGTTGTAACACCAGGGAGTAACTCTATACTGCTGTATCTCTATACTGCTGTAACAACAGGGAGTATCTCTATACTGCTGTAACAACAGGGAGTATCTCTATACTGCTGTAACACCAGGGAGTATCACTATACTGCTGTAACACAGGGCTGTATACTGCTGTTACACCAGGGAGTATCTCTATACTGTTGTAACACCAGGAGTATCTCTATACTGTTGTAACACCAGGGAGTATCTCTATACTGCTGTAACACCAGGGAGTATCACTATACTGCTGTAACACCAGGGAGTATCTCTATACTGCTGTAACAACAGGGAGTATCTCTATCTGTAACACCAGTGAGTACTATACTGCTGTAACAACAGGGAGTATCTCTATACTGCTGTAACACCAGGGAGTATCTCTATACTGCTGTAACAACAACATACTGCTGTAACACCAGGGAGTATCTCTATACTGCTGTAACAACAGGAAGTATCTCTATACTGCTGTAACACCAGGGAGTATCTCTATACTGCTGTAACACCAGGGAGTATCTCTATACTGCTGTAACACCAGGGAGTATCACTATACTGCTGTAAAACCAGGGAGTATCTCTATACTGTTGTAACACCAGGGAGTATCTCTATACTGCTGTAACACCAGGGAGTATCTCTATACTATTGTAACACCAGGGAGTATCTCTATACTGCTGTAAAACCAGGGAGTATCTCTATACTGCTGTAACACCAGGGAGTATCTCTATACTGTTGTAACACCAGTGAGTATCTCTATACTGCTGTAACACCAGGGAGTATCTCTATACTGTTGTAACACCAGGGAGTATCTCTATACTATTGTAACACCAGGGAGTATCTCTATACTGCTGTAACACCAGGGAGTATCTCTATACTGTTGTAACACCAGGGAGTATCTCTATACTGTTGTAACACCAGGGAGTATCTCTATACTGCTGTAACACCAGGGAGTATCACTATACTGCTGTAACACCAGGGAGTATCTCTATACTGTTGTAACACCAGGGAGTATCTCTATACTGTTGTAACACCAGGGAGTATCTCTATACTGCTGTAAAACCAGGGAGTATCTCCATACTATTGTAACACCAGGGAGTATCTCTACACTGCTGTAACACCAGGGAGTATCACTATACTGCTGTAACACCAGGGAGTAACTCTATACTGCTGTAACACCAGGGAGTATCTCTATACTGTTGTAACACCAGTGAGTATCTCTATACTGTTGTAACACCAGGGAGTATCTCTATACTGTTGTAACACCAGGGAGTATCTCTATACTGTTGTAACACCAGGGAGTATCTCTATACTGTTGTAACACCAGGGAGTATCTCTATACTGCTGTAAAACCAGGGAGTATCTCCATACTATTGTAACACCAGGGAGTATCTCTATACTGCTGTAACACCAGGGAGTATCACTATACTGCTGTAACACCAGGGAGTATCTCTATACTGCTGTTACACCAGGGAGTATCTCTATACTGTTGTAACACCAGGGAGTATCTCTATACTGTTGTAACACCAGGGAGTATCTCTATACTGCTGTAACACCAGGGAGTACCACTATACTGCTGTAACACCAGGGAGTATCTCTATACTGCTGTAACAACAGGGAGTATCTCTATACTGCTGTAACACCAGTGAGTATCTCTATACTGCTGTAACAACAGGGAGTATCTCTATACTGCTGTAACACCAGGGAGTATCTCTATACTGCTGTAACAACAGGGAGTATCTCTATACTGCTGTAACACCAGGGAGTATCTCTATACTGCTGTAACAACAGGAAGTATCTCTATACTGCTGTAACACCAGGGAGTATCTCTATACTGCTGTAACACCAGGGAGTATCTCTATACTGCTGTAACACCAGGGAGTATCACTATACTGCTGTAAAACCAGGGAGTATCTCTATACTGTTGTAACACCAGGGAGTATCTCTATACTGCTGTAACACCAGGGAGTATCTCTATACTATTGTAACACCAGGGAGTATCTCTATACTGCTGTAAAACCAGGGAGTATCTCTATACTGCTGTAACACCAGGGAGTATCTCTATACTGTTGTAACACCAGTGAGTATCTCTATACTGCTGTAACACCAGGGAGTATCTCTATACTGTTGTAACACCAGGAGTATCTCTATACTATTGTAACACCAGGGAGTATCTCTATACTGCTGTAACACCAGGGAGTATCTCTATACTGTTGTAACACCAGGGAGTATCTCTATACTGTTGTAACACCAGGGAGTATCTCTATACTGCTGTAACACCAGGGAGTATCACTATACTGCTGTAACACCAGGGAGTATCTCTATACTGTTGTAACACCAGGGAGTATCTCTATACTGTTGTAACACCAGGGAGTATCTCTATACTGCTGTAAAACCAGGGAGTATCTCCATACTATTGTAACACCAGGGAGTATCTCTACACTGATGTAACACCAGGGAGTATCACTATACTGCTGTAACACCAGGGAGTAACTCTATACTGCTGTAACACCAGGGAGTATCTCTATACTGTTGTAACACCAGTGAGTATCTCTATACTGTTGTAACACCAGGGAGTATCTCTATACTCTTGTAACACCAGGGAGTATCTCTATACTGTTGTAACACCAGGGAGTATCTCTATACTGCTGTAAAACCAGGGAGTATCTCCATACTATTGTAACACCAGGGAGTATCTCTACACTGCTGTAACACCAGGGAGTATCACTATACTGCTGTAACACCAGGGAGTAACTCTATACTGCTGTAACACCAGGGAGTATCTCTATACTGTTGTAACACCAGTGAGTATCTCTATACTGCTGTAAAACCAGGGAGTATCTCTACACTGCTGTAACACCAGGGAGTATCACTATACTGCTGTACCACCAGGGAGTACCACTATACTGCTGTAACACCAGGGAGTATCGCTATATTGTTGTAACACCAGGGAGTATCTCTATACTGTTGTAACACCAGGGAGTATCACTATACTGTTGTAACACCTGGGAGTATCTCTATACTGTTGTAACACCAGGGAGTATCTCTATACTGCTGTAACACCAGGGAGTATCACTATACTGTTGTAACACCAGGGAGTAACTCTATACTGTTGTAACACCAGGGAGTAACTCTATACTGTTGTAACACCAGGGAGTATCACGATACTGTTGTAACACCAGGGAGTATCTCTATACTGTTGTAACACCAGGGAGTATCTCTATACTGTTGTAACACCAGGGAGTAACTCTATACTGTTGTAACACCAGGGAGTATCTCTATACTGTTGTAACACCAGGGAGTAACTCTATACTGCTGTAACACCAGGGAGTATCTCTATACTGCTGTAAAACCAGGGAGTATCTCTATACTGCTGTAACACCAGGGAGTATCTCTATACTGCTGGAACACCAGGGAGTATCACTATACTGTTGTAACACCAGGGAGTATCTCTATACTGCTGGAACACCAGGGAGTATCACTATACTGCTGTAACACCAGGGAGTATCTCTATACTGCTGGAACACCAGGGAGTATCTCTATACTGCTGTAACACCAGGGAGTATCTCTATACTGCTGTAACACCAGGGAGTATCTCTATACTGTTGTAACACCAGGGAGTATCACAATACTGTTGTAACACCAGGGAGCATCTCTATACTGTTGTAACACCAGGGAGTAACTCTATACTGTTGTAACACCAGGGAGTATCACGATACTGTTGTAACACCAGGGAGTATCTCTATACTGTTGTAACACCAGGGAGTATCTCTATACTGTTGTAACACCAGGGAGTAACTCTATACTGTTGTAACACCAGGGAGTGTCTCTATACTGTTGTAACACCAGGGAGTAACTCTATACTGCTGTAACACCAGGGAGTATCTCTATACTGCTGGAACACCAGGGAGTATCACTATACTGCTGTAACACCAGGGAGTATCACTATACTGCTGTAACACCAGGGAGTATCACTATACTGCTGTAACACCAGGGAGTATCACTATACTGCTGTAACACCAGGGAGTAACTCTATACTGTTGTAACACCAGGGAGTATCTCTATACTGCTGTAACACCAGGGAGTATCACTATACTGCTGTAACACCAGGGAGTATCTCTATACTGCTGTAACACCAGGGAGTATCTCTATACTGCTGTAACACCAGGGAGTATCTCTATACTGCTGTAACACCAGGGAGTATCTCTATACTGCTGTAACACCAGGGAGTATCTCTATACTGCTGTAACACCAGGGAGTATCTCTATACTGCTGTAACACCAGGGAGTATCACTATACTGCTGTAACACCAGGGAGTATCTCTATACTGCTGTAACACCAGGGAGTATCTCTATACTGCTGTAACACCAGGGAGTATCACTATACTGCTGTAACACCAGGGAGTATCACTATACTGCTGTAACACCAGGGAGTATCTCTATACTGCTGTAACAACAGGGAGTATCACTATACTGCTGTAACACCAGGGAGTATCTCTATACTGCTGTAACACCAGGGAGTATCTCTATACTGCTGTAACACCAGGGAGTATCTCTATACTGCTGTAACAACAGGGAGTATCACTATACTGCTGTAACACCAGAGGAACACCAGGGAGTATCTCTATACTGCTGTAACACCAGGGAGTACCCCTATACTGCTGTAACACCAGGGAGTATCACTATACTGCTGTAACACCAGAGGAACACCAGGGAGTATCTCTATACTGCTGTAACACCAGGGAGTACCCCTATACTGCTGTAACAACAGGGAGTATCACTATACTGCTGTAACACCAGGGAGTATCTCTATACTGCTGTAACACCAGGGAGTATCTCTATACTGCTGTAACACCAGGGAGTATCTCTATACTGCTGTAACAACAGGGAGTATCACTATACTGCTGTAACACCAGAGGAACACCAGGGAGTATCTCTATACTGCTGTAACACCAGGGAGTACCCCTATACTGCTGTAACACCAGGGAGTATCACTATACTGCTGTAACACCAGAGGAACACCAGGGAGTATCTCTATACTGCTGTAACACCAGGGAGTACCCCTATACTGCTGTAACAACAGGGAGTATCACTATACTGCTGTAACACCAGGGAGTATCTCTATACTGCTGTAACACCAGGGAGTATCTCTATACTGCTGTAACACCAGGGAGTATCTCTATACTGTTGTAACACCAGGGAGTATCTCTATACTGCTGTTACACCAGGGAGTATCTCTATACTGCTGTAACACCAGGGAGTACCACTATACTGCTGTAACACCAGAGGAACACCAGGGAGTATATCAAATTGTTCGGCAAAAAAACAGTTGTATTGTGTTCAGCTTCATTGACATAAATCTTATCCTCAGGAAATCCCTTTTTTTACAGGCTAAAACATCTCTTGACATTACAACACACACCAACACCCCACGTTTATGTTTCCATTAGCTACCCCTTGTCTTTGCTTTGTCTCTTCTCTATCAGTTTCCCAGTTACTGTGAGTCGTCCCTGTTCCTGGGATTGACTCCTGATCATTGGCACTTTGTGAATAAACATCAAATATTAAAGGTACGTTTACGATAACAGGAAAGGCAGTTCTTCTCATCCCTCTACAACCACATTATTAATTCATCCTGTTAAAACGACTTTCCACCAATTAACAGAGACAAGCCGTGGCCTCGCCGTGGCTTCTGGAAGAGACAGAAGGGGGGTTTTCAACTTCAAGCCTGTCAAGAGGTGCATTATCGTCCTTCGTCTGCATCCCAAAACTGCATCCCAAAATGGTGCCCTATATCCATAGGGCTCTGGTCTAGAGTAGTGCACTACATAGGGGATAGGGTGCAGTTTGGAACACTCTTCTCCATAGGGTTCTGGTCAAGAGTAGTGCACTTGCATAGGGGATAGGGTGCAGTTTGGAACACTCTTCTCCATAGGGCTCTGGTCAAGAGTAGTGCACTACATAGGGGATAGGGTGTAGTTTGCAACACTCTTCTCCATAGGGTTCTGGTCAAGAGTAGTGCACTTGCATAGGGGATAGGGTGCAGTTTGGAACACTCACCTCCATAGGGTTCTGGTCAAGAGTAGTGCATTTGCATAGGGGATAGGGTGCCGTTTGGAACACTCTTCTCCATAGGGTTCTGGTCAAGAGTAGTGCACTTGCATAGGGGATAGGGTGCAATTTGGAACACTCTTCTCCATAGGGTTCTGGTCAAGAGTAGTGCATTTGCATAGGGTGCAGGGTGCCGTTTGGAACAGTCATCTCTACTGATGGAGCTGGTCTATAGAAAGCCCCTGGTCTGGTTGGCGTGTCAGTGCTGTTATAGCCAGAAGGGCGGTTGGTCGTGGTCCTATACGGACACAGACAGACATTGTACTAGTGGACAGTTGTTAGTGGTTATGTCTTAATCGTTTTCCATTGTGGCCAACCACAGAATAGACTATTGCTGTACAGTACAATACACACACACACACACACACACACACAGCAGTCTTGGCCTACCTACAATGCAACACACAAACAGCAAACCTGAGTCACTGGAAGCTGTATAAAAGGTGTGAATAGGACCAGCTCTGTTTTGACATTGTAATAATAAGTAGACAAAGCTGTTGTGTTAACATGAATGTGTACAGTACATTAACTGGTGCCAGTTAAACCTTCAGCTGCGGGCCAAATGTATTTACAGGAAATGGAATATAGAATAGGATAAATATGTTATTGTCCATTTGGTTGGAATGGAAAATCGTCTTTTTGCCTCCGGGACTTGGACCAGACAACTTTCAGGTTACTGGTTCACCTGTGTACCCACATAGCACCCTAGGCAATGCCGAAGAATTTTTTATTTATTTTTTATTTTACCTTTATTTTACCAGGCAAGTCAGTTAAGAACAAATTCTTATTTTCAATGACGGCCTAGGAACAGTGGGTTAACTGCCTGTTCAAGGGCAGAACGACAGATTTTGTACCTTGTCAGCTCGGGGATTTGAACTTGCAACCTTTCGGTTACTAGTCCAATGCTCTAACCACTAGGCTACGCTGCCGCCCCTGCCGCCCCGAATGACTTTGCATATCACTTGACATGCGTGTGAATACACTTTATACTTGTGATAAACTAATACAATAATCCATGTTGCCGCTTCAAGTGTTTGAAACTGAACGATGGCTGTGACTTCTAATCTGCATTTCTCTCACCATGAAGATGTTTTTAAGCAAAAACATGGCAATAAATCGGCTATAACCCAATACCAAATGGGTTATAAATCGGCTATAACCCAATACCAAATGAGTTATAAATCGGCTATAACCCAATACCAAATGAGTTATAAATCGGCTATAACCCAATACCAAATGGGTTATAAATCCGTTATAACCCAATACCAAATGAGTTATAAATCGGCTATAACCCAATACCAAATGAGTTATAAATCCGTTATAACCCAATACCAAATGAGTTATAAATCCGTTATAACCCAATACCAAATGAGTTATAAATCGGCTATAACCCAATACCAAATGGGTTATAAATCGACTATAACCCAATACCAAATGAGTTATAAATCGGCTATAACCCAATACCAAATGAGTTATAAATCGGCTATAACCCAATACCAAATGAGTTATAAATCCGTTATAACCCAATACCAAATGAGTTATAAATCGGCTATAACCCAATACCAAATGGGTTATAAATCGACTATAACCCAATACCAAATGGGTTATAAATCGGCTATAACCCAATACCAAATGAGTTATAAATCGGCTATAACCCAATACCAAATGAGTTATAAATCGGCTATAACCCAATACCAAATGGGTTATAAATCGGCTATAACCCAATACCAAATGAGTTATAAATCGGCTATAACCCAATACCAAATGGGTTATAAATCGGCTATAACCCAATACCAAATGAGTTATAAATCGGCTATAGCCCAATACCAAATGAGTTATAAATCGGCTATAACCCAATACCAAATGAGTTATAAATCGGCTATAACCCAATACCAAATGAGTTATAAATCGGCTATAGCCCAATACCAAATTAGTTATAAATCGGCTATAACCCAATACCAAATGAGTTATAAATCGGCTATAACCCAATACCAAATGAGTTATAAATCGGCTATAACCCAATACCAAATGAGTTATAAATCGGCTATAACCCAATACCAAATGAGTTATAAATCGGCTATAACCCAATACCAAATGAGTTATAAATCGGCTATAGCCCAATACCAAATGGGTTATAAATCGGCTATAACCCAATACCAAATGAGTTATAAATCGGCTATAACCCAATACCAAATGAGTTATAAATCGGCTATAACCCAATACCAAATGAGTTAGAAATCGGCTATAACCCAATACCAAATGAGTTAGAAATCGGCTATAAGCCATTTTGGTTGCCTACTTTAAATACCACCTCAGAGAAATATATTACTTTTTTTCAGAAGCTAGACCAGCTAAAAAGGCAATGCGACTGTAACAAACAGGAAGTGAATGGGAAGAGACACGCTTTATGGAATAAGACACATTTTGTTGACCAGCTAATCAACCAACCAAGCTATTTCAGATATTAACTTGGAGCAGAAAGGGTTTGGAATACGACTGAAAGGTCACGAGAAGCGCAATCAACAAGTATGAAATAATATGGGCACATCTTTTAGGCTTTTTCCATAAATAAATTGATTTCAGTAAAAGACATGGTTAGTACAAATCACAGAGAACCGTATACTAGTGGCAAAACAAGAACCCCAACACACTACTCAGGCGTTTGATCAGCATTCTGGAAATGTTTAAGATATTTTCATTCCTTTATAAAAGTATAATAACTATTTTTATTAGGCTAATATACATTATTATTGTATTATTGTAGTATGTCATCTGCAATGGCTGTGAGATTTTTTTCTCCCCCCGACTATTTTCATGTCTATTTGGATGGCACATTCAGTGCACAAGAGATGCGGTATATTTTTCATGCGCAAAGAGATGCCGTAGCTTTTCACGTGTAAAACATACCTGTTGCTAAACATATTGGAAGAAGCAATCTGAAGATCAGCCCGCAGACCACCTCGGACGCCATCGCTTTAGGGTAGCCAGTCTTACCACCAGGTAAACGGGGAGAGGATGGTCTCACGCACGGTGGGTGTCTGACATCCGTTCCGGTAAAGTAAAATCCTGCTCTCTTTCTAATCCCAGTAAAATCAGCATCAGTTTTCTTCTTGACAACCTGTCGAACTATAATTCCAAAATGAGAAATTGTACCTTGACCATCAACAATTTCACTTGTTTTGTTTATAAAAACATGTATTTGAAATTGTTCAAGCTGTTGAAAAAGAACATTTTACATTTTCAAGACATGTTGAGCTTGTAAACATACTCCATAACGGTCCTCAGACTCAGGTGCGTGCGAGAGACGGGTTCTGCGTGAGCTACGAATGAATAACGCCAAACCGCGGGCAAGTTATCCGGTCCTGTGAAGCCGACCTTTTACGGGAAAATGAATCATTTTTAAGGAGAGAATGAAGTACCATAGAAATCACAACCGTCGTGGAAAACGGTAACGTTATAACGTAACTCTAGTTGATGAAGTTATGACTATAGTTCACTCTTCAGTTGACCGGTCCCAGATTTTGACGCATTGGTGAAATGTAACTTTCCGACTTCTGGGTTGACTCTGGTTCCTCAATGGAACTCCGCAGGACCACCATATGATTGACAGGGGTTTCAGCCACTCAGAAGGCTTCTCTGAGTAAGTGGTTTGTCCCTTGTTAATTAGGCAGAGGGATGGGACACTTCCCCTCGTAATGACTGTAAACAGCGCCAAGCCATGGTGGGCTACCCTTATCACAAAAAGAAACGGAGTACTTTCCATGAACCACCAGTTGAGTTGAAAATGCCACGGAAACCAATTTAACTTGTTGTTTTTTTTTATTCCGTAGCGTACATGGGAATTTAACGGCAAAAGTTATATTATGTGGTCCTTCTGTAGCTCAGTTGGTAGAGCATGGCGCTTGTAACGCCAGGGTAGTGGGTTCGATTCCCGGGACCACCCATACGTAGAATGTATGCACACATGACTGTAAGTCGCTTTGGATAAAAGCGTCTGCTAAATGGCATATTATTATTATTATTATGGGCACTATGTCATCACGCTCAGCCGTTTTATCTGCGACAAGTCCATTTTGATGGAAACACATCTCTTGTTTGGAAAAATGCGCGTATTGTTTTTATGCAGATGTTAGAATATTCGCGAGAGAATCTGTCGCTAATTTGATGGAAACCAAGCTTCTGTAGGCTAATAAACTGCATGGTTTCCCAAGTCATAGCGGGAGGACCACACACCTTATCATCACTTGACTACAAGTTAACTTCAATATGACGGTTATTTATTTAAATATTTGCGCATAAATGCGTTTTCACCGCCAATTTCTCGCATGATACATTTCACTGACACAAAAAAAGATCCCACCATGTCAAACAAACGAATTATCTGTTGGCATTTATCAAATTGTACTGAAACGTCCTGTTTCCATCACAGCTGTCTTAGTTTTTATTTTATTTTATATATATATATATATATAGTGGGACTTTACTCACATACAACTGTGGATAGAAACGTGGTTAGTGTTAAACTATGTGTTGTGGCAAAAAAAAAAAAACGTTTAAATCATCTCAACTACAGACCACCACTACATTTACTGTATATATTTTTTTGCCTTTATAAAAAGAAAAAGTAAAGTAATCCAACTGTTCGTCCAAATAATGTTCCCAAAGATGATTATTCAAACATAAAGATTTTCTCCATCTTGTTTTTTTCCTTGAATCTATTAAAGGAAGGTCCTAGAAGGTCTCCATGGCAACATTGTATGCGTCCTGACTTTGGCGTATATACTGCCTAAAGGACACACAGTGCCTTCAAAACTCTTAATTGATTCCTGGCTCAAAATAATATAGTGTAGAGAGAAACTAGCTTAAATGGCTTTAAAAGGTCTAGATAATTTACGAGCGTAGAATTAATATGGAGTCCTGATCTTTTATTTACTCGTCTGCCGTTTTGGATCCATCCCACTGCCAAGGTATAACTCTAATGCAACATTAATGCAAACGTTGTTAATATATATATATATATATACAAAAAACAAACAAAAAAACAGATCAATTATGAATTGGTTGCGTTCATCAATATGTATTAATCATCTTTATTGACGAGGAAATGATCCCTGATGTTTCCCACAAAGTATAGCTAGTGCATTAGGTCATCGCTAAGAGCAAACTAATCATCACCCTTGAAAGCCATTGAAATATAATCACTAGAATGGACACAAAAAAAAACATCAGAACAAGGGAATTTTCCCTGGAATACTCATGGGTGATGAAGCAACTCGGAAAGGGAGGCCATCTGTGCTCTTTAAAAGGTACCAAAAAAAATATCAAAATGAGAACTACGCCATGCTGAAACTACGTATACGAAATAGAAAGCACGTACAGTGACTTCAAAAAGTATTCATACCCTTTGACGTACTCTACATTTTGTTGTGTTACAGTTCTGAAATTAAAATGGATTAAAAGACACTTTTTTTTTCTCTCTCACCCATCTACAGACAATACCCCATAAAGACAATGGGCAAACGTGTTTTTAGAAATGTTTGCAAATGTATTGAAAATGTATTCACACACTTTTTCCATGATATGTTCATATAAGGTCCCACAGCAGACAGGACGTCTGAGCCGAAGCTACACTGCGTGTACAAAACATTTCTATGTTTCTATGACACAGACTGACCAGGTGAATCCAGGTAAACCTATGATCCCTTATTGATATCACTTGTTAAATCCACGCCAATGTGGATTGTGTATGTGGCCATTCGGAGGGTGAATGGACAAGACCATATTTAAGCGCCTTTGAACGGGGTATGGTAGTAGGTTACACTGGTTTGAGGAAAGAACTGCAACCTTTTTTGCACTCCCTTTACTCCCTTTCACTCCCTTTACCCCCTTTACCCCCTTTACCCCCTTTACCCCCTCTACTCCCTTTACCCCCTTTCACTCCCTTTACCCCCTTTCACTCCCTCTACCCCCTTTACCCCCTTTCACTCCCTTTCACTCCCTTTACCCCATTTCACTCCCTTTACCCCCTTTCACTCCCTTTACCCCCTTTCACTCCCTCTACTCCCTTTACCCCCTTTCACTCCCTTTACTCCTTTCAATCCCTTTACCCCCTTTACCCCCTCTACTCCCTTTCCCTTTACTCCCCTTCACTCCCTTTACCCCCTTTCACTCCCTTTACCCCCTTTCACTCCCTCTACTCCCTTTACCCCCTTTCACTCCCTTTACTCCTTTCAATCCCTTTACCCCCTTTACCCCCTCTACTCCCTTTCAATTCCTTTACTCCCCTTCACTCCCTTTACTCCCCTTCACTCCCTTTACTCCCCTTCACTCCCTTTACCCCTTTACCCCCTTTACCCCCTCTACTCCCTTTCAATTCCTTTACTCCCCTTCACTCCCTTTACTCCCCTTCACTCCCTTTACTCCCCTTTACCCCCTCTACTCCCTTTACTCCCCTTCACTCCCTTTACTCCCCTTCACTCCATTTACTCCCCTTCACTCCCTTTACTCCCCTTTACCCCCTTTACCCCCTCTACTCACTTTACTCCCCTTCACTCCCTTTACTCCCCTTCACTCCCTTTACCCCATTTCACTCCCTCTACTCCCTTTCAATTCCTTTACTCCCCTTCACTCCCTTTACTCCTTTCACTCCCTTTACCCCCTTCACTCCCTTCACACCCTTCACTCCCTTCACTCCCAACAGAAATTCCAATAAATTCGGCTTGGCACCCTAAGACACTCAATAGCTGTTACAGATGCACAATTGAGAGCATCACCGCCTGGTACGGCAACTGCCGCGTCCATAACCGCAGGGCTATCCAGAGGGTGGTGCGGTCTGCCCAAGTCATCAACGGGGGCACATTACCTGCCCTCCAGGACACCTACACCACCCTGTGTCACAGGAAGGCCAAAAAGATCATCAAGGACAACAACCACCCGAGCCACGGCTTGTTCACCCCGCTACCATCCAGAAGACGAGGTCAGTACAGGTGCATTAAATCTGGAACCCGAGAGTCTGGAAAAAACAGCTTCCATCTCAAGGCCTTGTTATTAAATAGCCATCAGTAGCCGGGATCCATCCAGTACCCTGCTTTGAACTTAGTCAAGCACCACCCGGGTACTCAACCCTGCACCTTAGAGGCTGCTGCCCTGTATACATAGACATGGAATCACTAGTCACTTTAATAATGGAACACTGGTCCCTTTAATAATGGAACACTGGTCCCTTTAATAATGGAATACTGGCCACTTTAATAATGGAACACTGGTCACTTTAATAATGGAACACTGGCCACTTTAATAATGGAACACTGGTCACTTTAATAATGGAACACTGGTCACTTTATAATGGAACACTGGTCACTTTAATAATGGAACACTGGCCACTTTAATAATGGAACACTAGTCACTTTAATAATGGAACACTGGTCACTTTAATAATGGAACACTGGTCACTTTATAATGGAACACTGGTCACTTTATAATGGAACACTGGTCACTTTAATAATGGAACACTGGTCACTTTAATAATGGAACACTGGTCACTTTAATAATGGAACACTGGTCACTTTAATAATGGAACACTGGTCCCTTTAATAATGGAACACTGGTCCCTTTAATAATGGAACACTGGTCCCTTTAATAATGGAACACTGGTCCCTTTAATAATGGAACACTGGTCCCTTTAATAATGGAACACTGGTCACTTTAATAATGGAACACTGGTCACTTTAATAATGGAACACTGGTCACTTTAATAATGGAACACTGGTCACTTTAATAATGGAACACTGGCCACTTTAATAATGGAACACTGGTCACTTTAATAATGGAACACTGGTCACTTTAATAATGAAACACTGGTCACTTTATAATGGAACACTGGTCACTTTATAATGGAACACTGGTCACTTTAATAATGGAACACTGGTCACTTTAATAATGGAACACTGGCCACTTTAATAATGGAACACTGGTCACTTTAATAATGGAACACTGGTCACTTTAATAATGGAACAATGGTCACTTTAATAATGGAACACTGGCCACTTTAATAATGGAACACTAGTCACTTTAATAATGGAACACTGGTCACTTTAATAATGGAACACTGGTCACTTTAATAATGGAACACTGGTCACTTTAATAATGGAACACTGGTCACTTTAATAATGGAACACTGGCCACTTTAATAATGGAACACTGGCCACTTTAATAATGGAACACTAGTCACTTTAATAATGGAACATTGGTCACTTTAATAATGGAACACTGGTCACTTTAATAATGGAACACTGGTCACTTTAATAATGGAACACTGGCCACTTTAATAATGGAACACTAGTCACTTTAATAATGGAACACTGGTCACTTTAATAATGGAACACTGGCCACTTTAATGATGGAACACTGGCCACTTTAATAATGGAACACTAGTCACTTTAATAATGGAACACTGGTCACTTTAATAATGGAACACTAGTCACTTTAATAATGGAACACTGGCCACTTTAATAATGGAACACTAGTCACTTTAATAATGGAACACTGGCCACTTTAATAATGGAACACTGGCCACTTTAATAATGGAACACTGGCCACTAATAATGGAACACTAGTCACTTTAATAATGGAACACTGGCCACTTTAATAATGGAACACTGGCCACTTTAATAATGGAACACTGGCCACTAATAATGGAACACTAGTCACTTTAATAATGGAACACTGGCCACGAGCAGCACCTTGATCAGGGAGGCGAGCAGCACCTTGATCAGGGAGGCGAGCAGCACCTTGATCAGGGAGGTGAGCAGCACCTTGTTCAGGGAGGCGAGCAGCATCTTGATCAGGGAGGTGAGCAGCACCTTGTTCAGGGAGGCGAGCAGCACCTTGCTCAGGGAGGCGAGCAGCACCTTGATCAGGGAGGCGAGCAGCACCTTGATCAGGGAGGCGAGCAGCACCTTGATCAGGGAGGCGAGCAACACCTTGATCAGGGAGGCGAGCAGCACCTTGATCAGGGAGGCGAGCATCACCTTGATCAGGGAGGCGAGCAACACCTTGATCAGGGAGGCGAGCAGCACCTTGATCAGGGAGGCGAGCAAGAGCCCAATGACCACTCTGACAGAACTGCAGAGTTCATTGGCTGACATGGGAGAACCTGCCAGAAGGACAACAGTCTCTACAGCACTTCACCAATCTGGTCTTTATGGGAGAGTGGCCAGACGGAAGCCTCTCCTGAGAACAAGGCACAAGACAGCACGCCTGGAGTTTTCACAAAGGCATGTAAAATATTCTGTGGTCTGTGGAGACAAACATTTTACTCTTTGGCCTGAATGCAAGACACTATGTCTGTAGAAGCCAGGCACAGCTCATCACCCTTCAAACACTATTCCTACCGTGAAGCATGGTTGTGGCAGCATCATGCTATGGGGATGCTTTTTAGCAGCAGGGACTGGGAGACTAAGGACAGAGGGAACAATGAATGGAGCCAAATACAGGCAAATCCTTATTGAGAACCTGCTTCAGAGAGCAAACGACCTTAGACTGGGTTGAAGATTTACGTTCCAACAGGACAATGACCCCAAGCATACAGCCAAAGCAATGCTGGAACGGCTTCAGAACGAAAATGTGAAAGTCATTGAGTGGCCCGGCATTGAAGCCCAGACTTGAATCCCATTGAAAATCTGTGGAAAGACTTGAAGATTGCTGTTCACCTTCGGTCCCCATCTAATTTAAGAGAAGTTGAGAAAATCTGAAAGACACTTGTCTCATCCGGTGTCCTGTGTGAATTTAGGTATGCTATTTCTAATTTTCTCTTTCTCTCTTTCTTTCTTTCTCTCTCTCAAAGGACCTGAGCCCGAGGACCATGCCTCAGGACTACCTGGCATGATGACTCCTTGCTGTGCCCAGTCCACCTGGCTGTGCTGCTGCTCCAGTTTCAACTGTTCTGCCTGCGGCTATGGAACCCTGACCTGTTCACCGAACGTGCTACCTGTCCCAGACCTGCTGTTTTCAACACTCTAGAGACAGCAGGAGCGGTAGAGATACTCTGAATGATAGGCTATGAAAAACCAACTGACATTTACTCCTGAGGTGCTGACTTGTTGCACCCTCGACAACTACTGTGATTATTATTATTTGACCATGCTGGTCATTTATGAACATTTGAAGGAAGTTCTAGGAAGTTTTTCCTAGCCACCGTGCTTCTACACCTGCATTGCTTGCTGTTTGGGGATTTAGGCTGGGTTTCTGTACAGCACTTTGATATATCAGCTGATGTGAGAAGGGCTATATAAATACATTTGATTCATGTTAATGGGAGAAAATCCCCAAACCCAGATGTGCAAAACTGATTCAGACAACCCCAATGTGCTTTTACAAAGTATTGACTCAGTGGTATGTAATACTTATGCTCCCGAGTGGCGCAGTGGTCTAAGGCACTGCATCGCAGTGCTAGCTCTGTCACTAGAGATCCTGGTTCGAGTCCAGGCTCTGTCGCAGCTGGCTGCGACCAGGAGAGGCTGGTGCACAATTGACCCAGCGTTGTCCGGGTTAGGGGAGGGATGTTCTTGTCCCATCACGCACTAGCAACTCCTGTGGCGGACCGGGCGCAGTGCACGCTGTTTCCTCCAACACACTGGTGTGGCTGGCTTCCGGGTTAAGGGGGCATTGTGTCAAGAAGCAGTGCGGCTTGGCTGGGTTGTGTTTTGGAGGACGCACGACCATCGCCTCTCCCAAGTCTGTACGGGAGATGCAGCGATGGGACAAGACTGTAACTACCAATTGGATACCACTAAATTGGGGAGAACTTTTTCTCAAGAAAGGTCCTGGTCAGATAGGTCTCTATCTGACCAGGACCTATCTGACCAGGACATATCTGACCAGGGCCTATCTGACCAGGGCCTATCTGACCAGGGCCTATCTGACCAGGGCCTATCTGACCAGGACCTATCTGACCAGGACCTATCTGACCAGGGCCTATCTGACCAGGGCCTATCTGACCAGGGCCTATCTGACCAGGGCCTATCTGAGCAGGGCCTATCTGAGCAGGACCTATCTGACCAGGACCTAACTGACCAGGACCTATCTGAGCAGGACCTAACTGACAAAGATCTAACTGACCAGGGCTTATGTGAGCAGGACCTATCTGAGCAGGACCTATCTGAGCAGGACCTATCTGAGCAGGACCTATCTGGCAAAGATCTAACTGACCAGGGCTTATCTGAGCAGAGCCTCATGTACACTAAAAAGGCATTAGAGTGCCGTTTAGGATGTATCCTAACTGAACATCTTGACGTATTCTGAGACTGAAAAGCTGTCCTCACAGCCAAGAGTATTACAACAGGAGTTTACATCTCTTTATAGGACAGAATCTGGAGCTTTTCTAGAACACACACATACACAGTGGACAGAACAGACACACACGCACACACAGTGGACAGAACAGACACACACGCACACACAGTGGACAGAACAGACACACACGCACACACAGTGGACAGAACAGAAACACACGCACACACAGTGGACAGAACAGACACACACGCACACACAGTGGACAGAACAGACACACACGCACACACAGTGGACAGAACAGACACACACGCACACACAGTGGAGAGAACAGACACACACGCACACACAGTGGACAGAACAGACA
>NC_068443.1:689161-764161 GCF_023373465.1 Oncorhynchus keta | reverse complement strand
GGAATGTCGTTTCTCTTTGCTTATTTGAGCTGTTCTTGCCATAATATGGACTTGGTCTTTTAACAAACAGGGCTATCTTCTGTATACCACCCCTACCTTGTCACAACACAACTGATTAGCTCAAACACATTAAGAAGGAAAGAAATTCCACAAATGAAGTTTTAATAAGGCACACCTTATAATTAAAATGCATTCCGGGTGACTAGCTCATGAAGCTGGTTGAGAGAATGCCAAGAGTGTGCAAAACTGTCAAGGCAAATGGTGGCTACTACTGAAAAATCTCAAATATATATATTTTTATTTAACCAAGCCAGCCAGTTAAGAACAATTCTTATTTACAATGACGGCCTACTCAAATCCTGACGACGCCTCCATATAGGACTTCCAATCACGGCCGGTTGTGATACAGCTTGGAATCAAACCAGGGTCTGTAGTGACGCGTCTACCACTGACATGAAGTGCCTTAGACCACTGCATTCACTTTGTTGGTTACTACATGATTCCATATGTGTTATTTCATAGTTGTGACGTCTTCACTATTATTCTACAACGTAGAAAATAGTAAAAAATAAAGAAAAACCCTTGAATGAGTAGCTGTGTCCAAACTTTTGACTGGTACTGTATATTCCAGCTCAGTTTTAGATGGACTGCCCTTTCACCTTTTTGCTAAATTGTAAATTGAAGAAAATGATATGGATTGATGATGCACGGTTTTGTTTGTTAAGTAATGTCCTTTAGTATCATAGCATATTCAATTACCTATAAATCACCTTCCGCATCCTTCATTATCCCTCTGCCATCCAGGAGAATTGTTAATTTATTTGTTTACCTAATCTCAAAGTGTTTCAGGAAGCATCTCTCCTATTACCACCTGGATGATGAGTAACATAAACAACACCCTATTTCCCCTAAAACATTATCCTTGTCTGTCCATCTTTAGTACCACGTTGAGGCTGGGTTTTGCCCATACAGACAGGCATCACCTTTACAGTGTCCGGCTGTGCCTACGGGACTTGGACTAATACACTGTGGAAGGGCTAATATATGAGAAAGCCCAGAAAGACATACATTATTGAAACCGTTTGCTCGTCGTAGGAAATTCTATTCTCACTGAGGTTTTAATGTACACGGTAATACAGTTTAAACCTTTTAAAAACACACTAATAATGATCTGAGATCCCGTACCTGAGGCTAACCGTACTTATAGAAACAAATACGCATGTCAGTCTCTCTCGGCTAACAGTTGAGGAGAGACTGACTGCATCACTTTTTGTTTTGATAAGAAAACATGAATGTGTTGGAAATTCCAAATCGTTTGCGTTGTGAACTTACACACAGCCCTGGCACACACACACTTACCCTACCAGACATGCCACCAGGGGTCTTTTCACAGTCCCCAAATCCAGAACAAATTCAAGGAAGCGTATCATATTATACGTATTATTGTATATAGAGCCCTTCTTGCTTTGAACTCCCTTCCATCTCATATTGCTCAAATAAACAGCAAACCTGGTTTAGCAGACGCTCTTACCCAGAGCGCCTTGCAGCTCATCTTAAGGTAGCTCAGAATGACAACCACCAACCAGTCAGTGTAAAAAAAAACCCAAAAGAGTCATACTTTCCTCAAGCTGAACATAGCCCATCTGTAAATAGCCCACCCAATCTACCTACCTCATCCCCATACTGTTTTTATTTGATTTACTTTGCTGCTCTTTTGCTCACCAGTATCTCTACCTGCACATCATCATCTGCTCATTTATCACTCCAGTGTTAATCTGCTAAATTGTTTATTATTCACTCCTATGGTCTATTGCCTACCACCTCATGCCTTTTGCACACACTGTATATAGACTTTCTTTTCTCTACTATGTCAATGACTTGTTTATTGTGTTATTGGCTTGTTTATTGTTTAGTCCATGTGTAACTCTGTTGTTGTTGTCTGTGTCGCACTGCTTTGCTTTATCTTGGCCAGGTCGCAGTTGCAAATGAGAACTTGTTCTCAACTAGCCTACCTGGTTAAATAAAGGTGTTCTCAACTAGCCTACCTGGTTAAATAAAGGTGTTCTCAACTAGCCTACCTGGTTAAATAAAGGTGTTCTCAACTAGCCTACCTGGTGAAATAAAGATGTTCTCAACTAGCCTACCTGGTGAAATAAAGGTGTTCTCAACTAGCCTACCTGGTTAAATAAAGATGTTCTCAACTAGCCTACCTGGTTAAATAAAGGTGTTCTCAACTAGCCTACCTGGTGAAATAAAGGTGTTCTCAACTAGCCTATCTCGTTAAATAAAGGTGTTCTCAACTAGTCTACCTGGTTAAATAAAGGTGTTCTCAACTAGCCTACCTGGTTAAATAAAGGTGTTCTCAACTAGCCTACCTGGTGAAATAAAGATGTTCTCAACTAGCCTACCTGGTGAAATAAAGGTGTTCTCAACTAGCCTACCTGGTTAAATAAAGATGTTCTCAACTAGCCTACCTGGTTAAATAAAGGTGTTCTCAACTAGCCTACCTGGTTAAATAAAGGTGTTCTCAACTAGTCTACCTGGTTAAATAAAGGTGTTCTCAACTAGCCTACCTGGTTAAATAAAGGTGTTCTCAACTAGCCTACCTGGTGAAATAAAGATGTTCTCAACTAGCCTACCTGGTGAAATAAAGGTGTTCTCAACTAGCCTACCTGGTTAAATAAAGATGTTCTCAACTAGCCTACCTGGTTAAATAAAGGTGTTCTCAACTAGCCTACCTGGTTAAATAAAGATGTTCTCAACTAGCCTACCTGGTTAAATAAAGGTGTTCTCAACTAGCCTACCTGGTTAAATAAAGGTGTTCTCAACTAGCCTACCTGGTTAAATAAAGGTGTTCTCAACTAGCCTACCTGGTTAAATAAAGGTGTTCTTAACTGGCCTACCTGGTTAAATAAAGGTGTTCTCAACTAGCCTACCTGGTTAAATAAAGGTGTTCTCAACTGGCCTACCTGGTTAAATAAAGGTGTTCTCAACTAGCCTACCTGGTGAAATAAAGGTGTTCTCAACTAGCCTACCTGGTTAAATAAAGGTGTTCTCAACTAGCCTACCTGGTTAAATAAAGGTGTTCTCAACTGGCCTACCTGGTTAAATAAAGGTGTTCTCAACTGGCCTACCTGGTTAAATCTAGGTAAAATAAAGCAGCTATCGGCAAAGTTATTGGGGAAAAGGGCCACGTGTTCATGTTGACATGGCTTTTCCTATACATCAGGAGATGGACCAACATTAGAAGATGGCTGATAATACAGCCCACAGTAATAACACTATTGACCACTGAGTGAACCGTGCCCTATAATGTTCCTGTAGTGCTTGTTAGCGACCTGATGCAAATGTACCTAATGCATGTTTTTTTTTTAAATGTCATTAACAGAGACAGCCAATGTGCTTCCAAGACTCGGCAACAAAAACAAGCATACATCCCAAATTGCACCCTATTCCCTATATAGTGAACTACTTAGGACCAGAACCCAATAGAAACCCTAGTCAAAAGTAGTGCACTATATAGGGAATAGGGTGCCATAGGGCTCTGGTCTAAAGTAGTGCACTATATCGGGAATAGGGTTCCATAGGACTCTGGTCTAAAGTAGTGCACTATATCGGGAATAGGGCCCCATAGGGCTCTGGTCTAAAGTAGTGCACTATATAGGGAATAGGGTTCAATAGGACTCTGGTCTAAAGTAGTGCACTATATAGGGAATAGGGTTCCATAGGACTCTGGTCTAAAGTAGTACACTATATAGGGAATAGGGTTCCATAGGGCTCTGGTCTAAAGTAGTGCACTATATAGGGAATAGGGTTCCATAGGACTCTGGTCTAAAGTAGTGCACTATATAGGGAATAGGGCCCCATAGGACTCTGGTCTAAAGTAGTGCACTATATAGGGATTAGGGCCCCATAGGACTCTGGTCTAAAGTAGTGCACTATATAGGGAATAGGGCTCTGGTCTAAAGTAATAGGGAATAGGGTTCCATAGGGCTGTGGTCTAAAGTATTGCACTATATAGGGAATAGGGCCCCATAGGACTCCGGTCTAAAGTAGTGCACTATATATAGGGAATAGGGTTCCATAGGACTCTGGTCTAAAGTAGTGCACTATATAGGGAATAGGGCCCCATAGGGCTCTGGTCTAAAGTAGTGCACTATATAGGGAATAGGGAAACCATAGGACTCCGGTCTAAAGTAGTGCACTATATAGGGAATAGGGTTCCATAGGACTCTGGTCTAAAGTAGTGCACTATATAGGGAATAGGGTTCCATAGGACTCTGGTCTAAAGTAGTGCACTATATAGGGAATAGGGCTCTGGTCTAAAGTACTGCACTATATAGGGAATAGAGCTCTGGTCTAAAGTACTGCACTATATAGGGAATAGGGTTCCATAGGACTCTGGTCTAAAGTAGTGCACTATATAGGGAATAGAGCTCTGGTCTAAAGTAGTGCACTATATAGGGAATAGGGTTCCATAGGACTCTGGTCTAAAGTAGTGCACTATATAGGGAATAGGGTTCCATAGGGCTCTGGTCTAAAGTAGTGCACTATATATAGGGAATAGGGTTCTATAGGACTCTGGTCTAAAGTAGTGCACTATATAGGGAATAGGGTCCCATAGGACTCTGGTCTAAAGTAGTGCACTATATAGGGAATAGGGTTGCGATTCGGGACGCAAATCCCAAAGCCTTAATGGGAGTAGATGAGTTGAGGCTCCCATTTACCTACAGCCATAAGAGCTTTGTAATAGCCATATTAGCTGTGTATTATCCATGCAAACCTCACACTGATAACTTCTATTGGATTAACTGGTACCTTGATCATCCAGGCAATGGAACAGAATACGGTTAATGGTGTATTACATTCTCAACATCAAGCTTGATGGAAATCATTAAAAAATAACTTTTCTGCTGAGTTATCAAGAATCTGTATGGTTATAAGCGATCACACACGTTTTGTTTGGAGAAGGAGTGTGTGTTTAACTGGACTGCTGGTGAAAGAGGGATATTGCAAATGTAATGATTGTTTCCGAGTCATCCTTATCAATGTCACCTAATGGTGCAGTAATAAATTACAGTTAGAAAGGCCGAGTCCCGTCAATGTTTTCCTCTTCTGGCCTCTGAGAAAGACTGTAGGTGATCTGACCTTATCTCAATGAAACTAAACTGTAGTCTATAATGTTATGATGATGATGATTACAGAAACAGGGGCCAGGCAGGTAGCCTAGTGCTTAACGCGTTGGGCCAGTAACCAGAAGGTTTCTAGATCGAATCCCCGACCTGACAATGTAAAATAAAAAGTTGTCATTCTGCCTCTGAGCAAGGCAGTTGACCCACTGTGGCCGTCATTGTAAATAACAATTTGTTCTTGCCTAGTTTATTTTTTTTAAGTACAAAGAAAAAAGAGAAGCAGGTTTGGAAAAAGGACCCAGTTGTCATACTTGAGTAAATGATAAGACACCTTCATAGAAAATGGCAAAAGGGAAAGTGACCCGGTAAAATACTACTTATCTAAAAGTATTTGGTTTTAAATATAAGTATCAAAAGTAAAAGTAGAAATCATTTCCAAATCAGACCGCACCCTTTTCTTGTTAATTTATATATTTATGGTCAGCCAGGGGCACACTGGGCACACTCCAACACTCAGACATCATTTACAAATAAAGCACTTGGGTTTAGTGAGTCCTCCAGATCAGAGGCAGTAGGGATGACCAGGGATGTTCTCTGTTTAGTGAGTCCTCCAGATCAGAGGCAGTAGGGATGATCAGGGATGTTCTCTGTTTAGTGAGTCCTCCAGATCAGAGGCTAGTAGGGATGACCAGGGATGTTCTCTGTTTAGTGAGTCCTCCAGATCAGAGGCTAGTAGGGATGACCAGGGATGTTCTCTGTTTAGTGAGTCCTCCAGATCAGAGGCAGTAGGGATGACCAGGGATATTCTCTGTTTAGTGAGTCCTCCCGATCAGAGGCTGTAGGGATGACCAAGGATGTTCTCTGTTTAGTGAGTCCTCCAGATCAGAGGCTAGTTGGGATAACCAGGGATGTTCTCTGTTTAGTGAGTCCTCCAGATCAGAGGCAGTAGGGATGACCAGGGATGTTCTCTGTTTAGTGAGTCCTCCAAATCAGAGGCAGTAGGGATGACCAGGGATGTTCTCTGTTTAGTGAGTCCTCCAGATCAGAGGCTAGTAGGGATGACCAGGGATGTTCTCTGTTTAGTGAGTCCTCCAGATCAGAGGCTAGTAGGGATGACCAGGGATGTTCTCTGTTTAGTGAGTCCTCCAGATCAGAGGCTAGTAGGGATGACCAGGGATGTTCTCTGTTTAGTGAATCCTCCAGATCAGAGGCAGTAGGGATGACCAGGGATGTTCTCTGTTTAGTGAGTCCTCCAAATCAGAGGCAGTAGGGATGACCAGGGATGTTCTCTGTTTAGTGAGTCCTCCAAATCAGAGGCAGTAGGGATGACCAGGGATGTTCTCTGTTTAGTGAGTCCACCAGATCAGAGGCAGTAGGGATGACCAGGGATGTTCTCTGTTTAGTGAGTCCTCCAGATCAGAGGCAGTAGGGATGACCAGGGATGTTCTCTGTTTAGTGAGTCCTCCAAATCAGAGGCAGTAGGGATGACCAGGGATGTTCTCTGTTTAGTGAGTCCTCCAGATCAGAGGCTAGAAGGGTTGACCAGTGATGTTCTCTTCATAATATAATAATAATAATATATGCCATTTAGCAAACGCTTTTATCCAAAGCGACTTACAGTCATGTGTGCATAGATTCTACGTATGGGTGGTCCCGGGAGTCGAACCCACTACCCTGGCGTTACAAGCACCATGCTCTACCAACTGAGCTACAGAAGGACGACATAAGTGTGTGAATTGGACCATTTTCCTGTCCTGCTAAGCATTCAAAACGTAACGAGTACTTTGGGGTGTCAGGGAAAATGTATTGAGTAAAAAGTACATAATTTTAATTAGGAAAGTAGTGAAGTAAAAGTAAAAGCAGTCAATAAATATAAATAGTAATATAAAATGCAACCCCAAAAAACGATTTAAGTAGTACGTTAAAGTATTTTTACTTAAGTACTTTACACCACTGTACACAAGCAATGAATGAACAGTGTAAAAGTCTACTGAACGGTAATAGCACAGAAATAACACCGGATTAAGATTATTTACAAACCGTGACGCTAGGTGGCACCCGTTCGCCTTTACAGCATAGACGCGCATTAAACATATCAACGAAGAAGAAGTACAGCAACATGGCGTCAGCTGTCACAGTGTTTATGTTGTCATTTTTGTCCAACGTATTGTTTATTTTGGAAGCAGTGGACAGCGATTTCCTGAGTACGTTAGGCGCATGCTACAAACCTATCCGGGACGGTAGACCTACATCTGTCAAGTAAGTGGTCGTTGATCAGAGATATTTTTAGAAGAAAATCACCGAAAAGATTTTCTCAGTCGACTACTGTGAAGTTACATAAGGGAGTGAATGTTGTTCATAGTAAGAGTTACATTGAGAAAATCGTACCCATTCAATTAAAACGAATGGCCATTCCTTTAGCAAAATATACACTGAACAACAATATAAATGTAAAGTGTTGGTCCCATGTTTCATGAGCTGAAGTTATAGATCACAGAAATGATCAATGTGTACAAATGTGTTTTTACATCCCAGTTAGTGAGCATTTCTCCTTTGCCAATATAATCCATCCACCTGAGAGTTGTGGCATATCAAGAAGCTGATTAAACAGCATGATCATTACACAGGTGCACCTTGTGCTGGGGACAGTAAAAGGCCACTCTAAAAATCAGCAGTTTTGTCACACAACACAATGCCACAGATGTCAAAATGTTTGAGGGAGTGTGCAATTGGCATGCTGACTGCAGGAATGTCCACCAGAGCTGTTGCCAGAGAATTTAATGTTCATTACTCTGCCATACGCCGCCTCCAACCGCCCTCCCAACCACAGACCACGTGTAACCACGCCAGCTAAGGGCCCTCATTTACCAACGTTGCGTAGAAAAGCTTCTAAATTAACTTGTACAAAGAAAATGTAGAATGTTCGCAAGTACAAAAAAAGATGCTCGTACGCTTGGATTTACACACACCTGTAAGTATTTTTGCCTTGATAAATCAGACGCGTTCTAAAACACCGTGCTAGTACACGTGAAGTCTCATTTACATAAAGAACTGCCCTAAATGACCATTTATGGTCACAAACCTTCCCTTTAAATCTGCAAGAAATGTCGCTAGTTTCTGTCCTCCAACCAAGAAGAAGAAATCAAAGAAGACAAAGAAAAACAACTTTTCGGACGCGGAAATAGAACCTTTGATCACCAAGGTGGAAGCAAAACAAGCCAAACGTTTTGGAGCCCTCAGCAATGGCTTGTCAAATAAGAGACAAAATATTACTTGGGAGCAGGTTAAGAGCTGTGGGAAATTCTGCCTCATCTGAGTGCAGAACAGTTAATGAAATTAAAAAGAAATGGTTTGATTTGAAAACTAAAAACAAAATTATGATATAAATACAACAGAAGAAGAGCAGAGAGACTCCTCACTGTCTGCTATGGACCAGCCCACTGTCTGCTATGGACCAGCCCACTGTCTGCTATGGACCAGCCCACTGTCTGCTATGGACCAGCACACTGTCTGCTATGGACCAGGACACTGTCTGCTATGGACCAGCACGCTGTCTGCTATGGACCAGCACACTGTCTGCTATGGACCAGCACACTGTCTGCTATGGACCAGCACGCTGTCTGCTATGGACCAGCCCACTGTCTGCTATAGACCAGCACGCTGTCTGCTATGTACCAGCACACTGTCTGCTATGTACCAGCACACTGTCTGCTATGGACCAGCACACTGTCTGCTATGGACCAGCACACTGTCTGCTATGGACCAGCCCACTGTCTGCTATGGACCAGCACACTGTCTGCTATGGACCAGCACACTGTCTGCTATGGACCAGCCCACTGTCTGCTATGGACCAGCACACTGTCTGCTATGGACCAGCACACTGTCTGCTATGGACCAGCACACTGTCTGCTATGGACCAGCACACTGTCTGCTATGGACCAGCACACTGTCTGCTATGGACCAGCACACTGTCTGCTATGGACCAGCACGCTGTCTGCTATGGACCAGCCCACTGTCTGCTATGGATCAGCACACTGTCTGCTATGGATCAGCACACTGTCTGCTATGGACCAGCACACTGTCTGCTATGGACCAGCACACTGTCTGCTATGGACCAGCACGCTGTCTGCTATGGATCAGCCCACTGTCTGCTATGGACCAGCACACTGTGTGCTATGGACCAGCACACTGTCTGCTATGGACCAGCACACTGTCTGCTATGGACCAGCACACTGTCTGCTATGGACCAGCACACTGTCTGCTATGGACCAGCCCACTGTCTGCTATGGACCAGCACACTGTCTGCTATGGACCAGCCCACTGTCTGCTATGGACCAGCACACTGTCTGCTATGGACCAGCACACTGTCTGCTATGGATCAGCCCACTGTCTGCTATGGACCAGCACACTGTCTGCTATGGATCAGCACACTGTCTGCTATAGACCAGCACACTGTCTGCTATGGACCAGCACACTGTCTGCTATGGATCAGCACACTGTCTGCTATAGACCAGCACGCTGTCTGCTATGTACCAGCACACTGTCTGCTATGGATCAGCCCACTGTCTGCTATGGACCAGCACACTGTCTGCTATGGATCAGCCCACTGTCTGCTATGGACCAGCCCACTGTCTGCTATGGACCAGCCCACTGTCTGCTATGGACCAGCCCGCTGTCTGCTATGGACCAGCACGCTGTCTGCTATGGACCAGCACACTGTCTGCTATGGACCAGCACACTGTCTGCTATGGACCAGCACACTGTCTGCTATGGACCAGCACACTGTCTGCTATGGACCAGCACACTGTCTGCTATGGACCAGCACACTGTCTGCTATGGACCAGCCCACTGTCTGCTATGGACCAGCACACTGTCTGCTATGGACCAGCACGCTGTCTGCTATGGACCAGCACACTGTCTGCTATGGACCAGCACACTGTCTGCTATGGACCAGCACACTGTCTGCTATGGACCAGCACACTGTCTGCTATGGACCAGCCCACTGTCTGCTATGGACCAGCACACTGTCTGCTATGGACCAGCACGCTGTCTGCTATGGACCAGACCAGCACTGTCTGCTATGGACCAGCCCACACTGTCTGCTATGGACCAGCACACTGTCTGCTATGGACCAGCCCACTGTCTGCTATGGACCAGCACACTGTCTGCTATGGACCAGCACACTGTCTGCTATGGACCAGCACTGTCTGCTATGGACCAGCACACAGCTGGTGGACCAGCACGCTGTCTGCTATGGACCAGCACACTGTCTGCTATGGACCAGCACACTGTCTGCTATGGACCAGCACACTGTCTGCTATGGACCAGCACACTGTCTGCTATGGACCAGCACACTGTCTGCTATGGACCAGCACACTGTCTGCTATGGACCAGCACACTGTCTGCTATGGACCAGCACACTGTCTGCTATGGACCAGCCCACTGTCTGCTATGGACCAGCACACTGTCTGCTATGGACCAGCACACTGTCTGCTATGGACCAGCACGCTGTCTGCTATGGACCAGCACACTGTCTGCTATGGACCAGCACACTGTCTGCTATGGACCAGCACACTGTCTGCTATGGACCAGCCCACTGTCTGCTATGGACCAGCACACTGTCTGCTATGGACCAGCACACTGTCTGCTATGGACCAGCCCACTGTCTGCTATGGACCAGCACACTGTCTGCTATGGACCAGCACACTGTCTGCTATGGACCAGCCCACTGTCTGCTATGGACCAGCACGTGTATGTACCAGCATCACTGTCTGTATGGTGCCCACTGTCTGATGGGACCTCAGCAGACACTGTCTGCTATGGACCAGCACAAGGAGACCTACCAGTGTCTGGCATCAACTGATGGTGATACTGAGGACCCTCTCCCAGACCCTGAAGGACTACCAGACACACCAACTGATGGTGACACTGAGGACACTCTCCCAGACCCTGAAGGAATACCAGACACACCAACTGATGGTGATACCGAGGACCCTCTCCCAGACCCTGAAGGAATACCAGACACACCAAGTGATGGTGATACTGAGGACCCTCTCCCAGACCCTGAAGGACTACCAGACACACCAACTGATGGTGATACTGAGGACCCTCTCCCAGACCCTGAATGACTACCAGACACACCAACTGATGGTGATACTGAGGACCCTCTCCCAGACCCTGAAGGACTACCAGACCCACCAACTGATGGTAACTCAAGCTTCATTTTCACAACCATATTCAGACATGGACCAAATCTAAATATTTTTATTGACAGTAAATATAACATATACATACATATATATACAGTGGGAGAACAAGTATTTGATACACTGCCGATTTTGCAGGTTTCCATACTTACAAAGCATGTAGAGGTCTGTCATTTTTATCATAGGTAACACTTCAACTGTGAGAGATGGAATCTAAAACAAAAATCCAGAAAATCACATTGTATAATATTTAAGTAATTAATGTGCATTTTAGGCAGGCAATATTCGGCTCCTGATTGGTTGTGAAATGCCAGACCGATCCGCAAACTCCCGTTGGAATGTTCCGGTGGCCAGAAATCCCAAGGTGGAGAGGACTTGGGTACGCACTGGGATGGTGCGTTTCATCTCCCTTTTCTAAGACTGGACAGAGTTTGGTTACAGAGATACAATAAAATATGCCTTGGAAAACTAAGTCTACTAATAAGCCAAGCGTCGCTCTCTGCAAAAATATGTCTCATTGTAAACACGCTCCCTGCACAATGCAGCTGGGTCAGATCCTCCACCAAGTCATAATGCCTCATGATGCAGCTGGGTCAGATCCTCCACCAAGTCATAATGCCTCATGATGCAGCTGGGTCAGATCCTCCACCAAGTCACAATGCCTCATGATGCAGCTGGGTCAGATCCTCCACCAAGTCACAATGCCTCATGATGCAGCTGGGTCAGATCCTCCACCAAGTCATAATGCCTCATGATGCAGCTGGGTCAGATCCTCCACCAAGTCATAATGCCTCATGATGCAGCTGGGTCAGATCCTCCACCAAGTCATAATGCCTCATGATGCAGCTGGGTCAGATCCTCCACCAAGTCATAATGCCTCATGATGCAGCTGGGTCAGATCCTCCACCAAGTCACAATGCCTCATGATGCAGCTGGGTCAGATCCTCCACCAAGTCACAATGCCTCATGATGCAGCTGGGTCAGATCCTCCACCAAGTCATAATGCCTCATGATGCAGCTGGGTCAGATCCTCCACCAAGTCACAATGCCTCATGCAGCTGGGTCAGATCCTCCACCAAGTCATAATGCCTCATGGTCAGATCCTCCACCAAGTCATAATGCCTCATGATGCAGCTGGGTCAGATCCTCCAATGCCTCATGATGCAGCTGGGTCAGATCCTCCACCAAGTCATAATGCCTCATGATGCAGCTGGGTCAGATCCTCCACCAAGTCACAATGCCTCAGTGTTGCCTTTTTATATAATTTAACAGGTTTAACTCAATTTCCTCCAACCTTACATACCACTCTCTTTCTAATTCACTTTTATTATTCAATTAGGCTTAAATGGTTTCATGTTTATAGAATTCGATAGAAAACTATTAGTAGTTTTAAAATAAATAAAATAAATACATGAATAAACTATTCATGTATTATATTTTTTCTTCTTAGTTTTATGATTTGGTCCAGTATGTCAATCCTTTCTCTATTTTGGTGGATGGTATTTCACTATGCAGTTAGGCTGATTTCATCCTCCCCAGTCATAAGGTGCTGTGTCATAATGCCTCATGACGCAGGGTCAATGCCTCATGATGGTGTGCTTCAATGCCTTGATACACTCATTCTCAAGTAGTAGTACATGATGCATTGATAAAAGGATCAGATCCTCCACCAAGTCATAATGCCTCATGATGCATAAGTTTATGCCTCATGAAGCTGGGTCAGACTTCTGTGATCTGGGTCAGTAGGCAACATGGATAAATGAGGTCCCAGGGCCTCCACTTCCTGCTTCTTCGCCTGATCATCTGAGACCAGCCACCCCGACAGCTGATTAAATTGAGGAGTTTTTTCGGTCTGTAATAAAGCCCTTTTGTGGGGGGAAATGATTTCTAATTGGCTGGGCCTTCCCAGGCCCACCTATGGCTGCGTGCCTGCCCAGTTAGGTGAAATCCATAGATTAGGGCCAAATTAATTCATTATATGAACTGTAACTCAGTAAAATCGTTGAAATTGGCGCATGTTGCATTTTTACATTTTTGTTTCAGCAAACGACCTGAACGCTTGAAAAAATAAAATAAGAAAAGTGACCCTCCCCTATAATTAAAACAGGAAGTGGATAACATGTCTACCGTTTACCCTCAACAGAGCCTTTGATATGCCATTTTATATACTGTTCTTCCTCTTGTAATCATTACAAAGCAGGACTTTTGATCAGGGCTGCTGGCCAGAGGGTTGTGGGTTCAGACCACAGAGGACAAGAGTAGGAGTGGAGTGTTTAGGAGTCTGAGAGTAGGACATGGAAAGATCTTTATAGTAAAATCATCGCCTATTTGCAGATCCAACAAAAAAAATTGCCTTTATGAACATTTTTTGCAAGTCTACATAATTTAACATATTAGCAGAATATATTTTAATACAAATGACCAAATTCCAGGCTAAGAATGGACCGAGAGATAGGCATATGTGTTCATCTTATCATTTTTGTTTCTCCAATGCCAAATCACTGTGTCTTGTTTGAAACAAAACTGTCCTTGTTTGAAAATCATTTTTATCTGAGACATTCATCAGGAATCTGACCTGGTACTGGGTTCAGAAAGAGGGCCTACCTTTCCACCCCAGACAGAGTAGGACCTACCTTTCCACCCCCCAGACAGAGTAGGACCTACCTTTCCACCCCAGACAGAGTAGGACCTACCTTTCCACCCCAGACAGAGTAGGTCCTACCTTTCCACCCCAGACAGAGTAGGGCCTACCTTTCCACCCCAGACAGAGTAGGACCTACCTTTCCACCCCAGACAGAGTAGGCCCTACCTTTCCACCCCAGACAGAGTAGGACCTACCTTTCCACCCCAGACAGAGTAGGTCCTACCTTTCCACCCCAGACAGAGTAGGACCTACCTTTCCACCCCAGACAGAGTAGGCCTACCTTTCCACCCCAGACAGCAGTATGATGACAGCAGTATGATAGTATGACAGTATGACAGCAGTATGATGACTAACTACACTATATACACAGCAGTATGATGACTAACTACACTTTACACAGCAGTATGATGACTAACTTCCTACCCCATACAGCAGTATGATGACTAACTTTACACTATATTTCCACAGCAGTATGATCACTAACTACACTATATATACAGCATTATAATGACTAACTACACTATATATACAGCATTATAATGACTAACTACACTATATATACAGCAGTATGATGACTAACTACACTATATATACAGCAGTATGTTGACTAACTACACTATATATACAGCAGTATGTAGACTAACTACACTTTATATACAGCAGTATGATGACTAACTACACTATATACCCCAGCAGTATGTAGACTAACTACACTATATCCACCCCAGTATGATGACTAACTACACTATATATACCCCAGATGATGACTAACTACACTATATATACAGCAGTATGATGACTAACTACACTATATTTCCACAGCAGTATGATGACTAACTACACTATATACCCCAGACAGTATGATGACTAACTACACTATATATACAGACAGTATGATGACTAACTTTACACTATATATACAGCAGTACCTTTGATGACTAACTACACTATATATACACAGCAGTATGATGACTAACTACACTATATATACAGCAGTATGATGACTAACTACACTATATATACAGCAATATGATGACTAACTACCTTTATACAGCAGTATGATGACTAACTACACTATATATACAGCAGTATGATGACTAACTACACTATATTACAGCAGTATGATGACTAACTACACTATATATACAGCAGTATGATGACTAACTTTACACTATCTATGTAGACTAACCTACACTATATATATACAGCAGTATGATGACTAACTACACTATATATATACAGCAGTATGTAAACTAACTACATCATATATACAGCAGTATGTAGACTAACTACATTATATATACAGACAGTATGTAGACTAACTACATTATATATACAGCAGTATGATGACTAACTACACTATATATACAGCAGTATGATGACTAACTACACTATATATACAGCAGTATGATGACTAACTACACTATCTATGTAGACTAACTACACTATATATATACAGCAGTATGTAGACTAACTACATTATATATACAGCAGTATGTAGACTAACTACATTATATATACAGCAGTATGTAGACTACATTATATATACAGCAGTATGTAGACTAACTACATTATATATACAGCAGTATGTAGACTACATTATATATACAGCAGTATGTAGACTAACTACATTATACAGCAGTATGTGGACTAACTACATTATATATACAGCAGTATGTAGACTAACTACATTATATATACAGCAGTATGATGACTAACTACACTATATATACAGCAGTATGTAGACTAACTACACTATATATACCACAGTATGATGACTAACTACACTATATATACAGCAGTATGATGACTAACTACACTATATATACAGCAGTATGATGACTAACTACACTATATATACAGCAGTATGATGACTAACTACACTATATATACAGCAGTATGATGACTAACTACACTATATATACAGCAGTATGATGACTAACTACACTATATATACAGCAGTATGATGACTAACTACACTATATATACAGCAGTATGATGACTAACTACACTATATATACAGCAGTATGATGACTAACTACACTATATATACAGCAGTATGATGACTAACTACACTATATATACAGCAGTATGATGACTAACTACACTATCTATGTAGACTAACTACACTATATATATACAGCAGTATGATGACTAACTACACTATATATACAGCAGTATGATAACTAACTACACTATATATACAGCAGTATGATGACTAACTACACTATATATACAGCAGGATGTGGACTAACTACACTATATATACAGCAGTATGATGACTAACTACACTATATATACAGCAGTATGATGACTAACTACACTATATATACAGCAGTATGATGACTAACTACACTATATATACAGCAGTATGATGACTAACTACACTATATATACAGCAGTATGATGACTAACTACACTATATATACAGCAGTATGATGACTAACTACACTATATATACAGCAGTATGATGACTAACTACACTATATATACAGCAGTATGATGACTAACTACACTATCTATGTAGACTAACTACACTATATATATACAGCAGTATGATGACTAACTACACTATATATACAGCAGTATGTAGACTAACTACATTACATATACAGCAGTATGTAGACTAACTACATTATATATACAGCAGTATGATGACTAACTACATTATATATACAGCAGTATGTAGACTAACTACATTATATATACAGCAGTATGATGACTAACTACACTATATATACAGCAGTATGATGACTAACTACATTATATATACAGCAGTATGTAGACTAACTACATTATATATACAGCAGTATGTAGACTAACTACATTATATATACAGCAGTATGTAGACTAACTACATTATATATACAGCAGTATGTAGACTAACTACATTATATATACAGCAGTATGTAGACTAACTACATTATATATACAGCAGTATGTAGACTAACTACATTATATATACAGCAGTATGTGGACACCCCTTCAAATGAGTGGATTCGGCTATTTCAACCACACCTGTTGCTGACAGGCCCTGTCCTGTTTCAGCATGACAATGCCCCCCGGTGCACAAAGCGAGGTTTTAACTTAACAGCCCTTCACTGACACGGAGAAAGGCTATTTAAAGAGTGTATGGTGGGTGGAGGAAATTACCTACACGTCTATGGATATAGCAGCTTATAGCCAGGTAGGACCAACTCTTCTTTCTTAAACAGGAAGACATAGGCTCAAACACAAAGCCCTCGTTGTTAGTAGAGTCTAATTAAAATGAAGATGTTTTAAATTAATTGTACCTACTGGAATGTGCCTACTTTCAGCACCGTGAGTTGTCTGAGTGATTGTGGCAGCTGCTGCTTCACGTTTCAAAACCACAATGTCAGTTACAAGAATCTGTCTTAATGTGAGGTCAATAACTCAATAACCCAAGTGCATGTTTTGGGACTGGGCCTAAACACACATTATTTTCAGATGCGAGCCTTCGACTCTCCTCCTGAACTACCACTGGAGACCTATACGGCGCTGTCATTGGTTAATAAAGGAGCACGCAAAAACAACAACGTTTTGAGGGTGGTTTTAGTACAAATCAGTTTTATGTTTAGAAATGATAATGGATCTACATTGTATACAGTTTCTTGACTGTGTTCAACTTACTAATAATCACCTAAATGAAAGCTTCAAATGAAGCCACCCTCAGGCCAGGAAGAGCAGAGCAGGCTGGGGATCAGGGTGGGGATAGCCATGTCAGTGTGTGGTGCGGCCTAGTTTTATTCACAACATCCCAGCAGCACGGAAACACTCAGGAAGGAAGTACATTTTCATAGATATATAACTTTGCTATGTGCTTCTATGAGAATCAAGAAGGTTACTTTGTTAAGCCTGCTGTATAACTATAACCTGCTGTATAACTATAACCTGCTGTATAACCTGCTGTATAACTATAACCTGCTGTATAACCTGCTGTATAACTATAACCTGCTGTATAACCTGCTGTATAACCTGCTGTATAACTATAACCTGCTGTATAACTATAACCTGCTGTATAGCCTGCTGTATAACTATAACCTGCTGTATAACCTGCTGTATAACCTGCTGTATAACTATAACCTGCTGTATAACCTGCTGTATAACTATAACCTGCTGTATAACCTGCTGTATAACTATAACCTGCTGTATAACCTGCTGTATAACCTGCTGTATAACTATAACCTGCTGTATAACCTGCTGTATAACTATAACCTGCTGTATAACCTGCTGTATAACTATAACCTGCTGTATAACCTGCTGTATAACTATAACCTGCTGTATAACCTGCTGTATAACTATAACCTGCTGTATAACCTGCTGTATAACTATAACCTGCTGTATAACCTGCTGTATAACTATAACCTGCTGTATAACCTGCTGTATAACTATAACCTGCTGTATAACTATAACCTGCTGTATAACTATAACCTGCTGTATAACCTGCTGTATAACCTGCTGTATAACCTGCTGTATAACTATAACCTGCTGTATAACTATAACCTGCTGTATAACTATAACCTGCTGTATAACTATAACCTGCTGTATAACCTGCTGTATAACTATACCCTGCTGTATAACTATACCCTGCTGTATAACTATAACCTGCTGTATAACTATAACCTGCTGTATAACTATAACCTGCTGTATAACCTGCTGTATAACTATACCCTGCTGTATAACTATAACCTGCTGTATAACCTGCTGTATAACTATAACCTGCTGTATAACCTGCTGTATAACTATAACCTGCTGTATAACCTGCTGTATAACTATAACCTGCTGTATAACCTGCTGTATAACCTGCTCTATAACTATAACCTGCTGTATAACCTGCTGTATAACTATAACCTGCTGTATAACTATACCCTGCTGTATAACCTGCTGTATAACCTGCTGTATAACCTGCTGTATAACCTGCTGTATAACTATAACCTGCTGTATAACCTGCTGTATAACTATACCCTGCTGTATAACCTGCTGTATAACCTGCTGTATAACTATACCCTGCTGTATAACTATACCCTGCTGTATAACCTGCTGTATAACTATACCCTGCTGTATAACTATAACCTGCTGTATAACCTGCTGTATAACCTGCTGTATAACCTGCTGTATAACTATAACCTGCTGTATAACCTGCTGTATAACTATACCCTGCTGTATAACCTGCTGTATAACCTGCTGTATAACTATACCCTGCTCTATAACTATACCCTGCTGTATAACCTGCTGTATAACCTGCTGTATAACTATACCCTGCTGTATAACTATAACCTGCTGTATAACTATACCCTGCTGTATAACCTGCTGTATAACCTGCTGTATAACTATACCCTGCTGTATAACTATACCCTGCTGTATAACCTGCTGTATAACTATACCCTGCTGTATAACTATACCCTGCTGTATAACCTGCTGTATAACCTGCTGTATAACCTGCTGTATAACTATACCCTGCTGTATAACTATAACCTGCTGTATAACTATACCCTGCTGTATAACCTGCTGTATAACTATACCCTGCTGTATAACTATACCCTGCTGTATAACCTGCTGTATAACTATACCCTGCTGTATAACCTGCTGTATAACCTGCTGTATAACTATACCCTGCTGTATAACTATACCCTGCTGTATAACCTGCTGTATAACTATACCCTGCTGTATAACTATACCCTGCTGTATAACCTGCTGTATAACCTGCTGTATAACTATACCCTGCTGTATACCCTGCTGTATAACCTGCTGTATAACTATAACCTGCTGTATAACCTGCTGTATAACTATACCCTGCTGTATAACCTGCTGTATAACCTGCTGTATACCCTGCTGTATAACCTGCTGTATAACTATACCCTGCTGTATAACTATACCCTGCTGTATAACTATAACCTGCTGTATAACCTGCTGTATAACTATAACCTGCTGTATAACCTGCTGTATAACCTGCTGTATAACTATACCCTGCTGTATAACCTGCTGTATAACTATACCCTGCTGTATAACCTGCTGTATAACCTGCTGTATAACCTGCTGTATAACTATAACCTGCTGTATAACCTGCTGTATAACTATAACCTGCTGTATAACTATAACCTGCTGTATAACTATAACTTGCTTTATAACCTGCTGTATAACCTGCTGTATAACTATAACCTGCTGTATAACCTGCTGTATAACTATAACCTGCTGTATAACCTGCTGTATAACTATACCCTGCTGTATAACCTGCTGTATAACTATAACCTGCTGTATAACTATAACCTGCTGTATAACCTGCTGTATAACTATAACCTGCTGTATAACCTGCTGTATAACCTGCTGTATAACTATAACCTGCTGTATAACCTGCTGTATAACTATAACCTGCTGTATAACCTGCTGTATAACCTGCTGTATAACTATACCCTGCTGTATAACCTGCTGTATAACTATACCCTGCTGTATAACCTGCTGTATAACTATACCCTGCTGTATAACCTGCTGTATAACCTGCTGTATAACCTGCTGTATAACTATAACCTGCTGTATAACCTGCTGTATAACTATAACCTGCTGTATAACTATAACCTGCTGTATAACCTGCTGTATAACTATAACCTGCTGTATAACTATAACCTGCTGTACAACCTGCTGTATAACTATAACCTGCTGTATAACCTGCTGTATAACTATAACCTGCTGTATAACCTGCTGTATAACCTGCTGTATAACCTGCTGTATAACTATAACCTGCTGTATAACCTGCTGTATAACTATAACCTGCTGTATAACCTGCTGTATAACTATAACCTGCTGTATAACCTGCTGTATAACCTGCTGTATAACTATAACCTGCTGTATAACTATAACCTGCTGTATAACCTGCTGTATAACCTGCTGTATAACCTGCTGTATAACTATAACCTGCTGTATAGCCCACAGGCTATGGATCATTTGATTGAGACCATACTGCATAGCCTGTAAGCTCATTTGATATTATCTGACATCAATATCTAGCCTAATAATGATCAACTCATTCTAAAATACTAAGAAATATTGGAATGTCATCATCATTACAAATGACATGACCCTCCCCTGTGCTAAAACAAATACTAAACACAAAGCATGCCACCTCCCCCATTTCCCTCCAGGTTACCAACCTGTAAATAATGATCCCTCCTAAACAGTGTTTTAGTAACAAAATATCATTATTTTGAATCTGTATCTCTATAAATAGTGCAGGAAATGGAGATACATGCTGTGTTGTTCTTGTCATTTCCCAGGACATATCCCCGACCACATGAATACCTTAATGTGTCTGAGCTGCCAGCGGTTTGGGACTGGAGAAACGTTGAGGGGAGAAACTATGCCAGCATCACGAGGAACCAACACATTCCACAGTACTGCGGCTCGTGCTGGGCCATGGGATCTAGCAGTGCAATTGCCGGTAATTTCTCCTCCACAATGTTATACAATGTTGCCAATAATACACATTTGACCATTTCTGGACTGATATAACTCACTAACTTGTTACAATGTAACAATGAACTTAACATGAACTATTAACTAGTTACAATGTAACAACATTGTAACAATGATCTTTAACGTGAACTATTAACTAGTAACAATGTAACAACATTGTAACAATGATCTTTAACGTGAACTATTAACTAGTTACAATGTAACAACATTGTAACAATGATCTTAACATGAACTATTAACTAGTTACAATGTAACAACATTGTAACAATGATCTTAACATGAACTATTAACTAGTTACAATGTAACAACATTGTAACAATGATCTTAACATGAACTATTAACTAGTTACAATGTAACAACATTGTAACAATGATCTTTAACGTGAACTATTAACTAGTTACAATGTAACAACATTGTAACAATGATCTTAACGTGAACTATTAACTAGTTACAATGTAACAACATTGTAACAATGATCTTAACATGAACTATTAACTAGTTACAATGTAACAACATTGTAACAATGATCTTAACATGAACTATTAACTAGTTACAATGTAACAACATTGTAACAATGATCTTAACATGAACTATTAACTAGTAACAATGTAACAACATTGTAACAATGATCTTAACGTGAACAATTAACTAGTTACAATGTAACAATGATCTTAACATGAACTATTAACTAGTTACAATGTAACAACATTGTAACAATGATCTTAACATGAACTATTAACTAGTTACAATGTAACAACATTGTAACAATGATCTTAACATGAACTATTAACTAGTTACAATGTAACAACATTGTAACAATGATCTTTAACGTGAACTATTAACTAGTTACAATGTAACAACATTGTAACAATGATCTTTAACGTGAACAATTAACGTGTTACAAATGTGACAATTCACAAGCTGTCATTATTGTTACAAATGTCACTCCAGATTATGTTTTTACAGGCTAACCTTACGATAACAGTGATCTGATAAACTTATTTACACTCATGCCTCTATCATATCAATACATTTGTTGACGTAAACTTATTTACAGTCATGCCTCTATCATATCAATACATTTGATATCAATACATTTGTTGACATTTGTTGTTTTTCTCCCCCCCCAGACCGTATCAACATCAAGCGTGGTGGTACGTGGCCGTCAGCCTATCTGTCCGTCCAGAACGTGATAGACTGTGGCCATGCTGGGTCCTGCTACGGAGGAGACCACACAGGGGTGTACCAATACGCTCACCAGAAGGGCATCCCCGACGAGACATGCAACAACTATCAGGCTAAGAACCAAAGTAGGGCCGATAACATGGCTTTTAACATTTTGGTCACCTGATTTGGGTGACAAGAGATGAGTTTTTCTAACTATTTTTCTGTACACATTAGTTTAAGGCAGTGCACTATGGGGGAGAGGGTGCATGGATTGTTACATTTGAATTTTGTCTCATAGCAACATCACTCATCCTTGTGCATAATTTCCATTCACAAATACACTTTGGCAGTTTCCATCCCTCGCCCTTGTGATCTCTCTCAACCAGTGAGCTCTATGTTCTACAGAGTGTGATCTCTCTCAACCAGTGAGCTCTATGTTCTACAGAGTGTGATCTCTCTCAACCAGTGAGCTCTATGTTCTACAGAGTGTGATCTCTCTCAACCAGTGAGCTCTATGTTCTACAGAGTGTGATCTCTCTCAACCAGTGAGCTCTATGTTCTACAGAGTGTGAGCTGTTCAACTAGTGAGCTCTATGTTCTACAGAGTGTGATCTCTCTCAACCAGTGAGCTCTATGTTCTACAGAGTGTGATCTCTCTCAACCAGTGAGCTCTATGTTCTACAGAGTGTGAGCTCTCTCAACCAGTGAGCTCTATGTTCTACAGAGTGTGATCTCTCTCAACCAGTGAGCTCTATGTTCTACAGAGTGTGATCTCTCTCAACCAGTGAGCTCTATGTTCTACAGAGTGTGAGCTCTCTCAACCAGTGAGCTCTATGTTCTACAGAGTGTGATCTCTCTCAACCAGTGAGCTCTATGTTCTACAGAGTGTGAGCTGTTCAACCAGTGAGCTCTATGTTCAGCTGTTCAACCAGTGAGCTCTATGTTCTACAGAGTGTGAGCTGTTCAACCAGTGAGCTCTATGTTCTACAGAGTGTGATCTCTCTCAACCAGTGAGCTCTATGTTCTACAGAGTGTGAGCTGTTCAACCAGTGAGCTCTATGTTCTACAGAGTGTGAGCTGTTCAACCAGTGAGCTCTATGTTCTACAGAGTGTGAGCTGTTCAACCAGTGAGCTCTATGTTCTACAGAGTGTGATCTCTCTCAACCAGTGAGCTCTATGTTCTACAGAGTGTGAGCTGTTCAACCAGTGAGCTCTATGTTCTACAGAGTGTGAGCTGTTCAACCAGTGAGCTCTATGTTCTACAGAGTGTGAGCTGTTCAACCAGTGAGCTCTATGTTCTACAGAGTGTGATCTCTCTCAACCAGTGAGCTCTATGTTCTACAGAGTGTGATCTCTCTCAACCAGTGAGCTCTATGTTCTACAGAGTGTGATCTCTCTCAACCAGTGAGCTCTATGTTCTACAGAGTGTGATCTCTCTCAACCAGTGAGCTCTATGTTCTACAGAGTGTGATCTCTCTCAACCAGTGAGCTCTATGTTCTACAGAGTGTGATCTCTCTCAACCAGTGAGCTCTATGTTCTACAGAGTGTGAGCTTTTCAACCAGTGAGCTCTATGTTCTACAGAGTGTGATCTCTCTCAACCAGTGAGCTCTATGTTCTACAGAGTGTGATCTCTCTCAACCAGTGAGCTCTATGTTCTACAGAGTGTGAGCTCTCTCAACCAGTGAGCTCTATGTTCTACAGAGTGTGATCTCTCTCAACCAGTGAGCTCTATGTTCTACAGAGTGTGAGCTGTTCAACCAGTGAGCTCTATGTTCTACAGAGTGTGAGCTGTTCAACCAGTGAGCTCTATGTTCTACAGAGTGTGAGCTGTTCAACCAGTGAGCTCTATGTTCTACAGAGTGTGATCTCTCTCAACCAGTGAGCTCTATGTTCTACAGAGTGTGAGCTGTTCAACCAGTGAGCTCTATGTTCTACAGAGTGTGAGCTGTTCAACCAGTGAGCTCTATGTTCTACAGAGTGTGAGCTGTTCAACCAGTGAGCTCTATGTTCTACAGAGTGTGATCTCTCTCAACCAGTGAGCTCTATGTTCTACAGAGTGTGAGCTGTTCAACCAGTGAGCTCTATGTTCTACAGAGTGTGAGCTGTTCAACCAGTGAGCTCTATGTTCTACAGAGTGTGAGCTGTTCAACCAGTGAGCTCTATGTTCTACAGAGTGTGAGCTGTTCAACCAGTGAGCTCTATGTTCTACAGAGTGTGAGCTGTTCAACCAGTGAGCTCTATGTTCTACAGAGTGTGATCTCTCTCAACCAGTGAGCTCTATGTTCTACAGAGTGTGATCTCTCTCAACCAGTGAGCTCTATGTTCTACAGAGTGTGATCTCTCTCAACCAGTGAGCTCTATGTTCTACAGAGTGTGATCTCTCTCAACCAGTGAGCTCTATGTTCTACAGAGTGTGATCTCTCTCAACCAGTGAGCTCTATGTTCTACAGAGTGTGATCTCTCTCAACCAGTGAGCTCTATGTTCTACAGAGTGTGAGCTTTTCAACCAGTGAGCTCTATGTTCTACAGAGTGTGATCTCTCTCAACCAGTGAGCTCTATGTTCTACAGAGTGTGATCTCTCTCAACCAGTGAGCTCTATGTTCTACAGAGTGTGAGCTCTCTCAACCAGTGAGCTCTATGTTCTACAGAGTGTGATCTCTCTCAACCAGTGAGCTCTATGTTCTACAGAGTGTGATCTCTCTCAACCAGTGAGCTCTATGTTCTACAGAGTGTGATCTCTCTCAACCAGTGAGCTCTATGTTCTACAGAGTGTGATCTCTCTCAACCAGTGAGCTCTATGTTCTACAGAGTGTGAGCTTTTCAACCAGTGAGCTCTATGTTCTACAGAGTGTGATCTCTCTCAACCAGTGAGCTCTATGTTCTACAGAGTGTGATCTCTCTCAACCAGTGAGCTCTATGTTCTACAGAGTGTGAGCTCTCTCAACCAGTGAGCTCTATGTTCTACAGAGTGTGATCTCTCTCAACCAGTGAGCTCTATGTTCTACAGAGTGTGAGCTGTTCAACCAGTGAGCTCTATGTTCTACAGAGTGTGAGCTGTTCAACCAGTGAGCTCTATGTTCTACAGAGTGTGAGCTGTTCAACCAGTGAGCTCTATGTTCTACAGAGTGTGATCTCTCTCAACCAGTGAGCTCTATGTTCTACAGAGTGTGAGCTGTTCAACCAGTGAGCTCTATGTTCTACAGAGTGTGATCTCTCTCAACCAGTGAGCTCTATGTTCTACAGAGTGTGAGCTGTTCAACCAGTGAGCTCTATGTTCTACAGAGTGTGAGCTGTTCAACCAGTGAGCTCTATGTTCTACAGAGTGTGATCTCTCTCAACCAGTGAGCTCTATGTTCTACAGAGTGTGAGCTGTTCAACCAGTGAGCTCTATGTTCTACAGAGTGTGAGCTGTTCAACCAGTGAGCTCTATGTTCTACAGAGTGTGATCTCTCTCAACCAGTGAGCTCTATGTTCTACAGAGTGTGAGCTGTTCAACCAGTGAGCTCTATGTTCTACAGAGTGTGAGCTGTTCAACCAGTGAGCTCTATGTTCTACAGAGTGTGAGCTGTTCAACCAGTGAGCTCTATGTTCTACAGAGTGTGAGCTGTTCAACCAGTGAGCTCTATGTTCTACAGAGTGTGATCTCTCTCAACCAGTGAGCTCTATGTTCTACAGAGTGTGATCTCTCTCAACCAGTGAGCTCTATGTTCTACAGAGTGTGATCTCTCTCAACCAGTGAGCTCTATGTTCTACAGAGTGTGATCTCTCTCAACCAGTGAGCTCTATGTTCTACAGAGTGTGATCTCTCTCAACCAGTGAGCTCTATGTTCTACAGAGTGTGATCTCTCTCAACCAGTGAGCTCTATGTTCTACAGAGTGTGAGCTTTTCAACCAGTGAGCTCTATGTTCTACAGAGTGTGATCTCTCTCAACCAGTGAGCTCTATGTTCTACAGAGTGTGATCTCTCTCAACCAGTGAGCTCTATGTTCTACAGAGTGTGAGCTCTCTCAACCAGTGAGCTCTATGTTCTACAGAGTGTGATCTCTCTCAACCAGTGAGCTCTATGTTCTACAGAGTGTGATCTCTCTCAACCAGTGAGCTCTATGTTCTACAGAGTGTGAGCTGTTCAACCAGTGAGCTCTATGTTCTACAGAGTGTGATCTCTCTCAACCAGTGAGCTCTATGTTCTACAGAGTGTGATCTCTCTCAACCAGTGAGCTCTATGTTCTACAGAGTGTGAGCTGTTCAACCAGTGAGCTCTATGTTCTACAGAGTGTGAGCTGTTCAACCAGTGAGCTCTATGTTCTACAGAGTGTGAGCTGTTCAACCAGTGAGCTCTATGTTCTACAGAGTGTGAGCTGTTCAACCAGTGAGCTCTATGTTCTACAGAGTGTGAGCTGTTCAACCAGTGTGGGACGTGTTCCTCTGATGCGTGTGCTGTGGTGCAGAACTACACCCTGTGGAAGGTAGGAGACTACGGGGAGGTGTCAGGACGAAACCAGATGAAGGCTGAGATATACACCAATGGGCCAATCAGGTGAGATCTGTGTTCTTTGGTTCGTCATGTAAACATTTCTCTCAGTCTGAAGAACAAAATCACAAGTAAAAAAAAAAAATTAAATTTTAATTAATTTTAAAAAATCAAGAAGTAGAAAATAGGTTTTTCCCATTTTTTGAATCTCAAAATAATACAATCTTTTTGATATCAACAAAATGCCCTTTTTTTTTAGCCTTGAGTGTTGAAATGTATAACGTTAGCAATACGTACATACATGTAATACATGTCGTAAAATGTCCTTTGTAACTTGTGTTCTTGCTTTTGATAAACCTCATTCTCACGTTGTGGCTGTTGTTCCGTCCTCTCCTCAGCTGCGGTGTGATGGCTACAAAGGGCCTGGAGGCGTATCGTGGTGGTGTGTTTGCCGAGTTCCACCCCTTGTCTCTAATGAACCATATCATCTCAGTAGCAGGCTGGGGGGTGGCGGAGGACGGGACAGAGTACTGGGTGGTCCGCAACTCCTGGGGAGAACCTTGGGTTAGTCTCTCTTGTACATTACATTCATTATTTGACTCGTATGGAATATTTACTCATTGAAAGACTGGACAACATACACAATATGTACAAAAGTATGTGGACTCCCCTTCAAATGAGTGGATTCGGCTATTTCAGCCTCACCCGTTGCTGAGCACACCGCCATGCAATCTCCATAGACAAACCCTGGCAGTAGAATGGTCTTACTGAAGAGCTCAGTGACTTTCAACGTCCCAGAAAAGATGTCTGGGTTTAAACGTGTTCTATTGTACAGAAAGTGAATTGCTTAAGCAAGATGGCGCCGACAGTCATGACAGCCGACAGTTATGGCAGCTCTGCTTCCAGCTCCTAAGCAACTTTGCAGTAATTAGTTTTTTTTGTGCTCCATAACACCACCGACGGAGTGGATCCTTTGTTCGTACCCCCTCAGGGAAACTGGGGATTTTAACAAATTTGAGGAAAAAACTACCGAAGTTCTACCAACACATTGACTGTAGTACTCGCTCTGGAATAACATTGGACCACTGCTACTCAACTTTTCGAAATGCCAAGAAGGCGGACACCGAGGTCTTGCTTCCAGACAAGCTAAACACCTTCATCGCCCGCTTTTAGGATAACACGGTGCCACTGACTCGGCCCGCTACCAAAAGACTGTGCGCTCTCCTTCTCCGTGGCCGACGTGATCAAGACATTTAAACGTGTTAACCCTCGCAAGGCTACCGGCTCAGGTGGCATCCCCAGCCGCGTCCTCAGAGCATGCTGGAGCTGGCTGGAGTGTTAATTAACGGACATATTCAATCTCTCTCTATCCCAGTCTGTTTTCCCCACATGCTTCAAGATGACCACCATTGTTCCTGTACCCAAGAAAGCAAAGGTAACTGAACTAAATGACTATCGCCCCGTAGCACTCACTTCTGTCATCATGAAGTGCTTTGAGAGACTAGTCAAGGACCATATCACCTCCACCTTACCTGACACCCTAGACCCACTCCAATTTGCTTACCGCCCCATTCGATAGATCCACAGATGATGCAATCGCCATCACACCGCCCTATCCCGTCTGGACAAGAGGAATACCTATGTAAGAATGCTGTCCATTGACTACAGCTCAGCATTTAACACTATAGTACCCTCCAAGCTCATCATTCAGCTCAGGGCCCTGGCTCTAAACCCTGCCCTGTGAAACTGGATCCTGGACTTCCTGTCGGGCCACCCCCAGGTGGTAGGGTAGGTAACAACATCTCCAGTTCGCTGATCCTCAACACTGGGGCCCCACAAGCCCCCTTCTGTAGTCCCTGTTCACCCGTGACTGCGTGGCCACGCATGACTCCAACTTATCAAATGGTCCACACAGACAACCTCAGGAGGCTGAAGAAATTTGGCTTGGCCCCTAAAACCCCCACAGACTTTTACAGATGCACAATTGAGAGCATCTTGTTGGGCTGTATTACCGCCTGTTACAGCAACTGCACTGCCTGCAACCGCAGGACTCTCCAGAGGCAACAGTCTAGAAGGAGATCCCACATATGCTGAGCACTTGTTGGCTGCTTTTCCTTCACTCTGCGGTCCAACTCATTCCAAACATAAACATACAATTTGACTTGATTTGTTTTCATCAATTGATAGACAGAATTATATTACTCCCCAAGTAAAGTCAAAAATGTTTTGTCTCCGCGGCTAACTCAAATCAAATCAAATTGTATTTATCACATACACATGGTTAGCAGATGTTAATGCGAGTGTAGCGAAATGCTTGTGCTTCTAGTTCCGACAATGCAGTGATAACCAACAAGTAATCTAACTAACAATTCCAAAACTACTGTCTTATACACAGTGTAAGGGGATAAAGAATATGTACATAAAGATATATGAATGAGTGATGGTACAGGCTATAGAAGGTTGTAGTTCAGCCTCGGAATGTCAAAGAAACTTAACAATGACGCCTGTCTTCTGTTGCAACACTCACTACTGAGTTCCAAACTGCCTCTGGAAGCAACGTCAGCACAATAACTGTTCGTCGGGAGCTTCATGAAATGGGTTTCTATGGACGAGCAGCTGCATACAAGCCTAAGATCACCATGCGTAATGCCAAGCGTTGGCTGGAGTGGAGTAAATCTTGCCGCCATTGGACTCTGGAGCAGTGGAAACACGTTCTCTGGAGTGATGAATCACGCTTCACAATCTGGCAGTCCGACGGACAAATCTGGGTTTGCTACCTTCCCCAATGCCTGTAAAGTTTGGTGGAATAATGGTCTGGGGCTGTTTTTCCTTGTTCAGGCTCGGCCCCTTAGTTCAAGTGAAATATTAATGCTACAGCATACAATTACATTCTAGACGATTCTGTGACTCCAACTTTGTGGCAACAGTTTGGGGAAGGCTCTTTCCTGTTTCAGCATGAACAATGCCCCCGTGCACAAAGTGAGTTTCCTACAGAAATGGTTTGTTGAGATCAGTGTGAAGGGATTTGAATGGCCTGCACAGAGCCCTGACCTCAACCCCATCGAACACCTTCGGGATGAATTGGAACACCGACTGCGAGCCCGGCCTTAATCACTCAACATCAGAGCCCGACCTCACTAATGCTCTTGTGGCTGAATGAAAGCCTTTCCTGAAGAGTGGAGGCTGTTATAGCAGCAATGCTCCAACATCTAGTGGAAAGCCTTCTCAGAAGAGTGGAGGCTGTTATAGCAGCAATGTTCCAACATCTAGTGGAAAACCTTCCCAGAAGAGTGGAGGCTGTTATAGCAGCAATGTTCCAACATCTAGTGGAAAACCTTCCCAGAAGAGTGGAGGCTGTTATAGCAGCAATGTTCCTACATCTAGTGGAAAGCGTTCCCAGAAGAGTGGAGGCTGTTATAGCAGCAATGTTCCAACATCTAGTGGAAAGCCTTCCCAGAAGAGTAGAGGCTGTTATAGCAGCAATGTTCCTACATCTAGTGGAAAGCCTTCCCAGAAGAGTGGAGGCTGTTATAGCAGCAATGTTCCTACATCTAGTGGAAAGCCTTCCCAGAAGAGTGGAGGCTGTTATAGCAGCAATGTTCCAACATCTAGTGGAAAGCCTTCCCAGAAGAGTGGAGGCTGTTATAGCAGCAATGTTCCAACATCTAGTGGAAAGCCTTCCCAGAAGAGTGGAGGCTGTTATAGCAGCAATGTTCCAACATCTAGTGGAAAGCCTTCCCAGAAGAGTGGAGGCTGTTATAGCAGCAATGTTCCATCATCTAGTGGAAAGCCTTCCCAGAAGAGTGGAGGCTGTTATAGCAGCAATGTTCCAACATCTAGTGGAAAGCCTTCCCAGAAGAGTGGAGGCTGTTATAGCAGCAATGTTCCAACATCTAGTGGAAAGCCTTCCCAGAAGAGTGGAGGCTGTTATAGCAGCAATGTTCCAACATCTAATGGAAAGCCTCCCCAGAAGAGTGGAGGTTGTTATAGCAGCAATGTTCCAACATCTAGTGGAAAGCCTTCCCAGAAGAGTGGAGGCTGTTATAGCAGCAATGTTCCAACATCTAATGGAAAGCCTCCCCAGAAGAGTGGAGGTTGTTATAGCAGCAATGTTCCAACATCTAGTGGAAAGCCTTCCCTGAACAGTGGAGGCTGTTATAGCAGCAATGTTCCAACATCTAGTGGAAAGCCTTCCCTGAAGAGTGGAGGCTGTTATAGCAGCAATGTTCCAACATCTAGTGGAAAGCCTTCCCAGAAGAGTGGAGGCTGTTATAGCAGCAATGTTCCAACATCTAGTGGAAAGCCTTCCCTGAAGAGTGGAGGCTGTTATAGCAGCAATGTTCCAACATCTAGTGGAAAGCCTTCCCAGAAAAGTGGAGGCTGTTATAGCAGCAATGTTCCTACATCTAGTGGAAAGCCTTCCCAGAAGAGTGGAGGCTGTTATATCAGACAAGGGGGGAACAACTCCATATTAATGCCCATAATTTTGGAATGTGATGTTCGACGAACAGATGTCTACATACTGTTGGTCATGTAGTGTATGAGCTTCCCTTTCTGTTGTTCCTGTTTTGGATGATTTTATAACTGTGTCTTGTACTCATCTATACATCTATGATGTAAACATGGAGGGTAACGGTGTTTTGTTTTGGGTTTCTGCAGGGAGAGTACGGCTGGGCGAGGATCGTAACCAGTGCTTATAAAGGAGGGAAAGGTAACTGGTACAACCTGGCCATAGAGAAGAGCTGTGCTTACGGAGACCCCATCGTTACGTAGAGGACAAGAGGAAACGATCATAACCATAACCATCAGCCGACTGACCTGATCACTGAATATTAATACTGGAGAATACCGTGCTAAACCCAAAACACTTGATCTGTGCTGCCGTCAACAGGAAGTGGTGTCAAATGGTTCCCATAGTTGGACGTTCAAGTTGATAGGGACATCATTAAAAAAAACATCTTAGAGTCAAGATGCTGATCTAGGATCAGTTTAGCCTTTTAGATTGTAGTGAATAAGAACTACATGGACAGAGAGGATCTGATCCGAGATCAGCACTCCTACTGTGAGACGCTTTGTGAATATAGGACCTGGACGCTACCTCGTCCTTTATTAGTAGCCTCTCTCCTCCTCTCTCCTCCTCTCCTACCTCCTTCTCTCCTCCTCTCCTACCTTCTTCTCTCCTCCTCTCCTACCTCGTCCTTCATTTAGTAGCCTCTCCTAACTGCTCCTCTCTCCTCCTCTCCTACATCCTCCTCTCCTACCTCCTTCTCTCCTCCTCTCTCCTCCTCTCCTCTCTTCTCCTCTCCTACCTCCTCCTCTCCTCCTCTCCTCCTCTCTCCTCCTCTCTCCTCCTCTCCTACCTCTTCCTCTCTCCTCCTCTCCTACCTCCTCCTCTCTCCTCCTCTCCTACCTCCTCCTCTCCTACCTCTTCCTCTCTCCTCCTCTCCTACATCTTCCTCTCTCCTCCTCTCCTACCTCCTCCTCTCTCTCCTCCTCTCCCACCTCTTCCTCTCTCCTCCTCTCTCCTCCTCTCTCCTCCTCTCCTACCTCCTCCTCTCTCCTCCTCTCCTACCTCTTCCTCTCTCCTCCTCTCCTACCTCCTTCTCTCTCCTCTACTACCCCCTCCTCTCTCCTCCTCTCTCCTCCTCTCCTACCTCCTCCCTCTCTCCTCCTCTACTACCTCCTCCTCTCTCCTCCTCTACTACCTCCTCTCCTCCCCTCTCCTCCTCTACTACCTCCTCTCCTCTCTCCTCCCCTCTCCTCCTCTCCTACCTTCTCCTCTCTCCTCCTCTCCTACCTCCTCCTCTCCTCCTCCTCCTCCTCCTCTCCTCCACTACCTCCTCCTCTCTCCTCCTCTCTCCTACCTCCTCCTCCTCCTCTCTCCTCCTCTACCTCCTCCTCTCCTCCACTACCTCCTCCTCTCTCCTCCTCCACCTCCTCCTCTCCTACCTCCTCCTCTCCTCTCCTACCTCCTCCTCTCCTCTCCTCTCTCCTCCTCCTCCTCCTCCTCTACTACCTGGCCCTCTCTCCTCCTCCTCTCCCTCCTACCCTGGCCAGGGAGAGAGATGGATGGATAGACACATCTAAGATGCTTTTCTATCATTTATAGGTCAGGGTTTGTATTCATAAAGCAAACGAGTAGGAGTGCTGATCTAGGATCAGTGTAGCCTTTTAGATTGTTGTGAATAAGAACTACATGGACAGAGAGGATCTGATCTGAGATCAGCACTCCTACTGTGAGACGCTTTGTAAATAGGGGCAGTTCTCTGTAACTAATCGCTAACTTTCCACTGATATTAGGAGTTTAATCTGAACATTTGTTTCTCAGGCTATGGCTTTCAGCTGACTCAAGGTCCTGCGACGGACTCCTTTCAACTCAATGTTTCAGTCTTGTGACAAAACACAACGACACACTCATTCTGTACAGGGCTATTTAACTGGTGTTTATTAATTAACAAATGTCTTTGAAAGAATAAACAATGATTTTCTTTTTTTCTCCTCCATTTGGTTTGTAGTTTGTACAGCAAAACATGGCTCTAAACTAACCCGGTTTAAGCTGGTAATTGTACTTTAAAGCTGTTCATGGGTCAGGAAAGGTTCGGATGATCATGATAATCTGGTTAGTTACATTACGCTCCTGATCTTTTCTTAGATTGGATAGTTTGCCAATCTGAGTCCAGTCCTGATGGTCAAATCCCAGATACAAACTAATCTCTACAGGCGAGGCAGTTGCCGTTAGTTTAGTAAATTAGATAGCCGCTCTAAAGACGTTAATCTCGTTTAAAGGCCCAGTTCAGTCAAAAACATACAAAAAAATATAATATATATACTTCCACACTATGAGGTTGGAATGAAGGAAATGTTATTTTAGAGTAAGAGTTGTTTTGAAATGGCAGCCTGTTTTCTGTGGGATGGAGTTGTAATTTGTTTGTCTCCCATCACAGCAGTACAGCAGTACAATAGTACAGCAGTACAGCAGTACAGTATGCCTTAACTGCTCACCAAACATGTCACGTTGCGTAAGCATTGCCAATTACTTATACACATACATTATTCAATAATTTCATCCCAACTGCTCGCGTACGTCAACAGAGATTTGCGTAACCAGGGGCTAAAATAGAACTCGGTTCTATTTGAACCGAACTATTGGACCAGAACGTGGTTCTATTTAAACAGAACGTGGTTCTATTGGAACAGAACTTAGTTCTATTTGAGCAGAACTATTGGACCAGAACATGGTTCTATTTAAACAGAATGTGGTTCTATTGGAACAGAACTTAGTTCTATTTGAGCAGAACTATTGGACCAGAACATGGTTCTATAGGAACAGAACTTGGTTCTATTTGAACCAAACTATTAGACCACAACGTGGTTCTAGTGGACCAGAACGTGGTTCTATTGGAACAGAACTTGGTTCTATTGGAACAGAACGTGGTTCTATGTGAACAGAACCTGGTTCTATTTGACCAGAACCTGGTTCTATTGGACCAGAACGTGGTTCTATGTGAACAGAACCTGGTTCTATTGGACCAGAACGTGGTTCTATTGGAACAGAATGTGGTTCTATTGGAACAGAACTTGGTTCTATTGGAACAGAACGTGGTTCTATGTGAACAGAACCTGGTTCTATTTGACCAGAACCTGGTTCTATTGGACCAGAACGTGGTTCTATGTGAACAGAACCTGGTTCTATTGGACCAGAACGTGGTTCTATTTGAACAGAACCTGGTTCTATTGGACCAGAACGTGGTTCTATTGGAACAGAACGTGGTTCTATTGAACAGAACCTGGATTTGACCAGAACGTGGTTCTATTGGACCAGAACGTGGTTCTATTGTGAACAGAACCTGGTTCTATTGGACCAGAACGTGGTTCTATTGGAACAGAACGTGGTTCTATTGGAACAGAACATGGTTCTATGTGAACAGAACGTGGTTCTGAACAGAACCTGGTTCTTGAACAGAACCTGGTTCTATTGGACCAGAACGTGGTTCTATGTGAACAGAACCTGGTTCTATTGGACCAGAACGTGGTTCTATTGGAACAGAACGTGGTTCTATTGGAACAGAACGTGGTTCTATTGGACCAGAACGTGGTTCTATTGGACCAGAACGTGGTTCTATTTGAACAGAACCTGGTTCTATTGGACCAGAACGTGGTTCTATTGGAACAGAACGTGGTTCTATGTGAACAGAACCTGGTTCTATTTGACCAGAACGTGATTCTATTGGACCAGAACGTGGTTCTATTGGAACAGAACCTGGTTCTATTTGAGATGCTGCAACAAACCCGAAGGTGCACAGCTATGGGGCAATGGGGTTGGCTTAGATTGTTGCACACATGTCAACTATATTTAGTCTCCCATGTTGATTGAAAAAATAAAGTTGCACAATGAGCCCTTGTTATCTCTCAAATACATCGTAACAGTTGTTGGTTAGCTAGCTAGCTAAATGACATGAAATCCATCCAAACACCTCAAGATAAAGATAAAACGAGCTGAAACGAGCCACTTGTGATTCCCCTCATGGCAGTTTCTTGTTCGTTGTTGGTAGCTGTCTGGCCATCCAGACTCACAACAACACACGGACTCCTGCCCCCATTGAAGCGTACACATCGTCAGGTAACCCATCTACTGGCTTTTAGGAGGACCATGTGGGGGGGTCCACCATGTGGGGGGGGGTCCACCATGTGGGGGTCCACCATGTGGGGGGGTCCACCATGTGGGGGGTTCACCATGCGGGGGGTCCACCATGTGGGGGTCCACCATGTGGGGGGTTCACCATGTGGGGGTTCACCATGTGGGGGGTCCACCATGTGGGGGTCCACCATGTGGGGGTCCACCATGTGGGGGGGGGGGTCCACCATGTGGGGGGTCCACCATGTGGGGGGTCCACCATGTGGGGGGTCCACCATGTGGGGGGTCACCATGGGGGGTCCACCATGTGGGGGTCCACCATGTGGGGGGGTCCACCATGTGGGGGGTCCACCATGTGGGGGGGGTCCACCATGTGGGGGGTCACCATGTGGGGGGTCCACCATGTGGGGGGTCCACCATGTGGGGGGTCACCATGGGGGGGGTCACCATGGGGGGTCCACCATGTGGGGGGTCACCATGTGGGGGGTCCACCATGTGGGGGTCACCATGTGGGGGGTCCACCATGTGGGGGTCCACCATGTGGGGGTTCACCATGGTGGGGTCCACCATGTGGGGGGTCCACCATGTGGGGGTCCACCATGTGGGGGTTCACACTTCAGTCCAGCTGGAAACGGTGATGCACCTTAAAGGTAGTTGCCAACTGCCATATAATATCAAATCCACAGAAGAAGAAACGTGAAGATGAGAGATTAATAAGGGAAACTTAACTTCCCTTTTATCTGTGGAATAATTGTTGGGAGTAGAGAAACACACGATTTTGTATAATTCAAAAATGGGTCAAAATTCTATAATAAATCCAGCTAAAAAGATGTATAATTTCAGGTCAAATAAAAACACCATGTTTATCTCCCAGGACAAATGAGCTAGAAACAGCCAGCTAGCTAAATGTCCATGAATGTTTCGTGTGTTTCTACATGTCCCCACCAAAAAATGAATATAGTTGATTCACAGTTTTGGTATTTTAATTTGCACCGTCATGAGGATAGAACAAATCAACACGCAGCACGATGGGGGGTGACGCAGAGCAGAGCCAGTTTGGTCAGCGTGTTACATTAGGCCCATATTGATACAGTTTACACTAGAACGTATCATTGGCCTAGAACGTATCAAAACCTTTGTGTATTGACCAAAAATTAACTGAAGTATGTGTGAACTATATTATTGTAACGACCCTGTGTTTATAATGATTATTCTATCGTTATTATTAGTTAGTTTATAGTTAGTTATTATTAGTTAATAATTATCCTACTATCAAGGAGTCGTTATGACCATTTGATTTTTACCTTTATTTAACCAGGCAAGTCAGTTAAGAACAAATTCTTATTTTCAATGACGGCCTAGGAACAGTGGGTTAACTGCCTGTTCAGGGGCAGAACGACAGATTTGTACCTTGTCAGCTCGGGGATTCGAACTTGCCTTTCGGTTACTAGTCCAACGCTCGAACCACTAGACTACCCTGCCGCCTTAGACCAGCGTGGGGGAAACACATCCTCAGGAATTACATAAGAAACTATATTACTGAATGAGCCCTGGTGATAATGCCATTTAAAAGACCGCAGAATCCACAAAGTCTCCCATCAATTATGTCCCCGGAAGTGGTGAAAATATACCCTTTAAAGAGCACCCCGCAGAACTCAACCGCTCACCAATCGACCGCTTGATTGGAGGAGATAAGGCTATCCGCCGCGGTCGGATCTTTGAATTTTAAAAAAAATATTATTATAGGCCTATACGGTATTTATATTACATTTTGCACAATGCGATGATAACGTCACGCAGGCATTGATATTTAGGTTTGAAGATAAAAAAAAGACGATGCCTGGTGAAGCGCGGCTCCATCAGTGCGCCTCTATTGCAGGTCATCTGAAAACAACAATAGATATATCATGTCGTGTTTGAGCGTCGCATGCAGCGCTGTTATTGTCCTGTTCGGAGCGGTTTGCAGCGTTTTCATATTCTGTGAGTATCTGATTTATTACGCCGCGATATTACAGTGTGGTTGGCCTGGGATCGACCATGGTGCCCCGGCGAGTGAGAGGAGCGCAGACGGCCAACCAGAGCCGGAGGTTCTCCGCGCTATGGTGCTGTCAGACACGCACCTCCTCGGCGCTGTCGGAGGGCACTGGTTCGACAAACTGCGAAGGTAATTCATCCTCATAAATCTATATGTTATTATGCATTTTATTGTATTGTGAAACAACCACAACAACAGGAAAGTATGTTTTGCATAGTTTCTAGGGACCGCGTGACGCTCGGTGTCAGCCTATATCCACGCTGTCTCTAAGCAGATTACTGCAGTTCAGTCGTCAGCAATAACAACAGGCAAGGGTAATAATGCATGGTGCTGACGGATGATTGACTGACGTGTGGTCTGTCTCTGTGCAACCCAGGGAATGGCAGATGGAACGAGCTTTCCAGACCGCTCTGGCCCTGCTCCGACCTGAGGTCGTCTTTATACTGGGGGATGTGTTCGATGAGGGGAAATGGAGCTCTCCGAAGGTATGGAGCCATAACAAGCACCTTGTAGGTCTACTGCAGTGAATTTGGTGGTGGTGGTGTGTGTGTGGGGGGTGGATTCGAAACCTACAACTCTTAGTCCTAGCCATTACGCAAAGAGGACCAAACCCTTTAATGTTAATTCTTGCAACGCTAGGCATCTTTCTGTAATGGTCATAGACCTAAAATATTTAGGTCAGAAACACTATTACATGTATCTGTAATAGTGTTTCTGTAATGGTGTATATATCTGCTATATTTATAACTATTGTTCTACTCTATTCTACTTCATGTATTAAAATATATATATATATACATATATATATATATATATACAGTTGAAGTCGGAAGATCACATACTTAGGTTGGAGTCATTAAAACTTGTTTTTCAACCGCTCCACACATTTCTTGTTAAACTATAGTTTTTTTTTTATAAGTCTGTTAGGACATCTACTTTGTGCATGACAAGTAATTTTACCAACAATTGTTTACAGACAGATTATTTCACTTATAATTCACTGTATCACAATTCCAGTGGGTCAGAAGTTTACATACACTAAATTTACATACATAAATTAAATACATTAAGTTGACTCTGCCTTCAAACATCTTGGAAAATTCCAGAAGATGATGTCATGGCTTTAGAAGCTTCTGATAGGATAATTGACATAATTTGAGTCAATTGGAGGTGTAGCTGTGGATGTATTTCAAGGCCAACCTTCAAACTCAGTGCCTCTTTTGCTTGACATCATTGGAAAATCAAAACTTCAGAAAAATAATTGTAGACCTCCACAAGTCTGGTTCATCCTTGGGAGCAATTTCCAAACGCCTGAAGGAACCACGTTCATCTGTACAAACAATAGTACACAAGTATAAACACCATGGGACTACGCAGCCATCATACCGCTCAGGAAGGGGACGCATTCTGTCTCCTAGAGATGAACGTACTTTGGTGCAAATCAACCTTGTGAAGATGCTGGAGGAAACAGGTACAAAAGTATCTATATCCACAGTAAAACAAGTCCTATATCAACATAACCTGAAAGGCCGCTCAGCAAGGAAGAAGCCACTGCTCCAAAACCACCATAAAAAAAGCCAGACTACAGTGTGCAACTACACATGGGGACAAAGATTCACCCAACTTGTTGTGGGAAGCTTGTGGAAGGCTACCCAAAATGTTTGACCCAAGTGAAACAATTTAAAGGCAATGCTACCAAATACTAATTGAGTGTATGTAAACTTCTGACCCACTGGGAATGTGATGAAAGAAATAAAAGCTGAAATAAATAATTCTCTCTACTATTATTCTGACATTTCACATTCTTAAAATAAAGTGGTGATCCTAACTGACCTAAGACAGGGAATTTTTACTTTATTATTAAATGTCAGGAATTGTGAAAAACTGAGTTGAAATGTATTTGGCTATGGTGTATGTAAACTTCCCAACTTCAACTGTACCTTGGGTTTTATTTCCCCACGTTACAGAACTGGGAGGATGATGTCTGTCGCTTCCAGAAGATGTTTAGACATCCCAGTGACACAGAGCTGGTAGTTCTGGTTGGAAACCACGACATCGGCTTCCACTACGAGTATGTGAACATCCACCATGAACTGATGGCACATTATACTGTAGAATCTATACTGATGGCACATTATACTGTAGAATCTATACTGATGGCACATTATACTGTAGAATCTATACTGATGGCACATTATACTGTAGAATCTATACTGATGGCACATTATACTGTAGAATCTATACTGATGGCACATTATACTGTAGAATCTATACTGATGGCACATTATACTGTATAATCTATACTGATGGCACATTATACTGTAGAATCTATACTGATGGCACATTATACTGTAGAATCTAGACTGATGGCACATTATACTGTAGAATCTATACTGATGGCACATTATACTGTAGAATCTAGACTGATGGCACATTATATTGTAGAATCTATACTGATGGCACATTATACTGTAGAATCTAGACTGATGGCACATTATACTGTAGAATCTAGACTGATGGCACATTATACTGTAGAATCTATACTGATGGCACATTATACTGTAGAATCTAGACTGATGGCACATTATACTGTAGAATCTATACTGATGGCACATTATACTGTAGAATCTAGACTGATGGCACATTATACTGTAGAATCTAGACTGATGGCACATTATACTGTAGAATCTAGACTGATGGCACATTACACTGTAGAATCTATACTGATGGCACATTATACTGTAGAATCTAGACTGATGGCACATTATATTGTAGAATCTATACTGATGGCACATTATACTGTAGAATTTAGACTGATGGCACATTATATTGTAGAATCTATACTGATGGCACATTATACTGTAGCATCTAGACTGATGGCACATTATACTGTAGAATCTAGACTGATGGCACATTATACTGTAGAATCTATACTGATGGCACATTATACTGTATAATCTAGACTGATGGCACATTATACTGTAGAATCTATACTGATGGCACATTATATTGTAGAATCTATACTGATGGCACATTATACTGTAGAATTTAGACTGATGGCACATTATATTGTAGAATCTATACTGATGGCACATTATACTGTAGAATCTAGACTGATGGCACATTATACTGTAGAATCTAGACTGATGGCACATTATACTGTAGAATCTAGACTGATGGCACATTATACTGTAGAATCTAGACTGATGGCACATTATACTGTAGAATCTATACTGATGGCACATTATACTGTAGAATCTAGATTGATGGCACATTATACTGTAGAATCTATACTGATGGCACATTATACTGTAGAATCTAGACTGATGGCACATTATACTGTAGAATCTATACTGATGGCACATTATACTGTAGAATCTATACTGATGGCACATTATACTGTAGAATCTAGACTGATGGCACATTATACTGATGGCACATTATACTGTAGCCCAAGTTGCCATGTCTATACTGTAAACCTGAATTATGAATGTTATGTCAAGTCAATGAGGCCTTTTCAAAATCTATGTTTTTGCCTTCTCGTTTGCGGATTATGAAAAGGCCAAAGCATAATGTGGAATAGTGAAATAATTCAATGTATAGACCTAGTACCGTACGGTAACCTCTCTGTTACGTGAACATTCTAGTACTGTACGGTAACCTCTCTGTTACGTGAACATTCTAGTACCGTACGGTAACCTCTCTGTTACGTGAACATTCTAGTACCGTACGGTAACCTCTCTGTTACGTGAACATTCTAGTACCGTACGGTAATCTCTCTGTTATGTGAACATTCTAGTACCGTACAATAACCTCTCTGTGAACATTCTAGTACCGTACAATAACCTCTCTGTTACGTGAACATTCTAGTAGTACAATAACCTCTCTGTGAACATTCTAGTACCGTACAATAACCTCTCTGTTACGTGAACATTCTAGTACCGTACGGTAACCTCTCTGTTACGTGAACATTCTAGTACCGTACGGTAACCTCTCTGTTACGTGAACATTCTAGTACCGTACGGTAACCTCTCTGTTACGTGAACATTCTAGTACCGTACAGTAACTCTGTTCGTGAACATTCTAGTACGTGAACATCTCTGTTACGTGAACATTCTAGTACCGTACGGTAACCTCTCTGTTACGTGAACATTCTAGTACAGTAACCTCTCTGTTACGTGAACATTCTAGTACCGTACGGTAACCTCTCTGTTACGTGAACATTCTAGTACCGTACGGTAACCTCTCTGTTACGTGAACATTCTAGTACCGTACGGTAACCTCTCTGTTACGTGAACATTCTAGTACCGTACGGTAACCTCTCTGTTACGTGAACATTCTAGTACCGTACGGTAACCTCTCTGTTACGTGAACATTCTAGTACCGTACGGTAACCTCTCTGTTACGTGAACATTCTAGTACCGTACAGTAACCTCTCTGTTACGTGAACATTCTAGTACCGTACGGTAACCTCTCTGTTACGTGAACATTCGTACGGTAACCTCTCTGTTACGTGAACCGTACCGTACGGTAACCTCTCTGTTACGTGAACATTCGGTACTCTGTTACGGTAACCTCTCTGTTACGTGAACATTCCGGTACCGTACGGTAACCTCTCTGTTACGTGAACATTTCCGGTACCGTGTAACATCTCTGTTACGTGAACACGGTAACCTCTCTGTTACGGTAACCTCTCTGTTACGTGAACATTCTAGTACCGTACGGTAACCTCTCTGTTACGTGAACAACGGTAACCTCTCTGTTACTGAACAGTACCGGTACGGTAACCTCTCTGTTACGTGAACATTCTAGTACCGTACGGTAACCTCTCTGTTACGTGAACATTCTAGTAACTGTTACGTGAACATTCACGGTAACCTCTCTGTTACGTGAACATTCTAGTACCTCTCTGTTACGTGAACATTCTAGTACCGTAACCTCTCTGTTACGTGAACATTCTAGTACCGTACGGTAACCTCTCTGTTACGTGAACATTCTAGTACCGTACGGTAACCTCTCTGTTACGTGAACATTCTAGTACCGTACGGTAACCTCTCTGTTACGTGAACATTCTAGTACCGTACGGTAACCTCTCTGTTACGTGAACATTCTGGTACCGTACGGTAACCTCTCTGTTACGTGAACATTCTAGTACCGTACGGTAACCTCTCTGTTTCGTGAACATTCCGGTACGGTAACCTCTCTGTTACGTGAACATTCCGGTACGGTAACCTCTCTGTTACGTGGACTGAAGTCTAACTGTCTTGGTTCTTTGTCCTCCTGAAGAATGGACTGGTTCAAGTTACAGCGCTTTGAGAAGGCCTTCAATACCACCTCCACCAGAATGGTCACCAAGAAAGGAGTGAAGTAAGTCACTGTGCTGTTTGACCTCCTTATGTAAATCTCTTTCCATACCCACTCTATCATCTCTACCCTGTCTCTCTAATCTCTGTCTCGCTTGTTCCCCTCTCTCTTCCTCTCACTCACTCTATCATCTCTACCCTGTTTCTCTTATCTCTGTCTCGCTTGTTCCCCTCTCTCTTCCTCTCACTATCATCTCTACCCTGTTTCTCTTATCTCTATCTCACTTGTTCCGCTCTCTCTTCCTCTCTTTTCCTCTGTCTCTTTCTCTCTCCATCCCCACTCTATCATCTCTATCATCTCTCTTATCTCTGTCTTGCTTGCTCCCTTCTCTCTCGCTCTCCCTCTCTCTTCCTCTCTTTTCCTCTGTCTCTTTCTCTCTCCATCCCCACTCTATCATTTCTATCATCTCTCTTATCTCTGTCTTGCTTGCTCCCTTCTCTCTCGCTCTCCCTCTCTCTTCCTCTCTGTCCCTCTGTCTCTTCCTCTCTCTCCCTTTCTCTCTGTTGTCTTTCTTGCTTGTTCCCCCCTATCTCTTCCTCTCTTTCCCTCTGTCTCTCTCTATTCAACCCCCAGCCTGTATGTATTCTGTGAGACCCCAAGGTGTTGTCTCTCTACTGTATAAACCCTAAGGTGTTGTCTCTCTACTGTATAAACCCTAAGGTGTTGTCTCTCTACTGTATAAACCCTAAGGTGTTGTCTCTCTACTGTATAAACCCCAAGGTGTTGTCTCTCTACTGTATAAACCCTAAGGTGTTGTCTCTCTACGGTATAAACCCTAAGGTGTTGTCTCTCTACTGTATAAACCCTAAGGTGTTGTCTCTGTCTCTTATAAACTCCTAAGGTGTTGTCTTTCTTGCTTGTATAAACCTATAAGGTGTTGTCTCTTTCTACTGTATAAACCCCAAGGTGTTGTCTCTCTACTGTATAAACCCTAAGGTGTTGTCTCTACTGTATGAACCCCAAGGTGTTGTCTCTCTACGGTATAAACCCTAAGGTGTTGTCTCTCTACTGTATGAACCCTAAGGTGTTGTCTCTCTACTGTATAAACCCAAAGGTGTTGTCTCTCTACTGTATAAACCCCAAGGTGTTGTCTCTCTACTGTATAAACCCTAAGGTGTTGTCTCTCTACTGTATAAACCCTAAGGTGTTGTCTCTCTACTGTATAAACCCTAAGGTGTTGTCTCTCTACTGTATAAACCCCAAGGTGTTGTCTCTCTACTGTATAAACCCCAAGGTGTTGTCTCTCTACTGTATAAACCCCAAGGTGTTGTCTCTCTACTGTATAAACCCCAAGGTGTTGTGTCTCTACTGTATAAACCCCAAGGTGTTGTGTCTCTACTGTATAAACCCCAAGGTGTTGTCTCTCTACTGTATAAACCCTAAGGTGTTGTCTCTCTACTGTATAAACCCTAAGGTGTTGTCTCTCTACTGTATAAACCCCAAGGTGTTGTCTCTCTACTGTATAAACCCTAAGGTGTTGTCTCTCTACTGTATAAACCCTAAGGTGTTGTCTCTCTACTGTATAAACCCTAAGGTGTTGTCTCTCTACTGTATAAACCACAAGGTGTTGTCTCTCTACTGTATGAACCCCAAGGTGGTGTCTCTCTACTGTATAAACCCTAAGGTGTTGTCTCTCTACTGTATAAACCCTAAGGTGTTGTCTCTCTACTGTATAAACCCTAAGGTGTTGTTTCTCTACTGTATAAACCCTAAGGTGTTGTCTCTCTACTGTATAAACCCTAAGGTGTTGTCTCTCTACTGTATAAACCCTAAGGTGTTGTCTCTACTGTATGAATCCCAAGGTGTTGTCTCTCTACTGTATAAACCCCAAGGTGTTGTCTCTCTACTGTATAAACCACAAGGTGTTGTCTCTCTACTGTATAAACCCTAAGGTGTTGTCTCTACTGTATGAATCCCAAGGTGTTGTCTCTCTACTGTATAAACCCTAAGGTGTTGTCTCTCTACTGTATAAACCCTAAGGTGTTGTCTCTCTACTGTATAAACCCTAAGGTGTTGTCTCTCTACTGTATAAACCCTAAGGTGTTGTCTCTCTACTGTATAAACCCCAAGGTGTTGTCTCTCTACTGTATAAACCCTAAGGTGTTGTCTCTCTACTGTATAAACCCTAAGGTGTTGTCTCTCTACTGTATAAACCCTAAGGTGTTGTCTCTACTGTATGAACCCTAAGGTGTTGTCACTCTACTGGTGAACAGGTTTGTGTCTCTCGTTTTTTTCTCTAGCTTTCTGTTGGTCAACAGCGTGGCGTTGCATGGTGACGGTTGTCCTATCTGCCAATCAGTGGAGAAACAGCTTCACACACTGTCCAGGGACCTCAACTGTTCACTACTACAGGTGGGTCTTCTACCACCCACACACACCCACACCAAGAGTCCAGGGACCTAAACTATTCCCAGTGAGTGCCCTCTACAACTCAGACATTTAAAGGAGTTAAAGCTGGAGTCTGATTCGTTACGACTTTCCTGAAGCGGATCCTTTGTTCGTACCCCCTCGGGGAAATTGAACTTATTCCAGAAGCTCCAAGACTCCGCTGGCGGAGAAGAGGACTCAGGAGGCGCGCACGCCATCCACCGCTTCCGAGTGTATTACTCGCTAATGTTCAGTCTCTGGATCATAAAGTAGACGAGCTCAGGGCGAGGATCTCCTTCCAGAGAGACATCGGGGATTGTAACATACTCTGTTTCATGAGAGCGAGGCTCTCTCTGGACAAACTGTCCCTATCGAAACAGCCAGCTGGGATCTCAGTACATCGCACAGACAGGAATAATGAACTCTCTTTGAAGAAGAAAGGCGGGGGGGGGGGCGAAGATAACTGAAGAACCAAGAAAGCAAAGATAACTGAAGAACCAAGAAAGAAAAGATAACTGAACTAAATTACTTTCGTCCCATAGCACTCACTTCTGTCATCATGAAGTGCTCCGAGAGGCTAGTCAAGGATCATATCACCTCCACCTTACCTGACACCCTAGACCCACTTCAATTTGCTTACCGCCCCATTCAACACCATAGAACCCTCCAAACTCGTCATCAAGCTCAAGACCCTGGGTCTCGACCCTGAACCTGTGCAACTGGGTACTGGACTTCCTGACGGGCCGCCCCCAGGTGGTGAGGGTAGTAACATCTCCACTTCGCTGATCCTCAACACTGGGGCCCCACAAGGAAGCGTTCTCAGCCCCCTCCTGTACTCCCTGTTCACCCATGACTTCGTGGCCAAGCACGCCTCCAACTTAATCATTAAGTTTGCAGATGATACAACAGTAGTAGGCTTGATTACCAACAATGACGAGACAGTTTACAGGGAGAAGGTGAGGTTCTTTACTGCCTGGTACTGCAACTGCACCACCCGCAACCTCAGGGCTCTCCAGAGGGTAGTGTGGTCTCTCCAACGCATCACCGGGGACAAACTACCTGCCCTCCAGGACACCTACACCACCTGATGTCACAGGAAGGCTGAAAAGATAATCAAGGACATGAACCACCCGAGCCACGTCCTGTTCACCCCGAGCTGGGACAGAGAGACTGAAAACAGCTTCTATCTCAAGGCCATCAGACTGTTAAATAGCCATCACTAGCCGGCTACAACCCGGTTACTCAACCCTGCACCTTAGAGACTGCACCACCCGGGTATTCAACCCTGTACCTTAGAGACTGCACCACCTGGGTATTCAACCCTGTACCTTAGAGACTGCACCACCCGGTTACTCAACCCTGCACCTTAGAGACTGCACCACCCGGGTATTCAACCCTGTACCTTAGAGACTGCACCACCTGGGTATTCAACCCTGTACCTTAGAGACTGCACCACCCGGTTACTCAACCCTGCACCTTAGAGGCTGCTGCTCTATATATATAGACATGGAATCACTAGTCACTTTAATAATGGAACACTGGTCACTTTAATAATGGAACACTGGTCCCTTTAATAATGGAACACTGGTCACTTTAATAATGGAACACTGGTCCCTTTAATAATGGAACACTGGTCACTTTAATAATGGAACACTGATCACTTTAATAATGGAACACTGGTCACTTTAATAATGGAACACTGGTCACTTTAATAATGGAACACTGGTCACTTTAATAATGGAACACTGGTCACTTTAATAATGGAACACTGGTCACTTTAATAATGGAACACTGGTCACTTTAATAATGGAACACTGGTCACTTTAATAATGGAACACTGGTCACTTTAATAATGGAACACTGGTCCCTTTAATAATGGAACACTGGTCACTTTAATAATGGAACACTGGTCCCTTTAATAATGGAACACTGGCCACTTTAATAATGGAACACTGCTCACTTTAATAATGGAACACTGGTCACTTTAATAATGGAACACTGGTCACTTTAATAATGGAACACTGGTCCCTTTAATAATGGAACACTGGTCACTTTAATAATGGAACACTGGTCACTTTAATAATGGAACACTGGTCACTTTAATAATGGAACACTGGTCACTTTAATAATGGAACACTGGTCCCTTTAATAATGGAACACTGGTCCCTTTAATAATGGAACACTGGTCCCTTTAATAATGGAACACTGGTCACTTTAATAATGGAACACTGGTCCCTTTAATAATGGAACACTGGCCACTTTAATAATGGAACACTGGTCCCTTTAATAATGGAACACTGGCCACTTTAATAATGGAACACTGGTCCCTTTAATAATGGAACACTGGCCACTTTAATAATGGAACACTGGTCACTTTAATAATGGAACACTGGTCACTTTAATAATGTTTACATACTGTTTAACTCATAATTACATTACAGCCTTATTCTAAAATGGATTTTAAAAAATGTTTTTCTTCAATCTACACACAATAACCCATCATGACAAAGAGAAAACAGGTTTTCCTAATTTATTCAAAATTAAAAACTTAAATACTTTGTGTACATAAGTATTCAGACCCTTCGATATGAGACTCGAAATTGAGCTCAGGTGCATCCTGTTTCCATTGATCATCCTTGATGTTTCTACAACTTAATTGGAGTCCAGCTGTGGTAAATTATATTGATTGGAGATGATTTGGAAAGGCACACGCCTGTCTATATTAGGGCACACAGTGTATGTCCGAGCAAAAAAACAAGCCATGAGGTAGAAGAAATTGTCCGTAGAGCTCCGAGACAGGATTGTGTCGAGGCACAGATCTGAGGAAGGGTACCAAAAAATGTCTGCAGCATTGAAGGTCCCCAAGAACACAGTGGCCTCCATCATTCTCAAATGGAGGAAGTTTGGAACCACCAAGACTCTTACTAGAGCTGGCTGCCCGGAAAAACTAAGCAATCGGGGGAGAAGGGCCTTGGAAAATATTGCACAAAACAGCATGTATATTGCGACTGTATGTACCAACCCTCTCCTCTGTTTCCCTTCAATGTTTTGTTATCTACCAGAATTCTGAGTCCAGCATTATAAGAGAATACTGCCAAGACGCGTGGACCTATCCTTCTACAACACCTATCATCCTGCAGGTAGATGCAATCTTAATAACCCCTGTTACATAGTAATAACCTGTTACATAGTAACAACCACTACACTGTTACATAGTAATAACCACTACACTGTTACATACTAACAACCACTACACTGTTACATAGTAATAACCACTACACTGTTACATAGTAATAACCACTACACTGTTACATAGTAACAACCACTACACTGTTACATACTAACAACCACTACACTGTTACATACTAACAACCACTACACTGTTACATAGTAATAACCACTACACTGTTACATAGTAATAACCACTACACTGTTACATACTAACAACCACTACACTGTTACATAGTAATAACCACTACACTGTTACATACTAACAACCACTACACTGTTACATAGTAATAACCACTACACTGTTACATAGTAATAACCACTACACTGTTACATACTAACAACCACTACACTGTTACATAGTAATAACCACTACACTTTTACATAGTAACAACCACTACACTGTTACATAGTAATAACCTGTTACATAGTAACAACCACTACACTGTTACATAGTAATAACCACTACACTGTTACATACTAACAACCACTACACTGTTACATAGTAATAACCACTACACTGTTACATAGTAATAACCACTACACTGTTACATAGTAATAACCACTACACTGTTACATAGTAATAACCACTACACTGTTACATAGTAACAACCACTACACTGTTACATAGTAACAACCACTACACTGTTACATAGTAATAACCACTACACTGTTACATAGTAATAACCACTACACTGTTACATAGTAATAACCACTACACTGTTACATACTAACAACCACTACACTGTTACATAGTAATAACCAACACTGTTACATAGTAATAACACTACACTGTTACATAGTAACAACCACTACACTGTTTAGTAATAACATACTGTTACATAGTAATAACCACTACACTGTTACATAGTAACAACCACTACACTGTTACATAGTAATAACCACTACACTGTTACATAGTAATAACCACTACACTGTTACATAGTAATAACCACTACACTGTTACATAGTAATAACCACTACACTGTTACATACTAACAACCACTACACTGTTACATAGTAATAACCACTACACTGTTACATAGTAATAACCACTACACTGTTACATACTAACAACCACTACACTGTTACATAGTAACAACCACTACACTGTTACATACTAACAACCACTACACTGTTACATAGTAATAACCACTACACTGTTACATAGTAATAACCACTACACTGTTACATAGTAATAACCACTACACTGTTACATACTAACAACCACTACACTGTTACATAGTAATAACCACTACACTGTTACATAGTAATAACCACTACACTGTTACATACTAACAACCACTACACTGTTACATAGTAATAACCACTACACTGTTACATAGTAATAACCACTACACTGTTACATAGTAATAACCACTACACTGTTACATACTAACAACCACTACACTGTTACATAGTAATAACCACTACACTGTTACATAGTAATAACCACTACACTGTTACATAGTAATAACCTGTTACATAGTAATAACCACTACACTGTTACATACTAACAACCACTACACTGTTACATAGTAATAACCACTACACTGTTACATAGTAATAACCACTACACTGTTACATACTAACAACCACTACACTGTTACATAGTAATAACCACTACACTGTTACATAGTAATAACCACTACACTGTTACATAGTAATAACCACTACACTGTTACATAGTAATAACCACTACACTGTTACATAGTAATAACCACTACACTGTTACATAGTAATAACCACTACACTGTTACATAGTAACAACCACTACACTGTTACATAGTAATAACCACTACACTGTTACATAGTAATAACCACTACACTGTTACATAGTAATAACCACTACACTGTTACATAGTAATAACCACTACACTGTTACATAGTAATAACCCCTGTTACATAGTAACAACCACTACACTATTACATAGTAATAACCACTACACTGTTACATAGTAATAACCACTACACTGTTACATAGTAATAACCACTATACTGTTACATAGTAACAACCACTACACTATTACATAGTAACAACCACTACACTGCTACATAGTAACAACCACTACACTGTTACATAGTAATAACCACTACACTGTTACATAGTAATAACCCCTGTTACATAGTAATAACCGCGACACTGCTACATAATAATAACCACTGTTACATAGTAATAACCCCGACACTGCTACATAGTAATAACCACTACACTGTTACATAGTAATAACCAATACACTGTTACATAGTAATAACCACTACACTGCTACATAGTAACAACCACTACACAGTTACATACTAACAACCACTACACTGTTACATAGTAATAACCACTACACTGCTACATAGTAACAACCACTACACTGTTACATAGTAATAACCAATACACTGTTACATAGTAATAACCACTACACTGCTACATAGTAACAACCACTACACTGTTACATACTAACAACCACTACACTGTTACATAGTAATAACCACTACACTGCTACATAGTAACAACCACTACACTGTTACATACTAACAACCACTACACTATTACATAGTAATAACCCCTGTTACATAGTAACAACCACTACACTGTTACATAGTAATAACCTGTTACATAGTAACAACCACTACACTGTTACATAGTAATAACCTGTTACATAGTAACAACCACTACACTGTTACATAGTAATAACCCCTGTTACATAGTAATAACCACTACACTGTTACATAGTAATAACCACTACACTGTTACATAGTAATAACCCCTGTTACATAGTAATAACCACTACACTGTTACATAGTAACAACCACTACACTGTTACATAGTAATAACCCCTGTTACATAGTAATAACCACTACACTGTTACATAGTAACAACCACTACACTGTTACATAGTAATAACCCCTGTTACATAGTAATAACCACTACACTGTTACATAGTAATAACCACTACACTGTTACATAGTAATAACCACTACACTGTTACATAGTAATAACCACTACACTGTTACATAGTAATAACCGCTACACTGTTACATAGTAATAACCCCTGTTACATAGTAATAACCACTACACTGTTACATAGTAATAACCACTACACTGTTACATAGTAATAACCACTACACTGTTACATAGTAATAACCGCTACACTGTTACATAGTAATAACCCCTGTTACATAGTAATAACCCCGACACTGTTACATAGTAATAACCCCTGTTACATAGTAATAACCACTACACTGCTACATAGTAACAACCACTACACTGTTACACACTAACAACCACTACACTGTTACATAGTAATAACCACTACACTGTTACATAGTAACAACCACTACACTGTTACATAGTAATAACCTGTTACATAGTAACAACCACTACACTGTTACATAGTAATAACCCCTGTTACATAGTAATAACCACTACACTGTTACATAGTAACAACCACTACACTGTTACATAGTAATAACCACTACACTGTTACATAGTAATAACCTGTTACATAGTAACAACCACTACACTGTTACATAGTAATAACCACTACACTGTTACATAGTAATAACCACTACACTGTTACATAGTAATAACCACTACACTGTTACATAGTAATAACCCCTGTTACATAGTAACAACCACTACACTATTACATAGTAATAACCACTACACTATTACATAGTAATAACCACTACACTGTTACATAGTAATAACCACTACACTGTTACATAGTAACAACCACTACACTGTTACATAGTAATAACCACTACACTGTTACATAGTAATAACCACTACACTGTTACATAGTAATAACCCCTGTTACATAGTAACAACCACTACACTATTACATAGTAATAACCACTACACTGTTACATAGTAATAACCACTACACTGTTACATAGTAATAACCACTATACTGTTACATAGTAACAACCACTACACTATTACATAGTAACAACCACTACACTGCTACATAGTAACAACCACTACACAGTTACATACTAACAACCACTACACTGTTACATAGTAATAACCACTACACTGTTACATAGTAATAACCCCTGTTACATAGTAATAACCCCGACACTGCTACATAGTAATAACCACTGTTACATAGTAATAACCCCGACACTGCTACATAGTAATAACCACTACACTGTTACATAGTAATAACCAATACACTGTTACATAGTAATAACCACTACACTGTTACATACTAACAACCACTACACTGTTACATACTAACAACCACTACACTGTTACATAGTAATAACCACTACACTGCTACATAGTAACAACCACTACACAGTTACATACTAACAACCACTACACTGTTACATAGTAATAACCACTACACTGCTACATAGTAACAACCACTACACTGTTACATAGTAATAACCAATACACTGTTACATAGTAATAACCACTACACTGCTACATAGTAACAACCACTACACTGTTACATACTAACAACCACTACACTGTTACATAGTAATAACCACCACACTGCTACATAGTAACAACCACTACACTGTTACATACTAACAACCACTACACTATTACATAGTAATAACCCCTGTTACATAGTAACAACCACTACACTGTTACATAGTAATAACCTGTTACATAGTAACAACCACTACACTGTTACATAGTAATAACCCCTGTTACATAGTAACAACCACTACACTGTTACATAGTAATAACCTGTTACATAGTAATAACCACTACACTGTTACATAGTAATAACCTGTTACATAGTAACAACCACTACACTGTTACATAGTAATAACCCCTGTTACATAGTAATAACCACTACACTGTTACATACTGTTACATAGTAATAACCCCTGTTACATAGTAATAACCACTACACTGTTACATAGTAATAACCCTGTTACATAGTAATAACCACTACACTGTTACATAGTTACATAGTAATAACCACTACACTGTTACATAGTAATAACCCCTGTTACATAGTAATAACCACTACACTGTTACATAGTAACAACCACTACACTGTTACATAGTAATAACCTCTGTTACATAGTAATAACTACTACACTGTTACATAGTAATAACCACTACACTGTTACATAGTAATAACCACTACACTGTTACATAGTAATAACCACTACACTGCTACAGAGTAACAACCACTACACTGTTACATAGTAACAACCACTACACTGTTACATAGTAATAACCCCTATTACATAGTAATAACCACTACACTGTTACATAGTAATAACCTGTTACATAGTAATAACCACTACACTGTTACATAGTAATAACCCCTGTTACATAGTAATAACCACTACACTGTTACATAGTAATACTGTTACATAGTAACAACCACTACACTGTTACATAGTAATAACCACTACACTGTTACATAGTAATAACCACTACACTGTTACATAGTAATAACCGCTACACTGTTACATAGTAATAACCCCTGTTACATAGTAATAACCACTACACTGTTACATAGTAATAACCCCTGTTACATAGTAATAACCACTACACTGTTACATAGTTAATAACCACTACACTGTTACATAGTAATAACCACTACACTGTTACATAGTAACAACCACTACACTGTTACATAGTAATAACCTGTTACATAGTAACCACTACACTGTTACTGTAATAACCCTGTTACATAGTAATAACCACTACACTGTTACATAGTAACAACCACTACACTGTTACATAGTAATAACCACTGTTACACTGTTACATAGTAACAACCACTAACATAGTAATAACCACTACACTGTTACATAGTAATAAACCTGTTACATAGTAATAACCACTACACTGTTACATAGTAATAACCCCTGTTACATAGTAACAACCACTACACTGTTACATAGTAATAACCACTACACTGTTACATAGTAATAACCACTACACTGTTACATAGTAATAACCACTACACTGTTACATAGTAACAACCACTACACTGTTACATAGTAACAACCACTACACTGTTACATAGTAATAACCACTACACTGTTACATAGTAATAACCACTACACTGTTACATAGTAATAACCCCTGTTACATAGTAACAACCACTACACTATTACATAGTAATAACCACTACACTGTTACATAGTAATAACCACTACACTGTTACATAGTAATAACCACTATACTGTTACATAGTAACAACCACTACACTATTACATAGTAACAACCACTACACTGCTACATAGTAACAACCACTACACAGTTACATACTAACAACCACTACACTGTTACATAGTAATAACCACTACACTGTTACATAGTAATAACCCCTGTTACATAGTAATAACCCCGACACTGCTACATAGTAATAACCACTGTTACATAGTAATAACCCCGACACTGCTACATAGTAATAACCACTACACTGTTACATAGTAATAACCAATACACTGTTACATAGTAATAACCACTACACTGTTACATACTAACAACCACTACACTGTTACATACTAACAACCACTACACTGTTACATAGTAATAACCACTACACTGCTACATAGTAACAACCACTACACAGTTACATACTAACAACCACTACACTGTTACATAGTAATAACCACTACACTGCTACATAGTAACAACCACTACACTGTTACATAGTAATAACCAATACACTGTTACATAGTAATAACCACTACACTGCTACATAGTAACAACCACTACACTGTTACATACTAACAACCACTACACTGTTACATAGTAATAACCACCACACTGCTACATAGTAACAACCACTACACTGTTACATACTAACAACCACTACACTATTACATAGTAATAACCCCTGTTACATAGTAACAACCACTACACTGTTACATAGTAATAACCCCTATTACATAGTAACAACCACTACACTGTTACATAGTAATAACCTGTTACATAGTAACAACCACTACACTGTTACATAGTAATAACCTGTTACATAGTAACAACCACTACACTGTTACATAGTAATAACCCCTGTTACATAGTAATAACCACTACACTGTTACATAGTAATAACCCCTGTTACATAGTAATAACCACTACACTGTTACATAGTAATAACCCCTGTTACATAGTAATAACCACTACACTGTTACATAGTAACAACCACTATACTGTTACATAGTAATAACCCCTGTTACATAGTAATAACCACTACACTGTTACATAGTAACAACCACTACACTGTTACATAGTAATAACCTCTGTTACATAGTAATAACTACTACACTGTTACATAGTAATAACCACTACACTGCTACATAGTAATAACCACTACACTGTTACATAGTAATAACCACTACACTGCTACAGAGTAACAACCACTACACTGTTACATAGTAACAACCACTACACTGTTACATAGTAATAACCCCTATTACATAGTAGCAACCACTACACTGTTACATAGTAATAACCTGTTACATAGTAACAACCACTACACTGTTACATAGTAATAACCCCTGTTACATAGTAATAACCACTACACTGCTACATAGTAACAACCACTACACTGTTACATAGTAACAACCACTACACTGTTACATAGTAATAACCCCTGTTACATAGTAATAACCACTACACTGTTACATAGTAACAACCACTACACTGTTACATAGTAATAACCTGTTACATAGTAATAACCACTACACTGTTACATAGTAATAACCCCTGTTACATAGTAATAACCACTACACTGTTACATATTAACAACCACTACACTGTTACATAGTAATAACCTGTTACATAGTAACAACCTGTTACATAGTAATAACCACTACACTGTTACATAGTAATAACCCCTGTTACATAGTAATAACCACTACACTGTTACATATTAACAACCAATACACTGTTACATAGTAATAACCTGTTACATAGTAATAACCACTACACTGTTACATAGTAATAACCCCTGTTACATAGTAATAACCACTACACTGTTACATAGTAACAACCACTACACTGTTACATAGTAATAACCTCTGTTACATAGTAATAACCACTACACTATTACATAGTAACAGCCACTACACTGTAACATAGTAACAACCTGTTACATAGTAATAACCACTACACTGTTACATAGTAATAACCCCTGTTACATAGTAATAACCCCTGTTACATAGTAATAACCACTACACTGTTACATAGTAACAACCACTACACTGTTACATAGTAATAACCCCTGCTACATAGTAATAACCACTACACTGTTACATAGTAACAACCACTACACTGTTACATAGTAATAACCTCTGTTACATAGTAATAACCACTACTCTGTTACATAGTAACAACCACTACACTGTTACATAGTAACAACCACTACACTATTACATAGTAACAACCACTACACTGTTACATAGTAACAACCTGTTACATAGTAATAACCACTACACTGTTACATAGTAATAACCTGTTGCATAGTAATAACCACTACACTATTACATAGTAATAACCACTACACTGTTACATAGTAATAACCACTACACTGTTACATAGTAACAACCACTACACTGTTACATAGTAACAACCACTACACTATTACATAGTAACAACCACTACACTGTTACATAGTAACAACCTGTTACATAGTAATAACCACTACACTGTTACATAGTAATAACCTGTTGCATAGTAATAACCACTACACTATTACATAGTAATAACCACTACACTGTTACATAGTAACAACCACTACACTTTTACATAGTAACAACCACTACACTGTTACATAGTAACAACCTGTTACATAGTAATAACCACTACACTGTTACATAGTAATAACCTGTTACATAGTAATAACCACTACACTATTACATAGTAATAACCACTACACTATTACATTGTAATAACCACTACACTGTTACATAGTAATAACCTGTTGCATAGTAACAACCACTACACTGTTACATAGTAATAACCTCTGTTACATAGTAATAACCACTACACTGTTACATAGTAATAACCTCTGTTACATAGTAATAACCACTACACTGTTAGATAGTAATAACCTCTGTTACATAGTAATAACCACTACACTGTTACATAGTAATAACCTCTGTTACATAGTAATAACCACTACACTGTTACATAGTAATAACCTCTGTTACATAGTAATAACCACTACACTATTACATAGTAATAACCACTACACTGTTAGATAGAAATACCCCTGTTACATAGTAATAACCACTACACTGCTACATACTAACAACCACTACACTGTTACATAGTAATAACCCCTGTTACATGGTAATAACGCCGACACTGCTACATAGTAATAACCACTGTTACATAGTAATAACCACTACACTGTTACATAGTAATAACCAATACACTGTTGCATAGTAACAGCCACTACACTATTACATAGTAATAACCCCGACACTGCTACATAGTAATAACCACTGTTACATAGTAACAACCACTACACTGTTACATAGTAATAACCACTACACTGTTACATAGTAATAACCACTACACTGTTACATAGTAATAACCACTACACTGTTACATAGTAATAATCTGTTACATAGTAACAACCACTACACTGTTACATAGTAACAACCACTACACTGTTACATAGTAATAACCACTACACTGTTACATAGTAATAACCACTACACTGTTACATAGTAATAACCACTACACTGTTACATAGTAATAACCCCTGTTACATAGTAATAACCCCTGTTACATAGTAATAACTACTACACTGTTACATAGTAATAACCCCTGTTACATAGTAATAACCCCTGTTACATAGTAATAACCACTACACTGTTACATAGTAACAACCACTACACTGCTACATAGTAATAACCTGTTACATAGTAACAACCACTACACTGTTACATAGGAACAACCACTACACTGTTACATAGTAATAACCCCTGTTACATAGTAATAACCACTACACTGTTACATAGTAATAACCACTACACTGTTACATAGTAACAACCTGTTACATAGTAATAACCACTACACTGTTACATAGTAATAACCTGTTACATAGTAATAACCACTACACTGTTACATAGTAATAACCACTACACTATTACATAGTAATAACCACTACACTGTTACATAGTAATAACCACTACACTATTACATAGTAATAACCACTACACTGCTACATAGTAATAACCTGTTACATAGTAATAACCACTACACTGTTACATAGTAATAACCACTACACTGTTACATAGTAATAACCCCTGTTACATAGTAACAACCACTACACTGTTACATAGTAATAACCACTACACTGTTACATAGTAACAACCACTACACTGTTACATAGTAACAACCACTACACTGTTACATAGTAATAACCACTACACTATTACATAGTAATAAGCACTACACTGTTACATAGTAATAACCACTACACTGTTACATAGTAACAACCACTACACTGTTACATAGTAATAACCACTACACTGTTGCATAGTAATAACCACTACACTGTTACATAGTAACAACCACTACACTGTTACATACTAATAACCACTACACTGTTACATACTAATAACCACTACACTGTTACATAGTAATTACCACTACACTTTTACATAGTAATAACCCCTGTTACATAGTAATAACCCATGTTACATAGTAATAACCACTACACTTTTACATAGTAATAACCACTACACTGTTACATAGTAATAACCTGTTACATAGTAACAACCACTACACTGTTACATAGTAATAACCACTACACTGTTACATAGTAATAACCACTACACTGTTACATAGTAATAACCCCTGTTACATAGTAATAACCCCTGTTACATAGTAATAACCACTACACTGTTACATAGTAACAACCACTACACTGTTACATAGTAATAACCACTACACTGTCATATACTAATAACCACTACACTGTTACATAGTAACAACCACTACACTGTTACATATTAATAACCACTACACTGTTACATAGTAACAACCACTACACTGTTACATAGTAATAACCACTACAGTCTTACATAGTAATAACCACTACACTGTTACATAGTAATAACCACTACACTATTACATAGTAATAACCACTACACTGTTACATAGTAATAACCACTACACTGTTACATAGTAATAACCCCTGTTACATACTAATAACCACTACACTGTTACATAGTAATAACCACTACACTGTTACATAGTAATAACCACTACACTGTTACATAGTAATAACCACTACACTGTTACATAGTAACAACCACTACACTGTTACATAGTAATAACCCCTGTTACATAGTAACAACCACTACACTGTTACATAGTAACAACCACTACACTGTTACATAGTAACAACCACTACACTGTTACATAGTAATAACCCCTATTACATAGTAATAACCCCTACACTGTTACATAGTAACAACCACTACACTGTTACATAGTAATAACCCCTGTTACATACTAATAACCACTACACTGTTACATAGTAACAACCACTACACTGTTACATAGTAACAACCAATACACTGTTACATAGTAACAACCACTACACTGTTACATAGTAATAACCCCTGTTACATAGTAACAACCACTACACTGTTACATAGTAATAACCCCTATTACATAGTAATAACCCCTATACTGTTACATAGTAACAACCACTACACTGCTACATAGTAACAACCACTACACTGTTACATAGTAACAACCACTACACTGCTACATAGTAACAACCACTACACTGTTACATAGTAATAACCACTACACTGTTATATGTTCATGCCCCTAAAGTGAGGAGAGTTAGTGTCCTGCTTCAAGAGATAAAGTGAGGAGAGTTTAGTGTCCTGCTTCAAGAGATAAAGTGAGGAGAGTTTTGTGTCCTGCTTCAAGAGATAAAGTGAGGAGAGTTAGTGTCCTGCTTCAAGAGATAAAGTGAGGAGAGTTTAGTGTCCTGCTTCAAGAGATAAAGTGAGGAGAGTTAGTGTCCTGCTTCAAGAGATAAAGTGAGGAGAGTTAGTGTCCTGCTTCAAGAGATAAAGTGAGGAGAGTTTAGTGTCCTGCTTCAAGAGATAAAGTGAGGAGAGTTTAGTGTCCTGCTTCAAGAGATAAAGTGAGGAGAGTTAGTGTCCTGCTTCAAGAGATAAAGTGAGGAGAGTTTAGTGTCCTGCTTCAAGAGATAAAGTGAGGAGAGTTTAGTGCCCTGCTTCAAGAGATAAAGTGAGGAGAGTTTAGTGTCCTGCTTCAAGAGATAAAGTGAGGAGAGTTAGTGTCCTGCTTCAAGAGATAAAGTGAGGAGAGTTAGTGTCCTGCTTCAAGAGATAAAGTGAGGAGAGTTTAGTGTCCTGCTTCAAGAGATAAAGTGAGGAGAGTTTAGTGCCCTGCTTCAAGAGATAAAGTGAGGAGAGTTTAGTGTCCTGCTTCAAGAGATAAAGTGAGGAGAGTTAGTGTCCTGCTTCAAGAGATAAAGTGAGGAGAGTTAGTGTCCTGCTTCAAGAGATAAAGTGAGGAGAGTTTAGTGTCCTGCTTCAAGGGATAAAGTGAGGAGAGTTCGTGTCCTGCTTTCAAGACGCTGCAGTTGTTTCTAATTTTCAACTGTATCTGGAACTTGTGACTTCGTCTTTTGTATTTTTCTGTACTATTTCATGTACCTGTTGGAAAGCCAGGTATTCAACAGCTTTTCCTGTCTGTTTCTCCCTCAGCATTACCCTCTGTACCGGGTGAGTGATGCGGGCTGTACGGGTCGGGATGCTGCTCCTCCTGAGGAGCGCCACCTGCTGTTCAGAGAGAAGTACGACGTGCTGTCTCAGGAGGCCTCTCACAGGGTATGTGGACTGGTCCCAGATCAGTTTGTGCTCTTGCCAACCTCCATTGCTGTCATTATGAAGCCCAACGTGTTTTGAATAATAACTGACAGGGAGATAACATGACAACACGGACAGACTGGCAGCCACTATGGTTTTTAGTTTTTATTTAACGAGGCAAGTCAGTTAAGAACAAATTCTTATTTACAATGACGGCCCTAGGAACAGTGGATTTTTACCTTGTCAACTTGGGGATTCAATCCAGCAACCTTTCGGTTAATGGCCCAACGCTCTAACCACTAGTCTACCTGCCTCCCCACGAGTCTACCTGCCTCCCCTCTAGTCTACCTGCCTCCCCTCTAGTCTACCTGCCTCCCCTCTAGTCTACCTGCCTCCCCTCTAGTCTACCTGCCGCCCCACTAGTCTACCTGCCTCCCCTCTAGTCTACCTGCCTCCCCATCTAGTCTACCTGCCAGTCTAGTTTACCTGTCCTCCCCATTCTCCAGCAACCTGCCTCCCCTCTAGTCTACCTGCCTCCCCACTAGTCTACCTGCCGCCCCACTAGTCTACCTGCCTCCCCACTAGTCTACCTGCCTCCCCTCTAGTCTACCTGCCCTAGTCTACCTGCCCCCACTAGTCTACCTGCCTCCCCACTAGTCTACCCCTCTAGTCTACCTGCCTCCCCACTAACCTGCCTCCCCACTAGTCTACCTGCCTCTAACCACTAGTCTACCTGCCTCTACCTGCCCTCTAGTCTACCTGTCGCCCCACTAGTCTACCTGCCTCCCCACTAGTCTACCTGCCTCCCCTCTAGTCTACCTACCTCCCCTCTAGTCTACCTGCCTCCCCTCTAGTCTACCACTAGTCTACCTGCCTCTAACCACTAGGCTACCTGCCTCTAACCACTAGTCTACCTGCCTCCCCACTAGTCTACCTGCCTCCCCTCTAGTCTACCTGCCTCCCCTCTAGTCTACCTGCCTCTAACCACTAGGCTACCTGCCTAACCACTAGGCTACCTGCCGCCCCACTAGGCTACCTGCCTCTAACCACTAGGCTACCTGCCTCCACTAGTCTACCTGCCTCCCCACTAGTCTACCTGCCTCTAACCACTAGGCTACCTGCCTCCCCACTAGGGTACCTGCCTCTAACTACTACCTCTATCTGCCTCTAACTACTAGGGTACCTGCCTCCCCACTAGTCTACCTGCCTCTAACTACTAGTCTACCTGCCTCCCTAACTACTAGTCTACCTGCCTCCCCTCTAGTCTACCTGCCTCTAACCACTAGTCTACCTGCCTCTAACTACTAGGCTACCTGCCTCTAACTACTAGGCTACCTGCCTCCCTCTAGGCTACCTGCCGCCTAACTACTAGTCTACCTGCCTCTAACCACTAGGCTACCTGCCTCTAACCTACTAGGCTACCTGCCTCTAACCACTAGGCTACCTGCCTCTAACCACTAGGCTACCTGCCTCTAACCACTAGGCTGCCTGCTCTCACCACTAGGCTACCTGCCTCTAACCACTAGGCTACCTGCCTCTAACCACTAGGCTACCTGCCTCTAACCACTAGGGTACCTGCCTCTAACCACTAGGGTACCTGCCTCTAACCACTAGGGTACCTGCCTCTAACCACTTGGGTACCTGCCACCCCACTAGGGTACCTGCCTCTAACTACTAGTCTACCTGCCTCTAACTACTAGGGTACCTGCCACCCCACTAGGGTACCTGCCTCTAACTACTAGGCTACCTGCCTCTAACTACTAGGCTACCTGCCTCTAACCACTAGGCTACCTGCCGCTTTCAACATCTATAATGTGGCCAGTGGTCATCATGTAGCTCTCTGTGACCTCTTTGACCTCTCTTACTTATGGGCATCTTAGTTATCCAGTAAATTATTATTTTGTTGAGGGCCACCCGGTACTATAGGATGTGCACTGCATTCAGAAAGTATTCAGGCCACTGGACTTTTTCCACATGTTGTTACGTTACAGCCTTATTCTAAAATCGATTCAATCGTTTTTTCCCCTCATCAATCTACACACAATACCCCACAATGACATCACAATACCCCATAATGACATCACAATACCCCATAATGACATCACAAAATCCCATAATGACATCACAATACCCCATAATGACAAAAAAAACTTTTTTTTTTAGACATTTTTGAAAATGTATTTAAAAAATATAGAAATATGACATTTACATAAGTATTCAGACCCTTTACTCAGTACTTTGTTGAAGCACCTTTGGCAGTGACTTCAGCCTCGAGTCTTCTTGGGTATGACGCTACAAGCTAAGAACCTCCCATTCTTCTCTGCAGATCCTGTCAAGCCCTGTCAGGTTGAATGGGGAGTGTTGCTGCACAGCTATTTTCAGGTATCTCCGGACATGTTCGATTGGGTTCAAGTCCGGGCTCTGGCTGGGCCACTCACCTGCATTGTCTTGGCTGTGTGCTGAGGGTTGTTGTCCTATTGGAAGGTGACCCTTCATTTTCTGGTACCCTTCCCCAGATCTCTGCCTCGACACAATCCTGTCTCGGAGCTCTAGGGACAATTACTTCAACCTCATGGCTTGGTTTTTGCTCTGACATGCACCTGTCAACTGTGGGACCTTATATAGACAGGTGTGTGCCTTTCCAAATCATGTCCAATCAATTGAATTTACCCCAGGTGGACTCCAATCAAGTTGTAGAAACATCTCAAGGATGATCAATGGAAACAGGATGCACCTGAGCTCAATTTTGAGTCTTCTAGTCAAGGGTCTGAATATTTATGTAAATAAGGTATTTCAGTTTTTACATTTTTAATTACAAAATATCTAGAAACCTGTTTTCTCTTTGTCATTATGGGGTATTGTGTGTAGATTGATGAGGGGGGAGGGGGAATAACTTGATCTATTTTAGAACGTAACAAAATGTGGAAAAAGGGAAGGGGTCTGAATACTTTCTGAATGTAAAGTCAGATTTTCATCGAGTGATCTAAACCTAGATACAGGAAGGAACTGGTTATCAAGAGTGTTTGATTGGTTCTCACCCTCCTTCCCAGCTGCTGCAGTGGTTTAAGCCCCGCCTAGTTCTCAGTGGCCACACCCACAGTGGTTGTCAGGTTCTCCATGACAACAAGTACCCAGAGATCAGTGTTCCGTCCTTCAACTGGAGGAACCGCAACAACCCCAGTTTCATACTGGTAAGTCACTAATTAACTAACAAATTAACTAATTATACCTACTGTACCGCAACTCTAATAATGCCTTGGTACCTCTTAGCCTGATCCCACATCAGTTTGTGCTTCAGCCATCTCCTTTAATCCCAGGATGTACACACACATCTCTACCTCTACCTCTCTCTCTCCTCTCCCTCCATCACCTCCCTCTCTCTCTCCTCTCCCTCTGTCACCCCTCTCTTTCGTCCCCCTCCATCACCCCCCTCCCTCTCTCTCTCTCTTCTCCCTCTGTCACACCTCTCTCTCTTCTCCCTCTGTCACACCTCTCTCCGTCACCCCCCCTCTCTCTCTCCTCCCCTCCGTCACACCTCTCTCCGTCACCCCCCTCTCTCTCTCCTCCCCCTCCGTCACACCTCTCTCCGTCACCCCCCCTCTCTCTCTCCTCCCCCTCCGTCACACCTCTCTCCGTCACCCCCCTCTCTCTCTCTCCTCCCCCCATCCATCACTCTCTCTCCTCTCCCTCCGTCACCCCTCTCTCTATCCATCTGTCACCCCCCTCTCTTCTCCCCTCCTCTCTCTTCTCCCTCCGCCCCCCCTCTCTCCCTCCGTCACCCCTCTCTCCCTCCATCACACCCCTCTCTCCATCACACCCCTCTCTCCCTCCGTCACCCCTCTCTCTCTCTCCATCACACCCCTCTCTCTCCCTCCCTCACACCCCTCTCTCTCCCTCACCCCTCTCTCTCTCCATCACACCCCTCTCTCTCCCTCCATCACACCCCTCTCTCTCTCCATCACCCCTCTCACTCTCCATCACACCCCTCTCTATCACACCCCTCTCTCTCTCCATCACACCCCTCTCTCCCTCCATCACACCCCTCTCTCTCCCTCCATCACACCCCTCTCTCTCCCTCCATCACACCCCTCTCTTTCCATCACCCCTCTCTCTCTCCATCACACCCCTCTCTCCCTCCATCACCCCTCTCTCTCTCTCCATCACACCCCTCTCTCTCTCCATCACACCCCTCTCTCTCTCCATCACACCCCTCTCTCCCCCTCCATCACACCCCTCTCTCTTCCCATCACAACCCTCTCTCTCCGTCACCCCTCTCTCTCCGTCACCCCTCTCTCCCTCCGTCACCCCTCTCTCTCCCTCCATCACACCCCTCTCTCCCTCCGTCACCCCTCTCTCTCCCTCCATCACACCCCTCTCTCCCTCCGTCACACCCCTCTCTCCCTCCGTCACCCCCCTCCATCACACCCCTCTCTCTCTCCGTCACCCCTCTCTCCCTCCATCACACCCCTCTCTCTCTCCGTCACCCCTCTCTCCCTCCGTCACCCCTCTCTCTCTCTCCGTCACCCCTCTCTCTCTGTCACCCCTCTCTCCGTCACCCCCTCTCTCTCTCCGTCACCCCTCTCTCTCTGTCACCCCTCTCTCTCTCCGTCACCCCTCTCTCTCTGTCACTCCTCTCTCTCTCCGTCACCCCTCTCTCTCTCCGTCACCCCCCTCTCTCTGTCCGTCACCCCCTCTCTCTCTCCGTCACCCCCTCTCTCTCTCCGTCACCCCCTCTCTCTCTCCGTCACCCCTCTCTCTCTCTCCGTCACCCCTCTCTCTCTCCGTCACCCCCTCTCTCTCTCCGTTACCCCCTCTCTCTCTCCGTCACCCCCTCTCTCTCTCCGTCACCCCTCTCTCTCTGTCACCCCTCTCTCTCTCCGTCACCCCCCTCTCTCTCTCCGTCACCCCCCTCTCTCTCCGTCACCCCCCTCTCTCTGTCCGTCACCCCCTCTCTCTCTCCGTCACCCCCTCTCTCTGTCCGTCACCCCCTCTCTCTGTCCGTCACCCCCCTCTCTCTGTCCGTCACCCCCCTCTCTCTCTCCGTCACCCCTCTCTCTCTCCGTCACCCCCTCTCTCTGTCCGTCACCCCCTCTCTCTCTCCGTCACCCCCTCTCTCTCTCCGTCACCCCCCTCTCTCTCTCCGTCACCCCCCTCTCTCTCTCCGTCACCCCCCTCTCTCTCTCCGTCACCCCTCTCTCTCTCCGTCACCCCTCTCTCTCTCCTCTCCAAGGGTTCGTTCTCCTCCAGTGGTTATGGCCTGTCAAAGTGTTTCCTTCCAGAGGAGAGTACAGTGATAGCCCTCTACTGCTCTACAGGAGCCAGCCTCCTCTTCCTCCTCCCTCTGGTCCACTGCCTGTGGATGCGAGGCCTTCTCCGGTGCCTCATCCTCTGTCCAATCAGCAAACACAAGTTTCTCTGACGGTCTCAGGTAGAGGTTGTCCCTGACTGCTGAATGATACAGGGTGAGATATGGGCTACATCCCATCTCAAATGGCACCCTATTCCCTATTGAGTGCACTACTTTTACCCAGGTTAGCCCCATAGGTGCTCTGGTAAGAAGTGGTGTACTACGTAGGGAATAGGGCGCAACTTGGGACGTAGCCACGCTGTCCTCCCCCTAAAGCAGGGGTGGCTGGTGCTCCTGCCCTGGGAGGATGCCGTTGGTTTGTAGGGTTGTGCTCCACCACAGCACTGACTGACGTGTTCATGTGAACACAGGACCAAGTCTTGCTGGTTTGCTGACAGGTTTGTTAGAGTAGGGCTGAAACAAAAGCCTGCACACCCAGTAGCCTTCCAAAAGGATAATTGGTCATCCTATTGGGAGGTAAAGTAATCTGACTCTAGATCTGTAGTTAAGGACAGCCTCTACCTGGAGAGAACTTGTGTGACCCCCTCCCCCCCACAGAGACTTGGACGTTTTTGAAATTCTGTATTTTTCTTTCTTTAAAGCTGTGAAATTCCACATTCCAAAAAGAACAAAGAACAGAGTTCAGGATAGAGATCAGGGGTCAAGATGGAGAATAGGGGTCAATATGGAGAACAGGGGTCAAGATGGAGAACAGGGGTCAAGATGGAGAACAGGGGTCAAGATGGAGAACAGGGGTCAATATGGAGAACAGGGGTCAAGATGGAGAACAGGGGTCAATATGGAGAACAGGGGTCAAGATGGAGAACAGGGGTCAATATGGAGAACAGGGGTCAATATGGAGAACAGGGGTCAATATGGAGAACAGGGGTCAAGATGGAGAACAGGGGTCAAGATGGAGAACAGGGGTCAATATGGAGAACAGGGGTCAAGATGGAGAATAGGGGTCAAGATGGAGAATAGGGGTCAATATGGCGAACAGGGGTCAATATGGAGAACAGGGGTCAAGATGGAGAACAGGGGTCAAGATGGAGAACAGGGGTCAAGATGGAGAACAGGGGTCAAGATGGAGAATAGGGGTCAATATGGAGAACAGGGGTCAATATGGAGAACAGGGGTCAATATGGAGAACAGGGGTCAAGATGGAGAACAGGGGTCAATATGGAGAACAGGGGTCAATATGGAGAACAGGGGTCAAGATGGAGAACAGGGGTCAAGATGGAGAACAGGGGTCAAGATGGAGAATAGGGGTCAATATGGAGAACAGGGGTCAATATGGAGAACAGGGGTCAATATGGAGAACAGGGGTCAAGATGGAGAACAGGGGTCAATATGGAGAACAGGGGTCAAGATGGAGAACAGGGGTCAAGATGGAGAACAGGGGTCAATATGGAGAATAGGGGTCAAGATGGAGAACAGGGGTCAATATGGAGAACAGGGGTCAAGATGGAGAACAGGGGTCAATATGGAGAATAGGGGTCAAGATGGAGAACAGGGGTCAAGATGGAGAATAGGGGTCAAGATGGAGAACAGGGGTCAATATGGAGAACAGGGGTCAATATGGAGAACAGGGGTCAATATGGAGAACAGGGGTCAATATGGAGAACAGGGGTCAAGATGGAGAACAGGGGTCAAGATGGAGAATAGGGGTCAATATGGAGAACAGGGGTCAAGATGGAGAACAGGGGTCAAGATGGAGAATAGGGGTCAATATGGAGAACAGGGGTCAATATGGAGAACAGGGGTCAAGATGGAGAACAGGGGTCAAGATGGAGAACAGGGGTCAAGATGGAGAACAGGGGTCAAGATGGAGAATAGGGGTCAATATGGAGAACAGGGGTCAAGATGGAGAATAGGGGTCAATATGGAGAACAGGGGTCAAGATGGAGAACAGGGGTCAGGATAGAGAACAGGGGTCAAGATGGAGAACAGGGGTCAATATGGAGAACAGGGGTCAATATGGAGAACAGGGGTCAATATGGAGAACAGGGGTCAAGATGGAGAACAGGGGTCAGGATAGAGAACAGGGGTCAAGATGGAGAACAGGGGTCAGGATGGAGAACAGGGGTCAGGATAGAGAACAGGGGTCAATATGGAGAATAGGGGTCAATATGGAGAACAGGGGTCAGGATAGAGAACAGGGGTCAAGATGGAGAACAGGGGTCAATATGGAGAATAGGGGTCAAGATGGAGAACAGGGGTCAGGATAGAGAACAGGGGTCAGGATAGTGGATCAGGACAGAGAACAGGGGTCAGGATAGTGGATCAGGACAGAGAACAGGGGTCAGGATAGTGGATCAGGACAGAGAACAGGGGTCAGGATGGTGGATCAGGACAGAGAACAGAGGTCAGGACAGTGGATCAGGACAGAGAACAGGGGTCAGGATGGTGGATCAGGACAGAGAACAGAGGTCAGGACAGTGGATCAGGATAGAGAACAGTGGTCAGGACAGTGGATCAGGATAGAGAACAGGGGTCAGGATAGAGAACAGGGGTCAGGATGGTGGATCAGGACAGAGAACAGGGGTCAGGACAGTGGATCAGGATAGAGAACAGGGGTCAGGATAGAGAACAGGGGTCAGGATAGTGGATCAGGACAGAGAACAGGGGTCAGGATAGAGAACAGGGGTCAGGATAGAGAACAGGGGTCAGGATAGAGAACAGGGGTCAGGATGGAGAACAGGGGTCAGGATGGAGAACAGAGGTCAGGATGGAGAACAGGGGTCAAGATAGAGGTCAGGATAGTGGATCAGGATAGAGAACAGGGGTCAGGATAGAGAACAGGGGTCAGGATAGAGAACAGGGGTCAGGATAGAGAACAGGGGTCAGGATAGAGAACAGGGGTCAGGATAGAGAACAGGGGTCAGGATAGTGGATCAGGACAGAGAACAGGGGTCAGGATAGAGAACAGGGGTCAGGATAGAGAACAGGGGTCAGGATGGAGAACAGGGGTCAGGATGGTGGATCAGGACAGAGAACAGGGGTCAGGATAGAGAACAGGGGTCAGGATGGTGGATCAGGACAGAGAACAGGGGTCAGGACAGTGGATCAGGATAGAGAACAGGGGTCAGGACAGTGGATCAGGATAGAGAACAGGAGTCAGGACAGTGGATCAGGATAGAGAACAGGGGTCAGGACAGTGGATCAGGATAGAGAACAGGGGTCAGGACAGTGGATCAGGATAGAGAACAGGAGTCAGGATGGAGAACAGGGGTCAGGATAGAGAACAGGGGTCAGGATAGAGAACAGGGGTCAGGATGGAGAACAGAGGTCAGGATGGAGAACAGGGGTCAGGATGGAGAACAGGGGTCAGGATAGAGAACAGGGGTCAGGATGGAGAACAGAGGTCAGGATAGAGAACAGAGGTCAGGATGGAGAACAGGGGTCAGGATAGAGAACAGAGGTCAGGATGGAGAACAGGGGTCAGGATAGAGAACAGAGGTCAGGATGGAGAACAGGGGTCAGGATAGAGAACAGGGGTCAAGATAGAGGTCAGGATAGTGGATCAGGATAGAGAACAGACAACCTGATCCACTATCCTGACCACTGTTCTCTATCCTGATCCACTATCCTGACAACACCAGAGGCCCGAGCCAGTGTTTTCATACCCTCACCTTGTACAGAGAGTACTGGTCGTTGTCCTTGTTCTGGCGTTCGGAAATGGACCATTCAACTCCGATGAAGGACAACTTCACTGTCAGTCATCGAGATGTTCCTCTCGTCGCACCAGGAAGTACAAGGTTCACTGTCTCCCATCTTCCTCTGTGTGGCCCGAACCATAAAGGAACTCAGAGGAGGAGTGCTGATCTAGGATCAGGCTGTTCCTGTCCAGGTCATCTTTAGAGAGGAGGAGTGCTGATCTAGGATCAGGCTGTTCCTGTCCAGGTCATCTTTATAGAGGAGGAGTGCTGATCTAGGATCAGGCTGTTCCTGTCCAGGTCATCTTTATAGAGGAGGAGTGCTGATCTAGGATCAGGCTGTTCCTGTCCAGGTCATCTTTAGAGAGGAGGAGTGCTGATCTAGGATCAGGCTGTTCCTGTCCAGGTCATCTTTATAGAGGAGGAGTGCTGATCTAGGATCAGGCTGTTCCTGTCCAGGTCATCTTTAGAGTGGAGGAGTGCTGATCTAGGATCAGGCTGTTCCTGTCCAGGTCATCTTTATAGAGGAGGAGTGCTGATCTAGGATCAGGCTGTTCCTGTCCAGGTCATCTTTAGAGAGGAGGAGTGCTGATCTAGGATCAGGCTGTTCCTGTCCAGGTCATCTTTAGAGAGGAGGAGTGCTGATCTAGGATCAGGCTGTTCCTGTCCAGGTCATCTTTAGAGAGGAGGAGTGCTGATCTAGGATCAGGCTGTTCCTGTCCAGGTCATCTTTATAGAGGAGGAGTGCTGATCTAGGATCAGGCTGTTCCTGTCCAGGTCATCTTTATAGAGGAGGAGTGCTGATCTAGGATCAGGCTGTTCCTGACCAGGTCATCTTTAGAGAGGAGGAGTGCTGATCTAGGATCAGGCTGTTCCTGTCCAGGTCATCTTTAGAGAGGAGGAGTGCTGATCTAGGATCAGGCTGTTCCTGTCCAGGTCATCTTTAGAGAGGAGGAGTGCTGATCTAGGATCAGGCTGTTCCTGTCCAGGTCATCTTTAGAGAGGAGGAGTGCTGATCTAGGATCAGGCTGTTCCTGTCCAGGTCATCTTTAGAGAGGAGGAGTGCTGATCTAGGATCAGGCTGTTCCTGTCCAGGTCATCTTTAGAGAGGAGGAGTGCTGATCTAGGATCAGGCTGTTCCTGTCCAGGTCATCTTTAGAGAGGAGGAGTGCTGATCTAGGATCAGGCTGTTCCTGTCCAGGTCATCTTTATAGAGGAGGAGTGCTGATCTAGGATCAGGCTGTTCCTGACCAGGTCATCTTTAGAGAGGAGGAGTGCTGATCTAGGATCAGGCTGTTCCTGTCCAGGTCATCTTTAGAGGAGGAGTGCTGATCTAGGATCAGGCTGTTCCTGTCCAGGTCATCTTTAGAGAGGAGGAGTGCTGATCTAGGATCAGGCTGTTCCTGTCCAGGTCATCTTTAGAGAGGAGGAGTGCTGATCTAGGATCAGGCTGTTCCTGTCCAGGTCATCTTTAGAGAGGAGGAGTGCTGATCTAGGATCAGGCTGTTCCTGTCCAGGTCATCTTTAGAGAGGAGGAGTGCTGATCTAGGATCAGGCTGTTCCTGTCCAGGTCATCTTTAGAGAGGAGGAGTGCTGATCTAGGATCAGGCTGTTCCTGTCCAGGTCATCTTTAGAGAGGAGGAGTGCTGATCTAGGATCAGGCTGTTCCTGTCCAGGTCATCTTTAGAGAGGAGGAGTGCTGATCTAGGATCAGGCTGTTCCTGTCCAGGTCATCTTTAGAGAGGAGGAGTGCTGATCTAGGATCAGGCTGTTCCTGTCCAGGTCATCTTTAGAGAGGAGTGCTGATCTAGGATCAGGCTGTTCCTGTCCAGGTCATCTTTATAGAGGAGGAGTGCTGATCTAGGATCAGGCTGTTCCTGACCAGGTCATCTTTAGAGAGGAGGAGTGCTGATCTAGGATCAGGCTGTTCCTGTCCAGGTCATCTTTAGAGAGGAGGAGTGCTGATCTAGGATCAGGCTGTTCCTGTCCAGGTCATCTTTAGAGAGGAGGAGTGCTGATCTAGGATCAGGCTGTTCCTGTCCAGGTCATCTTTAGAGAGGAGGAGTGCTGATCTAGGATCAGGCTGTTCCTGTCCAGGTCATCTTTAGAGAGGAGGAGTGCTGATCTAGGATCAGGCTGTTCCTGTCCAGGTCATCTTTAGAGAGGAGTGCTGATCTAGGATCAGGCTGTTCCTGTCCAGGTCATCTTTATAGAGGAGGAGTGCTGATCTAGGATCAGGCTGTTCCTGACCAGGTCATCTTTAGAGAGGAGGAGTGCTGATCTAGGATCAGGCTGTTCCTGTCCAGGTCATCTTTAGAGAGGAGGAGTGCTGATCTAGGATCAGGCTGTTCCTGTCCAGGTCATCTTTAGAGAGGAGGAGTGCTGATCTAGGATCAGGCTGTTCCTGTCCAGGTCATCTTTAGAGAGGAGGAGTGCTGATCTAGGATCAGGCTGTTCCTGTCCAGGTCATCTTTAGAGAGGAGGAGTGCTGATCTAGGATCAGGCTGTTCCTGTCCAGGTCATCTTTAGAGAGGAGGAGTGCTGATCTAGGATCAGGCTGTTCCTGTCCAGGTCATCTTTAGAGAGGAGTGCTGATCTAGGATCAGGCTGTTCCTGTCCAGGTCATCTTTATAGAGGAGGAGTGCTGATCTAGGATCAGGCTGTTCCTGACCAGGTCATCTTTAGAGAGGAGGAGTGCTGATCTAGGATCAGGCTGTTCCTGTCCAGGTCATCTTTAGAGAGGAGGAGTGCTGATCTAGGATCAGGCTGTTCCTGTCCAGGTCATCTTTAGAGAGGAGGAGTGCTGATCTAGGATCAGGCTGTTCCTGTCCAGGTCATCTTTAGAGAGGAGGAGTGCTGATCTAGGATCAGGCTGTTCCTGTCCAGGTCATCTTTAGAGAGGAGTGCTGATCTAGGATCAGGCTGTTCCTGTCCAGGTCATCTTTATAGAGGAGGAGTGCTGATCTAGGATCAGGCTGTTCCTGACCAGGTCATCTTTAGAGAGGAGGAGTGCTGATCTAGGATCAGGCTGTTCCTGTCCAGGTCATCTTTAGAGAGGAGGAGTGCTGATCTAGGATCAGGCTGTTCCTGTCCAGGTCATCTTTAGAGAGGAGGAGTGCTGATCTAGGATCAGGCTGTTCCTGTCCAGGTCATCTTTAGAGAGGAGGAGTGCTGATCTAGGATCAGGCTGTTCCTGTCCAGGTCATCTTTAGAGAGGAGGAGTGCTGATCTAGGATCAGGCTGTTCCTGTCCAGGTCATCTTTAGAGAGGAGGAGTGCTGATCTAGGATCAGGCTGTTCCTGTCCAGGTCATCTTTAGGGGCTCCCGAGTGGCGCAGCGGTCTAAGGCACTGCATCTCAGTGTCTGAGGCGTCACTACAGACACCCCGGTTAGATTCCAGGCTGTATCACAACCGGCCGTGATTTGGAGACCCGTAAGGCGGCGCACAATTGGCCCCAGCGTCGGGTTTGGCCGGTGTCCAGGGTTTGGCCGGTGTCCCGGGTTTGGCCGGTGTCCCGGGTTTGGCCGGTGTCCCGGGTTTGGCCGGTGTCCCGGGTTTGGCCGGTGTCCCGGGTTTGGCCGGTGTCCCGGGTTTGGCCGGTGTCCCGGGTTTGGCCGGTGTCCCGGGTTTGGCCGGTGTCCCGGGTTTGGCCGGTGTCCCGGGTTTGGCCGGTGTAGGCCGCCATTGTAAATAAGAAATTGTTCTTAACTGACTTGCCAAGTTAAATATTATTATTATTTTTTTAAATAATCTTGTTCAAAGACTAACCTGATTCTAGATCAGCAGTCCTACCCAGAGAGGCTTTATGGGTAACGGTGCTGATCTCTATTATATATACTGATACCAGAAGTGCATGTCTTCAAGCAGCATTTAATGTATGAAAGACACACGTCGCTCTGACAGCGGTAAATGGACTTTTATATTTGATTTATTTACTTATTATTTATTTATATATTATATTGTTGTTTTTCATTCTTTTTGTTCTCCTCCTGTATGCAAATGTATGTAAATATATTTAAATTCGTGATGTAAATAAATCAATAAAGTAAATTATGTCAACAGTTTTTAGAGTTCCGGTGGATTTTGTCGTGAGTGTTGAACGCTGCGGAAGAACCCAGATTATCTAGAGGTAGTCATCTTTTCTGTTACGGTGGGTTGATAACCAGTTAACTAGTTGACCAGGAACTAACTAGGCCTGAACTGTTTTCTGAGGTTTAAATAGCGATCTGCTACTTTATTGACACACAGTCATTTAGTTAAGAAAAGTGAAACATGATTAGGTTGTTGTTGTTGTTGTTGTTGTTGTTGTTGTTGTTGTTGAATAAAAAAGGTGGAAAGTAGCCTGGTAACCATAGCGACCTATTTATGAAAAAGTATCACCATCTATACCAACAGATGACGTGACTTATCGAAAACAGGTGTGTTTAAAGGGGCCAGCCTGCTTCCACCTAGACCACACTA